>NC_034606.1:30855539-30907826 GCF_900095145.1 Mus pahari
GGTGGGACAGTTTCTGGATGGTCCATCCTTTCGTCTTAGCTCTAAACTTTGTCTCTGTTACTCCTTCCATGGGTGTTTTGTTCTCCATCCACACTTTGGTCTTCCTTCTTCTTGAGTTTCATGTATTTTGCAAATTTTGATGAGATGATAAGCCTCAAGAGAGATCTCAAGACAAGGTTCTGAAATGATACTATCTTCAGAAGAATTACCGAATGAACCCTTAAGTGATATAGTCTAGGTATATTGATCTGGCTCATTTTCTCTGCCAGTTAAAGAGTTAAAATATATCAAAAAAAAAAAATCAAGATCCACAAAAAGCAGCAGGGAAATCTCAAGCACCAATAACAGAATCAGAAGCTGAAGGAAGGTCTTTATTGGAAGTGAGAAATCATTTGCAAGAGACACACAGAACAAGATCCTTTGCAGAACAGAATAGGGATTCTGGAAGCTGAAAAATCTCTTCGTTATACTTACGACAAGAAAGTCAATATGTAAAACACATGAAACAAATATAATTGAAATGTTTAGAAACAGCATTTCTGTTAGATGTAGGATTAGTGAAGATTTTTTACCAATGTGTAGGTTGCTGATTTGATTTGTCCCATTGATGGTGTCTTTTGCCTTACAGAAGTTTTTCAGTTCCATAAGGTCCCATTTATAAATTGTTGATCTTAGAGTCCGAGTCATTGGTGTTCTGTTTAGGAAATTTCCCCCAGTGCCAAAGAGTTTGAGGCTCTTTCCCACTTTCTCTTTTATTAGATTCGGTGTATCTGGTTTTACATTGAAGTCCTCGATCCACTGGGACTTGAGCTTTATGCAAGGTGAAAATATGGATCTGTTTTCATTCTTCTACATACAGACTGCCATTAGACTATCACCATTTATTGAAGATGCTTTCTTTTTTTTTTCCAGTGTATGTTTTTGGCTTCTTTGTCAAAGATCAAATGTCTATAGATGTGTGGGTTTACCTCTGGGTTTTCGATTCTATTCCATTGATCAACCTGTCTGTCTCTGTACCCATACCACAAAGTTTTAAAATCACTATTACTTTGTATCACAACTTGAAGTCAGGGATAGTGATTCCCCTGGAAGATCTTTTATTGTTGAGAATTGTTTTGGCTATCTTTTTTGCTTTTCCATATGAAGCTGAAAATTGCTCTTTCCATGTCTGTTGGATAATATCCAAAACATATAAAGTACTCAAGATGTTAACCTCCAAAAATACTAAATAGCACAATAAAAAAAAATGGGGTACATAGCTAAACAGATAATTAACAATAGAAGAGTCTCGGATGGCCAAAAAGAACTTAAAGAAATGTTCAAAGTCATTAGTTATCAGAAAATGCAAATCAAAACGACCCTGAGATTCTACCTCACACCAATCAAAATGGCTATAATCAAAAACTCAAGTCATAGCACAAGCTGGTGAGAATGCGGAAAGAGAGTAACACTCCTCCATTGCTGGTGGAATTGCAAACTGGTAAAAGCACTCTGAAAATTAATCTAGTGGTTCCACAGAAAATTGGAAATATTTCTTCCTGAAGACCCAGCTATACCACTCTTGATTATATAATGCAAAAGATTCCCCACCATAACACACATACTCCACCATGTTCATAGCAGCCTTACTTGTAAGAACCAAAAGCTGAAAATACCCCACATGTCCCTCAACTGAAGAATGGATACAGAAAATGTGCTTCATTTATACAATGGAATACTATTCAACTAGTAAAAATGAAGATATCATGAATTTTTCAGGCAAATGGATGGAAGTAGAAAATATCATCCTGAGTGAGGTAACTCAGATCCAAAGGGGCATGCATGGTATGTATTTACTGATAAGTGGATATTAGCCAAAAATTACAGAATAACTAGAATACAACCCACAGTTCATAAGAAGTCTATCAAGCAGAAAGGCCCAATTGAGGATTGGGACTTACTTAGAAGGGGAAATGAAATAATCACAGGAGTTAGAGGGAGGAAAGGACCTGAGTGGGAGAGTGGAGGGGAGGGAAGGATAATGTATGGGGGTGGGAACAGGAGAGAAGCCCAGATGTCCAAGAGAATGAATGGAAATAATCAACCTGAGGGGGGCCCTCTAGAAAGTACCAGCGACCTGGGAGGTAAGATACTGTCAGGACTCAATATGTGTAACCTTAGCCAAAATGCCTAACATTGGAGAGAGGGGAGAGAGGGAACTCTTCAATAGATAGACAGAGCCGCTGGTAGAGGGGACTGGGTTATAAACCCACATTCAAAATATCTGACCTAGAGATATTCCTGTTTAAAATAACTGCAGGGGGAATTAAAAAGAAAAAGAAGAGACTAAAGAAAAGGCAGTCCAATGACCAGCCCACCTTGGGATCCATCTCACTGAGTGTGGGGATCACTTAGGCCTGACACTATTACTAATACTATAGTATGCTGACAGGCAGAAGCCTAGCATGGCTGTCCTCTGAGAGGCCACACTAGCAGCTGACTGAGACAGACACAGATACCTACACCTAACCATTGGACTGAAGTCAGGGACCCCTTTGGTTGAATTAGGGGAAGGATTCAAGAAGCTGACAGGAAGAGCAACCCCGTAAGAAGACCAGCAGTCTCAACTTACCCAAACCCCGGGGAGCTCCCAGACACAGAGCCACCAACCAGGAGCATACAGAGGCTTGTCCAAAACCCATGGCAAACGTATAGCAGAGGCCTACCTGGTCTGACTTCAGTGGGAGAAGATGGGCTTAATGTTTGAGAGACATGAGGCCTCAGAAAAGAGGGAGGCCTGATGGGGTAAGTACTGTATGGGATGCAAAGGGGAGGAGGAATGGGATGAGGAACTATAAGAGGGAGGACTGAGAGGGGTGCAATGACTTGAATGTAAAGAAATACAATTCTTAAAATTAAAAATACGAAATAGTAGTTCTAGCTCAATTTAAACAACTAGAAATATTGTAATAAATAGTAGAAGGATGAAAACAGAAATACAAAAAAAAAACCTCAAGGGAGAGAAATTTATATACTTTCTTGCAAGACCTTAAAGATGATTTATGTATCTGAAGATATATAGTATATTCCTAAGTTGGCAGACTCAATGTCATAAAAATGGATGGTGGATTTAATATTCATTTTATTATTTGTTATTGTAAATGTGAAATTATTATACCTTAATTATTATTTTAAACTGGCTAAGTATTAATTACTTAAACAAATAGACATGAAGTACTTTTTTGAACATGCAATTTTATATCCACCAACATTTAATAACTACTATGTATTTTTACCTTATTTATTCCTTTCTCTTTGGTTGAAAATCATTGGGGTCACCTTAGTTAAAGTAGCAAACTGAAGTTCAACATAGTTAAAAGGCTCCCTTAAATCCTGTTAACCACTTGGTCTCCTCGCCTACCAAGGAACTATTCTAGCCCATTTTCCACTAACGTGGCAGAACCCATGATAGTTCCCAGGTCAACCTGATACACACTCAATACAACATACTTGGAAATACAACTATAAGCATTGCTTTATTTGACATGTCTAAGACATTGCTGACATTGCAATCTACATATAGTATAGTTTAATTCTATGTGGTGGTTCTCTTAAAAATATGTAGTAGTTCTTAGAAAATAGGCTTTTAGTATTTGTGCCATGCTGGGTTCAAGAGCTGTGTGCTGGGCATTCATCATGTCTGGGCAAGGATCTCATTAAAGCTACTGTGGACACTCATTAGATGAGTTCTGAAGTCCATCTCTGAAATACCAGAGTGAATTAGCTGCAGCTGGTGCCTCTGGACACATGCTCACTGATGACAAGTGACTTCTCAATACTCCTCATCTGCCCCTGTGAAATGCCTGAGAAAACAAATCTTTCCTTGCAGATGGATAGAGCAGGTCATGATAGACTTTTACTTGATTAATTTTTATACACTTTTCCTTGTATCAATATTTTCAGTGAATATTTATCGTATATTTATTTATGCTACATAGTATATCAGTCTTTGATGATAAATTTGGTGAAAAGCAACGATGTTGCAGATCCCAGGGAGCTTATATGACCTGAGAAATAGTAACCAAACAAGTATCAGTACTATACTTTTGTTGTTTCCAATTAGAGTACAGGATGGTCACAGGAGGTGGAGGGAGGGTGACCTGGGAGGGATAGAGAATGGGGAGAAAATAAGGGGCTAAAATCAGGTACTAGAGGGGACTAGAGAGAGGTACAGAGGGTCAGGAAATTGAATAAAAAGATGAAGCAGTGGAGGATGAGGAACTGAGGATAGCCACTTGAGGGTCCAAGACACCAGGGAAGTGAGAGGCTCCCAGGATCCAAAGGAGATGACTCTATCTGAAATGCACAGTGACAGGAAGATAGAACCTGTAGAGACCACCTCCAGTAGATAGGTATGGTCCCCAGTCAAGGGATGGGGCCACTCATGCATCTCAAAGTTTTAAACCCAGAAATATTCCTGTCCAAAGGAAAGACAGGGACAAAAAACAGAGCAGAAACTGAATAAAGGGCTACCCAGGAACTGCCCCACCTGGGGATCCATCCTGTCTGCAGACACCAAACCCAAGACACTGTTGCTATTGCCAGGAGGCACTTGCTGGCAGGAACCTAGTGTGGTGGTTCCTTGGGAAGTTATGCCAGCAACTGGCCAATTCATGTACATGGAGGGATCCATGGCTCCAGATACGTATGTAGCAGAGGATGGCCTAGTCTGACATCAATGGGAGGGGAGGCCCTTAGTCCTGTGGAGGTTTGATGCCCCAGCATAGGGGAATGCTGGAGCAGTGGGGTGAGATAGGGTAGGTGGGTGGGGAAGCATCCTGAAAGAGGCAAATGGGATGGGGGAGAGGACAGATGTGGGATGGAGGGCTTTTGAAGGGATAACTGGGAAATGGAATATCATTGGACATGTAAATGAATGGAATAATTAATAATAAAAATATTAGGGAGGGAAGGGGAGTTCTTGAATAAAATCTAGAGAGTAACTCTGAGAAGGAGGCAGGAAGAATCAAACCTAAGGTACATGTTTTATATTAAATGAAAAACTAAAAATTTCTTATATTTTTCATTGTGGGGTGCATGCAGGTGTGCAGGAGTGTGTGCATGTGTGTGTGTGTGTGTGTGTGTGTGTGTGTGTGTGTGTGTATGTGCCTGATGATCCAGGAGGGCAGAAGAGGGTATGTGATACTATGGAGCTGGAGTTATAAGCAATTTTGAACTGCTTGATGTGGGTGCTAAGAACTCAGGTCCTCTGGAACAGCAGCCAGTGCTGTTATTCACACAGCTATCCTTCCAGTCACTCTAATATTTTTTTTCTAACTGAATTTACTCAACGGTACTTTAGCATAAAATTAATTTTCCAGGTGATATGAGTTGATTGCCGTGTGTTAAGAAGTAATAATGATACACAAGTAATTTTACTAGTAATACATGTTAGCTGCAATGGATTCCCTTTTGTTATCTCAAACCATAATTGTCTATTTAAAATAGACAGCTAAGATACATTTTGACAGGTGTATACACTTGTGAAATCATAAATACTTTCAAAGCCTAACACAAACATTACACTAAATATTACTTGAGCTTCTTAGCCATGAAACCACCCCTCTCCATCCTAAGCATGTTTTCTGTCATTCAGAATAGTCTTAGGTTTCTCAGATGTATTAGTGGAACTATACTATACAAGCTTTTTTTGTATATTTCAATTGGCCTCAACATAGTGACTTCGGTATTCACTTATGCTTTTGTGTGTCAGCAATCCATTCGTTTTCATTGTTCGACAATGGCCTGTTATATGGATACCCCACATTTTGCTTACTATTATCTATTGATACTGTTTCCTTTTATGAACCTCTACTATAAGCCAGGCTTCACTGCATATTTAGGTGCATGCCTTAGGGTTTTACTTCTGTGAACAGACACCATGACCAAGGCAACTCTTAAAAGGACAATATTTAATTGTGACTGGCTTACAAGTTCAGAGGTTCAGTCCATAATCATGAAGGCAGGAGCATGGCAACATCCAGGCAGGCATGAGCAGGCAAAGTGAGAGTTCTACATCTTCATCTGAAGGCTGCTAGTGGAAGACTGGCTTCCAGGCAGCTAGGGTTAGGGTCTTATGCCCACCCCCACAGTTGACACACCTACTCCAAAAAAGCTATACCTCCAAATAGTGCCACTTCCTGAGTCAAACCATCATGGTGCATATCTTTACATAAGTATATTTTTTCATTTCTTTTGGATAAATATGTAGCAGTGGAATTCTTTGGTCAAGGCATATTATTTATGCTAATTTTTGCCACTGTCCAAATACTAAAAACCATAGTGTTGGAGGCAGATCAATGGTTTCCAGGGCTGTGGGTGGGAAAATATACTCATTGCACTCAGTCACGTGGAAAGAATGATTTTCATTATTATAATGAGAGGAAGGCAGGATGGAGAAGGGCAAAGCAACACAGAGCATAAAATGACTCTGTATTTTCTTGCCGATTTAAATGACCAGTTACCAAGTGACTTTTCATAAAAGAATTACACCTGAAAACTTCGGAATTAGTTTATTACTTTATCAACACAATGATGAAATACCTGTCATTAACACCTTAAATGGAGGGGAAATGTGTTTTGGCTCACAGTCTCAGAGTGTCCTGTTACTCAGCTTCATGCTCTTAGGTCTACACTATGGCTCAGCATCATGGTGGTGGAGCCTATGGCAGAGGCTGCTCTGTTTGGTGGTCAGGAAATAAAGCAGTTTCAGTACTCATCATTGACTAGCATGAAAGATAGTATATTTGTAGCAGTAAGGGTGCAGTCTAATATACCTTGACCTAATCCTTTAGACCAGATTCCACCTTCCAGCATTCTACCATCTTCTAGAGTCTAATCAATATTTTAATCCATAAGTGGGCCAAACTATTCAGTTACTTAGAGCCTTAACAATCTGGTGCCACTAGAAGTTCCCTCACAGATGCACCCAGAAGTATGCTTTACTGACTGTGGTGTTTCTTAGTCCAATTGAACTGACAGTCAAGGTTTAACCTTTACAATATTTATTTCATATACTTGATCAACATAGGTCTTAACTGTGTATGATGTCATCAGAGTGCTTAGATAGGAAATCTCTGCCTTATGCCCAATGGGCATAGAGACCAATTTGTCATGACATCACTGACTTGGCAAGATACTTTCATGATCTAGGCAATATTTAGCATCTTAGAGTATGGTATTATCAACAGAAATAGTCCTTTATGAAGATAGAGTAAATGATAATATATTATGAATCTTTTGCTGATTTGTACTTGGCAACTGCAGGTTCTAACACTACAAATATATTATTTTGTGCGTATTTAATTATATGTTCGTCTTACCCTCTCTATTGTGTTTTCCTTGAGACAGAGAACATGTAGTTTGATCTTGGGAGCCCACAGTACACTGTAGTCTGTAGAACTCTAAAACTGACCTAAGAACTGTCTCATTAGACTTTTACCTGTTCTTTTCTAGAGCTTGAGAGCTACAGAGGACAAGCCTGATTTTTTTCCCTGCAAAAGCCTGTATCACAATTGAAGCCACCTCCTCCTTAAAATCCTACACATACATAAAATATTATAGGTGAATCAAGACCAGTATCTACTAGGCATTAGCACTTCAATGACATTGGGTTGATCTTGGAGGGCCCTTTGGAGACCACCACTTAGATCAAAATATGGTCCTTGCACAATAAAGATGCTGGTTTTAGAATTCTGCTTTAAGTAAGAAAATAATCATCAAAGGAAAGCCAGGGGAAGAGAACTGCTTTATCATGGAAACATGACTCTTGTCTCTATGAGGGATTCTTTCTTCTGTGGTCCACTGAGCAACTCTGCTTCTCTTGGTAGGTGCTCCTGCTTTGATACAGGGAATCGCAAGGCTGGGGGGCTCTGCACCCTGATTTCAGTATATGAGCAGCAGTCAGAGGAAGCCTAATTCTAGGCCCACTGAATCCCCATCTAACTCCTTGCCTGCCTTAATTGCCTCAAGTCAAAGAAGATTAAGATCCTAGGATTAACTATTACATAGATTTTATGATAAAGCCACATTACTTGTCAGCTGTGTAATTTATATACTTTCACACAAATTCACTTACTGAACACACATCAGATTTTCCAAGTAGTCTTTTTTCAAATTCTTCATTAAATTTATTGAAGATCTAAGTACTAAGAGATTGTAAGAAGTTCCTTCGGGTTGTTCGGTTGTTATCTTCAGGAGCACACTGATCAAGGGAAAAGATGAGGACTGTGTACAGGTCACAGAAGAATAAGAAAGGCTTTAGTTCTGAAAAACTAGGCCAAGGGATCTAAGTCAGAATGAAATAGCATTTAAAGAAAAAAAGAAATAAAGACATTCTATATCAGAAGCCTAGATTGTCTCTATAGAGTTGCCCCAATACGTGTATACTAGAGTCTTCTCCGAGGTGAAAGGACCCACAGTTAAGAAAGACAAACACACAGTTAACAACACACAGGAAAATATCTGCATGACATGGAAACCTTGTGTTTATAAAAATGAGAAATAATGATAAACAGCAATGATAATGGGTGTTGAAGTATAGACTATTAGCCAGGCTATGTGGATTACATGTATCATTTCATAGTATTTTGTCCTCATTTCTGAATGCTATGAATTTTACATTCAGAGTTGCCCTCGTGGCTTATGATAAAAAAGTAAACAGACACATAACCAAGAAGCTAGTTATGTACAGTGCCAAAGCCAGTACTTACAGCTTTCACAAAGGGCTAGATAGATGATTCATAGGTTAAGAATGCTTACAGATCATGTGGAGGGCCTAGGTCAGTCCAGCATCAACACTGGACAGCTTAAATCCATCTGCAACTCCAACTGTGGTGTATTTGATACCCTTTTCTTGCCTCCAAGGCTACCTACATATATGTGGTACATATAAAGTCAGACAGCTGTTCACATACACATGTGTGCTTGCATGTGTATTCACACATACATATGTACACCACAAATACAAAGTAAACAAATCAAAACATTGATTCCACTCACTAGAAATAATGGCCTTTCCATTTGACTAATCCAATTTGGCAAAGACCAAGATCAAAGAGTATCTCTGAAGCCTTCTTGAGTCTCTGGCCTTAGTAATACACTAAGAGCAAGGACTTCTCAGGTGTCAGATTTAGATAACATGACCGAATTTCCCCCTATAAGATAGCAATTCACCTTTTAGTAGAAGAAGTAATGTGGCCATTTCCTCCAGATGAGGCCAGATAGCTGCCAGATCTACAGTAAGTGATATAAGTAGAGTTCAAAATCTCAGTAAAGAGCTGGGAAAGCCCCAGGGCAAACATTCTACATGTGGCACCTGAGTACTTCAAGCTCTCAAAGACTGCACTAACAAACTCATCCCCAAATAAAGGTAATTCTATCATTACTGACAGGTGATACAGCTTCTGGAGCCACCTCAGCACTGGTAGTGTGAAGCAAAATATGCTACTACTAAGGCTCATGCCTCAGTAGCCAAATCCTGGCATGGGAAACTGAGAAGAGAATCAAAATTTCCACAGTAATAGAAAAGGGAGGGAAACAATAAAAGAGTTATGAAAGGGGTGAACTTCCCACTAGGGACCAACATTTATGAATCTCCTGTGTCAAGACACACACACACACACACACACACACACACACACAATTGGGACAACAAACTGCACTGTCCTTTAGAGACATTTGTTCATTCGTTTATTGTTATAGATTAGAAGCAAGGGACAGCAAAAAATCTAGCATTCATTGCTAACCAATTCCTCAAGGCTCAGGAAAGCTGGTTGGAGTAGACATCTTTTATCCACTCTTTTGCTTTTAGCACCACAGCTGAGGAACTACAGAAAGCAACTCAACCTGGATCTTATTCCATGGGTCACCAAGCTCAGTCATACAAAATCATGAAGAACACCTATACTGGGGTTGGGAGAGGAATTAGAAAAGAGCCTGGGTTACCATGGCTTCTCCTCCTCCACCCAGCAGTTGCCATCCCAGTATAGTCTGCTATTATGTCTGAGCACTGTAAGTAAGAGAAAGGACAGGATAGGTTAGTTAGAAGCCGCCTGGAGAACTGTCCTCTCTGTATTCTCCTAATTAAAACTAGAAGCTTTTCCTGACCCAATTCTTGTACTTCTCCAAATGCATTCAAGCTTATCATAAATTCACACTTATTGAGTTGTAAAATCGTCATTTCTGGAGCATTCGCATGTTTCAATTATTGAACACTTTAGATTTTTAAGTTCTTTTATGAACATAATCTCATTAGATACTCTACAACCCTGTGAAAAGAGCTATGTAGCATAGCCTATGCCTTTTCCACCCTGAACTTTTTTTTTTTTAACAAATTAGATTATTCTCTCATGCAATACGTCCCAAGCATAGTTTCTGCTCCCTCCACTCCAAGCTTTCCCCACTCCCTCTCTCCCTCAGATCCAGTCCCCATCCATTTCCTTTACCAGAAAATAGCAGTCTTTCAAGAGGAGACAATCAAACAGGACAAAATAAGACAATAAGGCCAGGGGAAAGCCCTCATGTCAGACCTGGACAAGGCAACGTGATAGGAGAAAAAGAGTCTTAAGAACAGGCAAAAGCATCAGAAATACATCTGATTCCACTTTTAGGAATTCCAAAATAGGATCAAGCTAACACCGTGACAAATTTACAGAGAATCTGGTGCAGAGCCATGCTTGCTGTTAACATCTCTGGGAGCCCATGTGAATCCTGACTTAGTCGGCCATGTTTTTCTATAGCCCTCTATATTCTCTTATTCTTAGAGTCTTCTCTTGTTCTTCAGAGTTCTCCATTATCTGAAGGGAGGTATCCAATGGAGACCTCCAACTTAGACTTTATCTTTCTCCCTCTCCCTCTCCCTCTCCTTTCTTCTTTCCCCTCTCTGCATAATATCTGGTTGTGGGTCTCTTACCTGTTCCTATCTTCTGCAGAAGGAAGCCTGATGATGACAGGGCAAGGTTCTCATCTATGAGTATAGCAGAGTATCATTAGGAATAATTTCCTTGATTTTTTTTTTCCAGTTGTTTTTTCCACCATGATGTTTTATTAGGCAGAAACTCCAGTTTGCTTGGTTTTGTCTCCTCGTAATGGAGTTCCCATCTCTTAGCAGATGTTCAGTAGCTATTCAATGAATTTGTCTTGGTAACACAACAATTTCAGTTGTTCCTAGTACAATTATATGACTTGGATGAGCTCATACATCAGTTAGATTAATGGGGATTTGAACTCAGTCCTACAACTCTTTGTAAACTCTATGTTCACTGCCTCTCTGACTAGGCAAAGGGAACTTCTAGAACTATTGTCCTCATGCTAATTGAAATGTATGCAACCTTTCACCAGCCTGAAATCAAAGCATCCATCAAGCACCCAGATCAGCCTGACAGGGAGGAAGCTGACCACTCAGACATACTAATGATTGTCACATTTAGTGAGGCAGCTGCTCCTAAAGGCACGGAGCAGGAATCTGAGGGAGTTTGGCCTTTTTCAGATGTTCAGTGATGGATGACTCCTACTGAGGAAGTAGCAGAAACACTGAGATGTTGGGACTGCTGGCCTCATCTGTCAGTCACCCAGCGCTGCTGTGTGGTGGCTTTCATCCTCTGATGTTGTTTGTGCATTTGTTACTTATAAGGAGCAACTTTATCTCATCATAACAACTTATAAACTTGGCCTGGTAAAAACAGCACTTGGCTTAATTATCAAAGTAACGTAATTATCCTTGCTATTAGGAACATTGGCAATGTAAGTGAACGCCATCAAAGGTGCAAGAAAGTGAATTGTCTGTTATTTCTGCGAAGCCAAATAGAAACCAAAATATCTTTTTGGCCAACAGTGGCAGTGTCAATTTCTGAAGGCTTCAATTTACTCTTTGCTTTGAAAAATATCCATATCCTTCTATGAAAATAATTCTAAGTTCTTTGACTAAAATACTTTTATTTCTGGATCTGCAAATTGGTCTATGCTAATAAATATTACTATCAGAGTATCACACTGATGACATAATGTAGCCGCCTGATTAAAACATGATTTCTAGATTCCAGATGCCCTACAACATGTAAAAAGAACCAGGTGAAATTAAGTTTGGTTGTATAAAACAGAAATGCTCTAAACAGCAGAGGTTAAAGCAGAAAGGTTAATACATACCATAAAGAAAACCTGAACATTTTATATCATAGGAGGTGATTGTCATTAAAAATTCCTGATTCAAGCCTGCATCCTGCCCCTCACCAATACCCTTAACTGGAACTGAACTTTCAATCTGGAGAAAATCTGAATGACCTCGTTATACAGTTTGTTTCTATGTATATCGGATCCACAGGAAGACTCTAGCTGAGTCTCTCAAAGGTCAGTTATGCTAGGCTCCTGTCTGCAAGCATAACATAAGAGTATCATTAATAATGTCAGGGATTGGTGCTTGCCCATGGGATGGGTTTCAAGTTGGGCCAATTACTGGTTGGCCACTCTGCTCCAACTCTGTCCCTGTATTTCTTTTAGACAGGACAAATTTGGGGTCAAAAGTTTTGCAGGTGGGTTGGTGGCCCCCAGACAACTAGAATGGAGGCTCTCCCTAAAGTTAAAGTCTGACTGTGGTATCTGTTCCCTAACAGGGTTGCCTTGTCTGGCCTCAGTGGAAGAGGATGCACATAATCTGGCAGAGACTTGATGTGCGAGGGTGCAGGGATACCTGGGGCAGGGGTGGCCCACACTCTCAGAGAAGAAAGCAATGGAAGATGGTCTTTGTGAGGTACCAGGAAGTGGGGCAGAATTTGAGATGTAAATAGATAAATAAATAGTTATAAAAATAAAAAATATGAAGAAGATGGTGGTTTCCAGGATAGCTTCCATCCCTCTACAGAACTACTCAGTTCTCTGTAGCTTCTCTTCAGATGCATTTTTTATACATCCTATGTCCCAGAGATTCTTACATGAGTTCTAGGCACCAACAACAATTATCTAGATTTTTCTCTGAATTATCTAAAATAGTGCTCCTCTAACACTGTTAAACTGTCTAAAAATACTTCTCCATCACAACTTGGTGTAATGATCTAATGACCCACAGTGAGGCTTATAGACTTCTCTCCCTCCTTATTGTTCATATATTATTCTGTGGATGTGTAAATATTCATGGTGGAAGAACCACCTGTGTCTAGGTAGATATGTGGATATCGGGGTCAGTAGTCAATATCTTCCTTAATATCTTTCCACTACTTTTGTGAAGTAGAGTCTGTCATTTAACCTGGGGTTCACCAACTAGATTATACTGGTTAGTCAGCAAACCCAAGGAATCCTCCCATGCCTTCCTCTCTAGCGCTGGCATGCCAGGGATCCCTGGTTTTGTTAAGTGAATGTTAGGGATTCAATTCTGGTCCCCATGCTTGCACAGCAGGCACTTTGCTGGCTGAGCCATTTCTTCAGCTTTTTTAATCTTCATCAGACATTTGGTTTGAAATGTCTCTTGTGACAGTTGTTTTGTGAAATAGGGAACATCGTTCCACATCTTCATCAGCAACTGGAATAATCAACTTTCATCCCAGTGATAGGCATGCAGCGTTCTCATTGGCTTGTTAATTCGTATTTCCCTGGTGACATGTGCATTTCTCTGGTAATGTACATCATGACTGCAGTCAGAACAGTAAAAGTGTATAACAGCCCTAAATGTCTCCTCTTTCTCCTTTGTAATCATCTCCCTCTTATTCCCTCTCCTACCATGACCCTACACAATGATAAAAATTGATCTGAAGGGTTATGGGAGAAGGCTCACAGGCTAAAGAGCTTGCTGTGCAGGTGTGAGGACCCAAGTTCAGATTTTTCAGAACATATGTAATGCTAGATTCAGTAAAACTGCATCTGCAGTTCTAGTGCACCCATGACAAGGTGGGAGGTAGAGGCAGGAGAATATCTGAAGCCTGTGGTCCAGCTGGCCTGGCATATGCAGAATAAACAGGAGACCTTGTTTCAAAGCACAAGGAGAGAAACAACACTCAGTGTTGTCTTCTGATCTCCACATTCCCACCATGGCACACACACATTTACAATCATACACAAACAGGTATACACACACACACACGCATGCATGCACCCACATGCACAGGCACATATATACATAAAATAAAATGAACAAATGAGATGCTTTGTATATTTATTATATATTATACATAGTTGTTATATATATTATATTATATTATTTATATTTATATTATTATAAATGGTTTTGTAATGTTTAGGACTTTACAATAACTGAAGCTGTGTCTTTTGCCTGGCTTTATTATTATAAGGATTTTGAAAATGACTTTATAGCATAGGCTTCAATGTTTCATTTTACACTACTGTATTATTGTACCATAGTTTGTTCATCCATCCCTTGTTGACACAGTTTCATCCAGGATGTCGTATTTTATATAAGTATATTTTTAATTTTAATTAAAATATAATTACATGTTTTCCCCCTTTCCTATCCTCCCTTCAGCTGTTGTACTATGCTCTGCTTCTCTCCCTGGGGGATGACAGACATAGGCAGGACAAAGTCCAAATTGTCCACGGTGGTTCCTGGCATCCTCTCTGGGTACCCAAATGCAAACAGTATAGTGCCAAGAGGGGAATTAGGAACTGGAGGCCCACAGGTCTACCTTTCCCTTAGGGCATCTGTGTGTCAGGGAGAGATGGGGAAGGCAGAACCTGGCCTGATTCAGCATGAGTACAGAGGGGCTGGGGGAGAGAAGGCCATCCTCAGAAGTTTTAGGCCTGGCTCTTTAAGATGAAGACCTTCCCTGGGCAATCTTTAATGAAGTGACTCCCTGAGACAATCCTTGTTTGTTCTTACTGGTTTACTTGATGGTGGATGTGAATGCATACACTTTATTTAAGGAATAAAATATCATTTGTAGGAAGACAAGAAGACAAGCTCATTGGCTGAACACTCGGGACTCTCTAGATAGCTTATTAGCATGGAAAAGAACTCCAAATGTTTATGATACATGACGCAGTGTCCATGGTCCTCAAAGGGGCATCGTGGTTACATGTTCTATAGCAGGTAGAGGTAGGTAAAAAATGGCTCTGTTCCTGCTTATCTCAATTCTGAGATTCCTGGAGTTTGAGCTCATTCAACCTTACCATTTCTTATGCCTGTCTGGGGACATGGTCCCACATGTCCTACATTTAGCCATTTCCATGAAAACACATGACTCCTTCTTAGATTTGCAGCTTCTTTTTCTTTGTTATTGTTACATACACACACAAACACATACACACACACATACACACACATATGTAATCATGTCATAATTACTATTTTATTGCTCTGATAGAACACCATAATCAAGGCAACATATGAAAGAAAGCATTTAATTGGCTTACAGTCTCAGAGAATTAAAGTCCATGACGGCAGGACAAAAGTCTGATGATGGCAGGAATAGCTGATAAAAGTCATCCTGATCTGTAAATAGGAGGAAAAGAAAATAAACTGGGAATGATGTGGCCTTTTGAATCCTCAAAGCCCACTTCCATTGTTGCATCTCCTCCAGCAAGAGCACCCTTTCTAATCTCCCTAATCCTTTCAAACAGTTCCACTCCCTGTTGACTAAGCATTCAACTATATTAGCCAGTGAAGGTCACTCTTATTTAAACCAACACATTATTTTAATTAAAGTATATTAAAATAAATCTGAAAAGTAAATATATTATCAAATCCTACCAACTGCTCCAATTAGATAGCTGTCAGTTACTGCCAAAAATCTGGGTGCCATTATCACATCTTTAGGTATATCTTGCCAAACAGGGCATTATTGTCTTTAATAGACATCATAGCTGCATAAGGCTGTTGGCTACTTTCCCCCATTATCAATGGGTATAGCTGCTGGTATTTCTCTTCAGGAAAGAAGCTTTTAGCTCAGATCTAGCTCAAATTCCTTAAGTCCTGTGTCAGAAATACATGGTGTCTTCAGCAACTGAGACTTGCCTCCCACTTCTGGGACACACTAAAGGGCAACCTTGATAGCCTGTATCACGTGGGAAGTCTTGTGGATTCCCATGAGTAACAACTCGGTCCTAGACTGGAGGGTTTATTAGATAGTCTGCGGCTTTTGCCAGAAATGTTAACCCAAGTACCTTAATTTTTTTATATATATACCTGTAAGTATTTCATATTAGGTAAATAAAAATAATAGGATTTCTTAATGTCTTTTTTTTTCAGATTTTCTCAGTTTTATTTTTGCCTCCTTTTTCCTTCTGAATGTCTCTATGTAGAAGAATGCAAATAGACCTATATTTATTTATCACCCTGCATGAAACTCAAGTACAAGTCCTCAAAGACCTCAACATAAAACCAGATACGCTAAATCTAATGGAAGAGAAAGTGAGGGACTGTCTTGAAGTCCAGGAGAGAAATTCCTGAACATAAACTCAAACTTAATTTCAACTAAAATCAACTTTTATGATTGACTTCAAATTTATTTCCATTATGGACAAAGGGTGAGTTTTGTCTAAACTGAAGTTCTTTTCTTTTTACATTTATTGAGATAGTTTTTAATAACAATGAGTTTCATTTCAACAAATGTTCAAGAGAATATCCATTTTGCTATTGCTTACTGCTTTGGTCTAAAAATATAAATATTTCTACTTCGTTTCTAGTGACAATTTTATAATATTTGATACGTTTTCAGAAGGATGTTAAAATCATTGACTATAATTATGAGTTTGTCTGATATTTTTTCATTTTATTCATATCAACATGCATTGTGATTATGTTCACAAATATTTTATGATTTATAATATGCTTAATAATAGGTGTACATCTTACTATTAAAAAATTCACTCCTTTAACTTTCATGTCTGATTTTGGTATAAAGTCATTTATATCTGCATGAACATTACTATTTTTGTTAACTGTTAGTTTTCTGTTTTTCGTTTCTTTAATTTATTCTAAATTTTTCTTTTTAAAGGTGTTTAACTACATTTTCCCCTTCCCTTTTATCCCTCCAAATCCTCCTCATGCTTCTTCAATTTAATGCCCTCTTTTAGTTTAAACTAATCATTATTTTCTGCATATATTCATAAATATAACCTTTTAAGCCACATAATACTTCCTGTATTTATATTTTTGGTATTGTAAATATCTATATTTGTGTCTAGAAATACTTCTGCCTGAAATACTGACTTAAATATCCAGAAGTACACATTTTCTGATTGTGAAAGTATCTGAAGACTATTTTTATTTTATATAGATTTATAGCTTAATAGAATCTATCAAGGCTATAATTTTTTTTTACAATTTAAAGTTTTACAATTTAAAGTTTTACAATTTTGTGAGCAGTGTTTTCAAGAAACACATCATCTACATTAGCATTGTTCTGCATAAAATATATATTTTCTGGCCATTTAAAAAACTCTCTCCTATTACTGATCAAAACTTGATTCTAAGTTTATTTGATGTGTTTCACATTTCTTGTACCCATAAATTGAAGTCTTTATCTTGAGCATAGAACATTTTAATCAAATTTGAGGATATTCTTCATCCTGCCTACATTACTTTATTTTGTTGGGCTTAAGTTCTTAGGGAAAATGTTACTAGGAAGGAAGAGAAGCTAATACATTATGTTATTGAGCCTCTATGAGATATTGGTGATTTGCCTTTCTGAGAATAGATAGAGGAATGTTGGAAGAAGTGATTCAGAATTTTACCTCTGAAGAATGGGAAGCTGGAGGATTTATTTGCCCAGTCCCCCCTCCCCACCAGCTCCAATACCTATGTTTCTTGGTTGAAGGTTACCCTGGGAATGCTAACTTCTATCCTGTGTCTCTAGTCCTTTTCTGCCAGTGAGGAAATGACTGTGTCAAGAAGATAGTTGCCCCTGAGAACACTCCTGCTCTCCGTCTCAGGTCCTCATAAGCAATGGAGTTTGTTGATATATAATAAACAATATAGTTGTTATGATTTAAGTTTGAAATGCTTTCTTACAGGCTGTTGTGTTGGGATTTGTTGCTTACAGATGGGCTATTTGGAAATGATTGGATCCCAGCAACTGTTACCCAATGAATGGATTAGGTTACCTAATGAGTGATCAATTCATAGGAAAATGGGATTATAGGTAGGTAGTGAAAGGTTGAAAGAAATAGATCATTGTTGGCTAATAATTGTGACTGTATCTTGTCCTGCCCCCTCATCCAACATCCTTCACTCCACATTCTGGTTAGCATGTTAACTGCTCTTCTACACTATTCCCCCTCTGCCAAAATGGATTGACACCTCAAAGTATGCGATCCAAATAATTATTTTCTTTCATAAATTGTTATTAGGATATTCGTTCATCGTTATGGGAATGTAGTTAACAGCAGCAGAAAATTTTCCATCACAGCTACATCTAAGGAATATGGCAACATCAATCTATTTATGAGCCATACAGGAATTAATTACGGATTCTGAATTGACTGTTTTAGTGTATGAAGTAAGGGTCGGATTCAAACACTACTTTGGCTGTGCCTACCATGTCTATTACCTATTCCAAGTTTTACCGAAGACAGATAAACAGGTACATGTTATAAGACAAAACACATATGCTTTGATTCTTTATCTCTCCCTTGCTTTTGATTGGCAGGTTTTACAAAATTACCTCTACTTGTACAGAATTTTTTGATTTAAGATTCTAGGGAGTTTAATTCCATGACAATAATAAACCATTGTTAACTTTACCTGAAGAATACAGTCACAATATGTGAACTCATCATATCCATTATTTAGAAAGACCCGAGAAATCTAACTTATGTCATAGCTAATGTTTAGTCTCATTATAACCAGAAGACCAAAATGCCATTCTAGTTTCCATGACATTAATGTCAGCATAGAACCTATAATCAGCTGTCTTCAAATCACCTGTGCTATTCATCTCCCTGGTGTCTATTCTGGAAAAATGCAACCAATTTTTCTGGGGAAGAATTAGAAGATGAACTATTATACTTCCTATTTCTATATAGGTTTGATGATACTAACATTATTTTCTGAGTATATAACCAGATATAAAGCTGGAAAATGAATTAAATCCTGTAATTTTAAATTATTTTGGTAACTGGTGCCAGTTTTTTGGTTAGCAGTCTAGTAATTCCTTGGTATTTATTTTACAATCTCCTTCTTTTAGTCATTTTCATCAATACTTGTCTTTCGGTATGTCATTTTTGCTAGTCTAAACTTGATGCCCATTCTATCAACATGCTTATAAAGGACAGGTTTTATCATGTGGTCCCTGCTAATGCTATCTTCACGACACTCAGCATTTTATTTATATATATATTCATATTCATATATATATCACAGCTTATTACTTAAGCATTTATTTTTACTTTTATTGAATTTCTTTTTAATTTTTTAATTTTTTTTTTTTTGTTTTTCGAGAAAGGGTTTCTCTGTGTAGCCCTAGCTGTCCTGGAACTCACTTTGTAGACCAGGCTGGCCTCGAACTCAGAAATCCACCTGCCTCTGCCTCCCAAGTGCTGGGATTAAATGTGTGCACCACCACCACCTGGCCTAATTTTTCTTTTTTATTGGATAGTTTATTTACGTCCATTTCAAATGTTATCCACTTTCCTTATTTATCCTCCAGAAACTCCTTAACCTGTCCTCTCCTCTCCCTGCTTCTATGAGGGTGGTCCCCCTCCCTCCTACCCACTCCCACCTCTCTGCCCTGTCATTTCCCTATACTGGGGCATTGGGCTTTCACAAGACTAAGGGCCTCTCTTCCCATTGATGACCAACAAGGCAATCCTCGGCTACATATGCAGCTGGAGACATGGGTCTCTCCATGTGTATTCTTTAGTTGGTAGTTTAGTCCCTGGGAACTCTGAGGAACCTGGTTGGTTGATATTGTTCTTCCTATGTGGTTGCAAACCCCTTTAGCTCCTTCAGTTCTTCCTCTAATTCCTCCATTGGAGACCATGTGCTCAGTCCAGTGGTTGGCTGAGAGCATCCACCTCTGTGTTTGTGAGACTCTGGCAGAGCCTATCGGAAGACAGCTATATCAGGCTCCTGTCTGCAAGTACATCTTGGCCTCCATAATAGTGTCTGGGTTTGATCTCTGTATATGGGATGGATCCCCAGGTGGGACAGTCTCTGGATGGCCTTTCCTTCAGTTTCTGCTCCACACTTTGTCTCCATATTTCTTCCCGTGAGTATTTTGTTCCCCCTTCTAAGATGGACTGAGGAAGCATCTTAACCACACCTTCAAGAGAAAATGCCAGTCTACAGGATCCAGGCATTAATGGATCCCTTACAATGGCACTACTTATCAGCATAGTAAATAGTTATTCTTTGGATTTCTGGGAAATATAATCAAGTGATGGGTTCTCAAATAGCATAATAAATCTATTCTATCCTACTCCTCTCTGTGATTTTTGACATTTACCAGTAATATAAGACAGAAATTAAGCTCTAATTTGAGTCCTTCCATGCCACTAGACGTAATTTTAAACCTTGTTCTGGAGTATCAATTCAAGTCATAAATAAAAGGTTAGTGCCTATGGTAGTTTGACTAAGAATGACTCCCATAGGCTTAAATATTTAAATGTTTAGTCACCAGGGAGTGGCACTATTTGGAATGATTAGAAGGATTAGGAGTTGTGGCCTTGTTGGAGGAAGTATGTCAATGGACATAAAGGGGGTATCTTTGAGGTTTCAAAAAACCCATGCCAGGCTCTAGCACTCATGCTTCTGTGTGTGTGTGTGTGTGTGTGTGTGTGTGTGTGTGTGTGTGTGTGTGTCTAGGAATCAGGATATAGCTCTCAGCTACTGCTTCAGGACCTTTCTCCCTGGCATGATGCTAATGAACTAAGTCTCAGAAATCGTAAGCCAGCTTTCAATTAAATGCTTTATTTTATGAGTTGCCTTGGTATGGTGTCTATAGGAATAGAACAGTGACCAAGGCCTTACCATTTGTTAATAAATTATTGCCTAGTCATATAATACTCTGAGATATGCCTTCCCGTGCACATTCTCTTCTTTTCTACCAATATCTTTCAATCATATCTTAAAATCTATTTTAGGTAAACACTATTTGTTCCTGGAGAGGGAACTATAATTTCCTTGTTTGTCTGTGCTGCTACTAGTTCTGATTATTATCTTGAAAGCAATAATGGGTAGTTGGATTGGGTGCTAAAAGAACAAGTGTTACATTGCAACATATTGTTCTGTAGTTGAAAGTGATAATACCTTCTTTAAAGCTGTCATAAGACTGGTTTTCATAATAAGTATGACATCAGTAATTAATTTCATTTAGCATAGCTCTTTCTTCTGGAAGAGCCTTTAACATTGTTAGAGAGTGGCCTCACATGGAGTATTTATTACAATTTCTTTTCTATTGATTAAATATAATTCCTCTTTATTTTATATCTGGCCACATTTTCTAGAGATGAAAATTCTAGCGACTGTCATGCATTGCATTGTGGGGATTAGTAACACCTCACCTATAGCAACAGGCACCTATTTCTTCTATTTAATCTTAGTTCAAAATCTCAGCCAATAAATATGTGTGTTCTCTACAGATACTATGACAACTGGGTGAAACTATACTGCAGTTTTCTTACAGTTGTATCCTGACAGTTGTATCTCAGCTTCTTTCAAACAACACCTCGAGTCAAAGGTTAAATGTTGGTGCTTAGGGTTATTAATATTTATTATCAACCTGATTAGATTAAAAAAACATACTTCTGGCTGTGTGTTTACATAGCATCTGGAGATAACTAGGTCATATAGGCATTGGCTTGGCAAGTAGATAATTTCCTTGGTAGAATCATGGTAAAAGGACATTATACAGAGATGAAGAAAATCAAAAGGGAGGCCTACATTGAGTCATTAGGGCTGTATCTCTAAAGACTATACCTTACCCTACCCTCTTCCTGCATTTCCTTTTCTCTATTTCATGGGTTACTATGATGTGAACAGCTCTACTTGATCACACTCACACCATTCTAATAGAATGACTGTCTTGAAACCATGAGGAGCTTTCCTCTTTTTAGTTGTTAATGTCAGATATTCTGTCACACCAATGAGAAATCTAACAAGCACAGTATTGTAGTAGGAAACTCAATTTAAATTATATAACATCAGAAGGCAATGAAAAGGTAGGAAGTGGAGAGGGAACGTGTGTTGGCACATTATAAAGTTATGTGTACACAGAACCCCAGCAAAGCTCTCTGTCATTCAGGCACATCTAGCTAGGCTCTTAAACGTAGGTTATCTGTCATCTTTTGTGTAGCTGTCTGAAGATCACTCCATGAGACAGTGACTACCCCACATCTTCTGCATCTCAGCTCTTGCGATCTTTCTGGCAGCTTCTCAGAAGAGCCGTATCTCACTTGACACCGTGGCATTTCACCCAAGACTAATGGGGGAGGGAGCATCTCGTTTACACAGTCAGAACTGAAGCATCTAGGTGCTGTAGTTTCTGGGATTTTTAACACAAATGCAAAGAGTCTCTTTCTGGAAAGGAGCATGTGTAAACGATTCCCCTTACATATGTTATTATTTCAGTTTCTTCATAAAAATCACTCAAGTTCAGGGTGGGAGAAAATAAAGCTCAGGTTCAGACATGCAGCCTTTTAAGTGGAAACTCTGAAGCTGAGGGGAAGGTTTTGACTGAATAGTGAGAATAAAGTCGACCTTAGTTCAATGGTTCTCAACCTTCCTAATTTTGCAACACATTAGTACAGTTGTTCATGTTGTGATGACCCCCAACCATAATATTATTTTTGTTACTGCTTCATAACTGTAATTTTCCTACTGTTAGGAATGGCAATGTAAATATCTGTGTTTCCTGATACTCTTAGGTGGCTCCTGTAAAAGGGTTGTTCAGTTCCCTAAAGGTGTAATGACCCACAGGTTGATACCACTGCCTTAGGGAATTCATCATTATTCTCAGTTATCATTAATAAACGTCTTCTAATAAGTGTCTTTTTAGTTAGAGTAATCACTATTAAATGGCATTTTTTGACCATTATTCATTTTTTACTAACTGGAAATCTAATTCACACAATTAGGAAATTAAGTACTAAGACATTCAAAGTTTTAATAGAAAGGCAGAAACTTTAAGAAACAGTTCATTCTTGTACATAAAAGTCTAATTTTTAAGACAGAGGGAGGACAGGGAGGTTCATGGCACAATAATTTCAGGATCTGGATAACTATGTATTATAATCTAAGACTCCCCCTCTCCTCTCCTCTCCTCTCCTCTCCTCTCCTCTCCTCTCTCCCTCCCCCCCCTCTCTCTGTATGTATGTATATGTATGTGTATGTATGTATAGGAATCACAGTTTGGTGCTGCCACATGGACTGTTACATGTGTGTTCGGGATCAGAGATTAGTACTCTTGCTTGCACAGCAAACACGTTACCTACTGAGCCATCTACCTAAGTTCTCCACTTCTTCTTCCTGTGTTTGTCTCTCTTTGGTGCTCATCTACCTGCCTGCCTACCCAAAACACCAGCACCGACCCTCTGTCTGCCATCTACCTTTCTTTACACACACTTATTTTTGTATATACACATTAATGAACACATACCTATACATATTGATACATAAAGTTTTTTTTCTTTTTACAACCTTCCATTGCCAAATGTTTTAGCTTATGTAAAAGGAGATGAACTAGTAGGGCTTCAGTTCTCTAAGGGTAACTTTGGCTTTAGAAAAGGCAGCAAAATGCTGTTAAGAAAAAAAAAGATTTCTCTGGCATTTGCATCTACTAGTAACGATTTTTTTTTTTTTTGACATCTACAGATTAAAAACAGCCTGTTACCATGAAGGCACTATGAAAATAACAGCATATCAAAATGACATGCAGCATTCATTTCTTGACAAGAAAGCATACTTGGCTACATACTAATATCTGAATTGGAGAGAAGGAGGAGAAAATAAAACAATGTGATGCTCTAAGTCAGTCAACTAACACCATATTTCAAGAACTCCTTTGCGCACATCAATTATCTTCTTTAATCTTTCACATTACTAAGTACTGATATCATGATTTTTCCAAGTAGAGAAAACAGAATCCTTGATTTCTCTCTCTCTCTCTCTCTCTCTCTTTTAATTCAGATCTGTGTGTAGAATTTTCCCCAGTCACTTCACTGTGTGCATCCTAGCTAGCACTCACTGTACTTTTCAGAATGTGTTCTTTATACTCATGATAGAAGCTTTCCAATAGTACCACATCCAGTGATAGGAACATTAGAAATCAGCAAGGAATAGCATCGCATCTAAATACAGAGCTAATAAGTGGCAGAGGCCAACCCTGTAGGTGCAACAACAATATGAACTAACCAGTACCCCCTGAGCTCATGTCTCTAGCTGCATATGTAGCAGAAGATGGCCTAATTGGCCATCATTGGGAAGAGAGGCCCCTTGGTCTTGNAAACTTTATATAACCCAGTACAGGGGAAGGCCAGGGCCAAGTAGTGGGAGTGGGTGGGTAGGAGAGCAGGGGCGGGGGTGGGATATAGGGAACTTTCGGGATAGCATTTGAAATGTAAATAAAGAAAATAATAATAATAAAAAACATATTTAAAACAAACAAACAAAAAAATAAGTGGCAGAGGCCAATTCAGCTTCAATTCAATTCAGCCCAAACGCCCAGTATTCTCATCACTTCATGCCACTGCCCATCTTCCAAAATGATACAGCTAGATTAGCATTATGAATTCTGTCCATAGCACCTTCAAACACAGGCCCATGAGTGATAATGATTCAATCATTATTTGCTAATATTCTAAAGAGATCATTCGAGGATAATGTTCCTTATCTTCATTCCTCAAACCATGATTATCTACAGTTTATGGGCAAGAATAACTTTAAATTTTCTCAAGTGTTTCTAAATATGAATATAACACAGGTTGAAAACCCATTATGTGAAGTAGTTTGAGCATGATGTTTCAGATAATTTGAGTTTTGGTCTATTTACATATGCTAATGAGATAAGAATGGAATCCAAATTTAAACATAATCTCCATTGTGCTTAATATGCACCTATGCAAACAACCTGGAATTACTTTCATACAATTCTTTTAATAAGTTTGTACCTGCAATAATTGCACTGTTTGGAATATTCCAGTTGTGGAACCATGTAAGCCCCCAAGAAACAGTAGATTTTGGAGTATATAGCATGTTAGAAATTTCTGACCTGTAGTGAAAACCCATGATTGTTTTTAAATACCAATTGTAATACTGAAAACAACAACAGCAACAAATCAAAACCCAAACCAAGCCAACTATCCAAATATCTAAAGGCAACAGAAGAAGTCGGGCACTTCAATATTGATTGCTTTACACAGCATAAAGGATGGAACTTTGAATTATGGAGCAGTTGTCCCTTGTCTGGCCAAGGGCTCACAAAGATGTTTACGTATCAACAGAAATATAAGATGTGCTAGATTGTTGGGAACCATTCCTTTCTTTTTCCCATTCTCTCAAATCCTATAGTAGGGAGAAAAGTGTGTACAACCTCCAACAGCCAAGCTGGTCTGTCTGCTATACAGCTTCCTGTTCTTCAGGATGAACATAGAAGCCAATAAAAACACTTGACTTAGAGACATAAGCTGT
Organism: Mus pahari; assembly: GCF_900095145.1. Lineage (NCBI taxonomy): Eukaryota > Metazoa > Chordata > Mammalia > Rodentia > Muridae > Mus > Mus pahari. Next base: position 30,881,146 of record NC_034606.1, read on the forward strand.
CCAACTGAGAAGGTCAAATGTTACTTTCTCTGACTGTACCTGCTACAGTTCATTGTTTTAATATTTTTATTGTTTTTAATTTTGTGTATGTTTTGCTTTTGTATATATGATTTGTAGGGTAGAGGCACAAGTGTGTCATAGAGCACATGCAGAGGCCATCAGACAACTCTGTGGAGTCCGCTGTTTCCTTCTTCCTTTATGTTAGTTCCAAAGAACCAACTAGAGTTCTTTGGATCACACAACAAGCACTTTGGCATTGAGCCATCCTCCTGGTCCCAGTGCAGGTAATTTTACAGCCTAAGAACATGTCACAACATGGAGTGAATAGTTGCTTATAGCTGGGTGTTAGCTATGCTGGTCATATTTCACATTACAAACAGTACTAATATATGGTCTAATTTATTAAACATGGAAAATCTATTTAAGGGAGCAATGTATAACTACTAGAAATGATGGGTGCAAAGATTTTATTAGGCAATGAGGAAAATGTTTTTATTATCGTCTTTGGTTAAAAAGAGGGCTTCAGTACTACAATCAAAATATGTATGACCCAGGTTATAAATAAAGGTAGATAGTCTTCCAGTTCACCCCTATCCACTACTCTCATAAAGGCAAAGAAACACAAACACAGCATTAAAGAAGTGATTTTGACTTGAACGCAAAGCTGTATTTGAATGAGCTATGGTCTTCTTTCTTAATAAGGTTCCTTTTTTGTTATCTTTTCAAATTATATGTGTGGGGGAGGAGCTATGTACACAGGTGTGTGTAAAGGCCTGCTAAGGTGAAAGTAAGTACATGCCCTGGAGGCTGGAATTGCTGAAGGTGATGAGCCAGCCAAAAGGAATGCTAAAAGCAATGTGCACTCTTAACCGCTGAAGTAGCTCTCCAACTTACAAGTAGGACCTTCATTACGCAGGGGAAAAAAGCAAGAGGACAGCTGGTTACATTTGAAGCATCCTTGTGAAATAGAGATGGACACTCTCTTACCCTCCTGAAGCAATTTTTAAATCTACTTGGGATTATTTAACCCTACTCTCATGCTCAATTTAAAGAACTGTTCTTTAATTAAGTGATTAAAATTACTTAGTTTAATTGGATTGTGAATTCTCAGTGTGGCAAGAAGCCAGTAGATGTTCTGGTTGTCAAGATATAAAGAGAAAAATTTTGTCATGGAAACTATATCTTTTAAACTGTATTTCTTCACATTTAGATGAGAATTGGATGTTATGAAAAGAAATTGAACATATTGGCTACCATCCAAATAGACTTTAATATTTCAGTCAGAAAGTGGTCATCTAAAATATCTTACATACTTTGAACAAAACAGACCAAGAATTTAAAAATAAAAATTTCATTTAAACTATAGGACATATCAGTAACAGAAATAGCTGGGTGCGAATTCCCACATTGATCTTGATAAGCTAGGGTTCAAATTGATCAGTTTATACCCTCTTAGCCATCTTACCTACATTGGAGGATAGAAAATCAAAATGTTGACTCTGAAATAAAACATTGCCATTTCCCAGAATCAAAATCAATTTTCTCAAGTTAAAATTTACATTTGTAAATGACGTTTTAAGGAATTTAATATTTGAATCAATACTTAGGTAGCATTCGTGTCTAATGAATGTTATGTTGGACATTGATTCTTTGACAGGGAATTAAATTACCAGTCATTTGCTTTAAAAGTGAGTAAAAAAACAGATGGAGACAACCCAGAGAACTGAACTGTGAAGAAAAGGGAACACCATTATTTAGACGCCATTAATTCTGTGATAAAATAGCATTGCTACAGGAACCTCCTCCCATCCCAAGGAGGAATGGGGCCATCTAAAGCAGAGCCATCATGGATCACTATTCATCAGAGGGCAGAAGGATCCAGATAAAGAACACAGACCTTGTTCTATCACCCATACCAAACAGCCATATTTATTGGTGGAGAGTTTGAACTAATATTGACTTGAATTACTGGGTGTCTGTTGCTACTGAAGTGTTGCTACTACCCACAATGCAATGCTAGAGTTTTCATCGCTAGGTAATGTGGTGAGGTACAGAATAAGATAAAGGTATTGTAAGCTCCAAGAGGAATGGTATTCATCAATAGATGTTTGGAAGAGACTTATGTTCCAATCACCAGTGTTCTGGTTAGACTTTGAAGTCAAAACTGTGACTGTGGGCTGAGTCTCAGCAGCAGGTTTTCACACACACACTCTCTGTTGCTAAGCACCTTACCGAAGGAAAAAGAAGACTGGCAGTATGCAGGAGGTTCACCCTGTGATTTTCACAACTTATTATTTTGAAAGAGTTTCCTGCTCACAGGAGGATACTGGGACATTAGATCCACTTAAGTGTGTTGGATTGAGAAGCCATGATTCAAAGATGGGGTAGATGAAGGTGCATTGTAAACTTAGGAGAGAAGATGAAGCAGGAGAAGAGCTGAACAGATAGAAAGGCCATAGGTCTTCAGAGGGTCTCTTGGGCATATCCTGGCCAGTATATGCAGTGAAGAAGTCAGAGGCCTGGAAAATGTCAGCTGAGAGAAAGATGGTTACAGTGCCCACTGGTGGGGATAGCACACAGGTCTTCCAGCCAGCCTGTAGAGTCACTAGTTCAAATGTATTGGGAAGAATACACAGAAGACTGTATGTAACCTCATTAGTAAGAAATAATGAGCATTAGACTAATCACTTCTCCAAACTCGCGTACCAAGATTAAAAAGCAAGAAACTATTTTTTTGCACAACAGCAAAATAAAACAAAATCAAGCAAACAAACAGAACAAGAAGGAAGCTATATCTAACATAGACAACATAAACAACATCCCAGAATAGACATGGAGAACATGTCTGGGAATAAAGCGACAACATTATATTCATTAAGTAAACTCCAGAATTTATGGAGTACAACAGAATATAAAAAAAAAAAAAAAAAAAAAAAAAAGAAAGAGGCAGAAAATGAGGAAATAATACACACAGAAAGGGAACATCCTTCCATGCCTGTGGACCTAAATAGGCACAGATATAATGATTGTTATATTGTTATGAATGATAATCACAGTAATTACTAACTAAAATTCCTATTGTCCAGTGTAAGNAAGCAAACAAACAGAACAAGAAGGAAGCTATATCTAACATAGACAACATAAACAACATCCCAGAATAGACATGGAGAACATGTCTGGGAATAAAGAGACAATATTATATTCATTAAATAAACACAAGAATATATGGAAATCAAGAGAATAAAAAAAAAAAAAAAAAAAAAAAAAAAAAAAACATGCAGAAAATCAGGATATAGTCCACACTGAAAAGAAACATCCTTCCATGTCAGTGGACCTAAATAGGCACAGATATAATGATTGTTATATTGTTATGAATGATAATCACAGTAATTACTAACTAAAATTCCTATTGTCCAGTGTAAGGATATTTCATAGAAATAAAGAAGATGTATTTAAATACCAGATTGATGGGATAGAGACCAAGGCATCTAAAAATTACATGAAAATTATATGAGAAAAAAAAAAGCAAAAATATACTTATCATTGCCAAAGGAAACTTTGTTGTGGTAGACATCAGATGGCTCAGTAGGTAACAGTTGCTTGTTAACAGTAAGTATGAGGACATGAATTCAAATTGCCGAAACTCATATGAGAAGCTGAGCATTATTATGCATGCTTGTAACCCCAGGATCATGAGGATATGTAAGTGTGTGTGTGTGTGTGTGTGTGTGTATGTGTGTGTGTGTGTGTACAGAAAAAAACTGAGAAAGAAAATACCATAAGTATTTACATCTAATGTGCTAATCATTTTACTTGATTCCTTAAAGATGAAGAGCAAAAGAAAATAATTAAGACCTTGAAGATAATACAGTTTAGATTTTCCAAAATACTATGAAAAGTATAAACTACAGATCCAAAGATCCCAACGGACCCTTATTACAGAACCATAGTAAGAAAAGAAGCAACAATGCCTCAGGGAGACTTTAAGGATATTTTCCATGAGTTTCTTTAGTATCTCAGCTGATTCTGGATCTGGATCGAGACTAGTACTTGCAGGAGTCATCTACATGGAGATTAGCATCCCATCTTTAAGCAAATTCCATATCAGACTGTGTCAGTGACTCTGCATCTGTGAAATTCCAAAGTTCCAGAAATAAGGCCCATATAAACTTTTTGCACAATGCCCAGTGATCACCGCTTGCTAACCTCCAGCTGAATATTACACTCACCCTTCAGATTCACATGGTTCTTCAGTACCCGAGTTTGTCGATTTCCAGCCGTCGATAAATGGGCATCACAATCCAGTCCCACCCCTTTCTACTCTCTGGGAGTCTTCCACCATACAGGTAAGGAACTGACTTGAGGACAAACTTGGTGGCGGTTCTTTTTAGAATGAGAAAATGAAGCACAAAATATGAGTTAAAAAAAAAAATGAATGAGTCCACAACCCTGGAAACTTTGGCAGTTGCAGGGATATAGAGAGAATACGACCGACACTCTAAGTATATGTCATATATAAGAACTACAGGCTGTCTGATAGACGGCAGTTCAAATGTGAAACTAAGTACTCTAAGAGGTTACATGAAGTGTGCCAGCTTCTAGATGCAGCGACTTGTTAGAAGGTTCCTGGGGCAGATGCTGGTGCGTGATGAGGAGCTTCAGACAAGTGTCTGGAAGATTATCTGCTTTTTACTGGCCCTGAGCCAGGGAAGCGTCCTTGATTTCTCCTTCCTTCCAGAGTCCCATCTTCCTTAACCCCCTGAGTCAAGAGACACTTGTGTAACTCAGAGTTCTCTTCATCTGTTACCTCTAGTGCATGACTCCTCTCTGATGCTCCTGAACTGGATTTCAGTTTTCTGATCTGGTTTAGAACTTGTTTTGTATTTCTGAGATGAAGAAGTTTTACTCTAATGGATCTCCTTGATTCTTCAATACATTCCTTTATAGATTGGTTAAAAACTTAAATGGCTTGGGTTAGACACATTCTTGGTTTACCGTGAAACTGGTTCCAGGCTGGAGTTCAGGACTCACATCTCCGGCCTTACTTTCAAGTTCCAGTTATGTGACCTCTCTAAGGCAGGATGACTGTGGAAATCATGCTGAGACAGGGTGAGAAAGACAGAGAAGTGACATCTTCATAAAGCTACTATTACCTCAACCAATAACTTTGAGAAAATTATTAAATATTTTACTCAGCTACAAAACACCAGTGAAACTCAATCAACCCATCTTTTTGTTTGCTTGTTTTTAGAGTCCAACTTTATTACATCTCTCCCTTTCTTTTTCTGCTCCCAAAATCTCTAGGGTACCACCTCCCTGCTCTCCTTAAGAATCAATGGCCTATTTTTTCATTAGGGATTATTATTTCAATGAATACATGTACCAAACACTTCTCTACTTAAGACATGGGGGTGGAAAGATTGTAAGAGCCATGGGATTAGGGAAATTGTTGTGAAATTGTGTCTCCTAGTAAAATAACATCAGAAGCTACAATTATAAAATCTGACCAACATGACTACCCAAACATGCGTTGAACAAGGATGACAGCCATAGAGATGTCAACCTAATTAGGAGGAAGCCCATGTGGTGATCCTTCCACAGATGAGGGGACACCAATCAGTCCATCTTAATGTCTTCTGGTTTCTGACCATATATATATATATATATATATATGGNCAGANACACACACACACACATATATATATATATATATATATATATATATATATATNTGTGTGTGTGTGTGTGTATGTNTATATATATATACATATACATATGTGTATGTATGTATTATATATTCATATGTAGGAATAAAATATATCAATATATGTACAAATAAAAATATTAAAAGATGAAGAGAACAGATTTCTGATTTAATGATGGGTACTGGTAAAGGGAATTCACCTAGATTTACAGCCACTGTGACCTTTTGTCTCCGTGGTATTCTCCAAGATAATTCTGTAGAATGTTAACTGCCACAAAACAGAATTTGGAAGCCATGAGATGACGTGTTAGATTTGTCTGTATGTAAATTCACAAGTCTGATTTCTCCTTAATAATATCCTAGATCCTCATAGTTTTTGAAACCATAATAAAATCTTACATCTCATTTTTATGCCAGCTCATGAGCACAGCATGACTGAATGAATTTGTGACAGGGTTTCAGCCAAGGATATGACCTACACAAGCTACTGAGACCTTGGTCAAGCCACAGAGGCCTTGCATGTTCAACCATAAAGTTAGTATCTCTAGTTAGCACCTCTGCAATGTCTCTTGCAGATGCCTTATTTTAGAAACTACTCCTCTCTGACCTAAGCTTCCCTGTCAATCAGCAGCTTTCTGAAATAACAACTTTGTGGAATAAATTATGTCAAAATGAGTGGGTGAGAAGTGTGTGCCCTCAGAGCCAGAACACATTTGAGTGTGTTTGCAAACATACTAACTTCACATTCCTCTTTTTTAAGGTCCCAGTTGTCTTTTGGCATCTTGATGAGTAAATGAATTCCAAACCAATTTGGAACAGGCAAAATATGTTATTATGAGATATTTGTTTTCTGAAACAATTGTAGTCATGAAGTCTTTCTTTTTAATCTTTCCCTTCCTTCACTTCTTTTAACCTGTCTTTTTTTTTTCTTTTTGATTAGTTATTAGAAAGGGCAAGTTGAGGATAACCTGGATTCACAGATTTTGAAGCACAAAGATGTGAAATTTGACATCTACAAAGCAAATCAGGAGAAAAAAGAAGGCAGGGCAATAGCTAGAAAATTACCAGCAGAAACAAAAGTCCCCTTTTATATTCCCTGTCATCAAACTCTCTAGCCAAAAATAGCCATCATGCCAGCTCCATCTGGAGAAAGAATGGTCCGTTTGCCATCTGCTGAGACAGAAAGGCACACACAAACTGTGATTTAAAGTCATCAGAAATAGAATTAAATAACGTATGTCAGAATTAAAGGAATCGCTATGCTACACAATCTTTGCTGAGTCCATGGGGTGTCTCTCTGTGGGTGTGTGTCATTCAGGTAGTAAAAGCTAAATCCTTTGATAATCAGGAAACAAAGGTGGGGTACACTTAGGGGCAATGAATAGAAGACTTTAGGTGACAATCTTATCTTACTGAAAAGGGATAGGAGGGGAATTAGTGCTTGCCACTTTACAGTTCAGAGGATGCCTATGTTACATCTTATTAGAAAATAAGGACCACTTCAGAAAGACAGATGAGGAAAACACTGCTGAAGAATTGTTCTTGGGATTCTTTAATCAAGCTTGTTCTCCTGGGGGCTAGACAGAGAAGCAAAGAATACTGGGTACATTCCATCATTAGCCTCCTATCGGTGGGGGCTATATGCTTAGGAAGTCACAGAGAGTATGCCATCAGACAGATTTAGCTATTTCTCTTGTCTGTTTTTACTGACAGGGCTGACTTGGATAAGCTTCTTTACCCATTGGGTTTCAGGTGTCCTCATCTATAAGATAAACATTGCAAAAATATGGAGAAGGCCAACAAGTGCCAGATGCTGTTGTGATTGCTTTATATAGATTAACTCATTTAATTCTAACAACAGCCCCAGAAAGATGGCCCTGAATTAGCCCCATTTTTGCAAATGAAGAGATCAGTCACACAGAGAATAAGTCTCTTTCCCAAGACCTCATAACCAGTACAGGTTGGCAGTGTGAGCCCTGAAAGTTGGATAGTGCATATAATATTAGTTTCTGGTTCATATTAGATGTTCAACAATTGTTGGCATACTACTCTACTCCCTAGGCAACAGTTTGCATATTTAACAAATATTTTTTGAAAGTGGCTAATATGTACTGTAGCCATGCCATGTAGTAATAGCTAATATTTATCAACTCATGTATGTCTTGTAATACTCGCTACTTATGGCATCTGTGCCAGTTTTACCTATGACTTTATACCTGTGCTTCCTTTTGCTTTTTTCACAAATATCCACATGGCTTTCCTGTATGCTCCTCAAATTTTCCTAAAAATTGAAGCTAACACAACATATACTCTATCATCCCATACCCCCAGGCCTTACTCTCTTGTGCTTTGCAGTGCATAGAACCATCTGACATACCGTACAGTTCTTATTCCTCTGTCTTCCTCAAAATGATAAAAATAAAATCTTTTTAAGGGCATGGATCATACTTCTCTTGACCACCTCTATTCTATACTCTCTTCCTTTTAGACACGCATTCCTTGAACAAATGAAGGAATTACCCATTTTAAAGTTGAAGAAATTGTGACAAAGACATTTTCATGAATTGTACCAAAGTACAAAGGCATAAGGAAGACAAATGCAAGCAGATACACTGAAGTCCTAGTGCTATGTGGAGGTATGAAAATGTGCACAGCATGGAAGTGCTCATGGGCTCCAGCTCCTACTCTGGAAAGTGCTGTACACAAAAGATCCCTGTCTTTAGGCACAGCCAATTCATCTAACACGCACTTGATACCTGGAAGTTACAAAAGGCAACCTCTTAAGGACAGTCTTTGTATTGAAATAACATCACTTAATAGATTAAACAGGAAAGAAATAACCTAGGAAACTCAAAAAAAAAAGGGGGGGGGGAAATGAGCAGTATTTTAGAGCAAAAGCCACATGGTGTGAGGAAAACAGGAGAATTTTTCTTTAAAGTAAGAATCATAGAAGAACCAACATAAGCAATGTTTGATCCACAATGAGAAATAGATCTTTACTCTCTGGAAGGCAGAGTGCGGGTAACAGTAGGGTGAATAGGCAGAGAGAAAGACCAGAGGATAAACAAACGCATAGTTATCACTTTAGAAATTTACACAAGAAAGAAAGTTATAAAAATACTCCAGACTGCTAGGGAATTTGGAATTTATGCAAATTAGGTTAACGATATTAGGGAGGTCTTTTTGAGAAGAAACTGGTATCTGTCAAGGAGATAACCACAGGATACTAAAGATTGATGAGAGACTTATAAATTGTGAGAGGCGATGAGATTTGCCGTGGTCAAAGTAGCTGAGAATGACAAGTTGGACCACAGGAGAGCCAGTGTGAAAACAGATAAAGAGGAAGACACATTGGAGTCAAGTGATTCACTCCGAAACTTTAGTTTTTCATGTTGAAAAAAGAGAAAGAGTTAACATTTGAAAATCATATCTGTAAAGTAGTATTTGAAGAGAAGCTGTAATTACAGAAGTGAAGCAAACTGTTGAGATGAGAGGAAGAAAGGGGACTGAGCATGAAGATGGAGAGGAAATATGTGAGTTTTATCCCCTGGGAGACAGGAACAAATGGCGTTCACCCAAGATAAGGCACTAACAATGGACAAAGGAAAAATAAAATAAACATCCATCAACAAGAAAGGATGCCTCTTGAGCACAGGTTAGTGAACCATTGATTTTATTGTTTGGTGAACCAATGATTTTATTGTTGTTGTTTATTGACAGGGACATAGGTGTCTCCAAGGCAACTTCATCATCAAAAAGCTCACACTAGCATGAGCAACAACAACTCACAAAAGCTGCATTCCTAGAACCAACTACACAGGTTGTAGTAAGATCTACCTGTCTCCTTCTCCCAGAGCAATTTCTTACTGCTCATATAACCTTATGGAGGAGTCTTGTGAGTCTTGTCACTTTCTGAGCCTCCTGCTACTGCTAAGTTTTATTAACTCCCTGAACCAGATGGATTTCCTTAGTGTCCTGAGTCTGGTGTGCCTCTTCTCTCCTCCTTCTGGGAAGCAATGCTTCAGTTCAGATTAAAAAGCTGTATAATAGGAAAGCTACTGGGCCATTAGAGAGGGTTCCAGGAAGAATTAGGGAAACCTAGGCACCCTAGGCTAAGCAAAGAAAAGAATATGCAAATGGATTTCTTAACAAATTCTCTGGTTTCCCAGCATTTCTACATCATGCCACATATGAAAAATAGTAATATTTGTACGGCAAAATACATACACAGTCAAAACCTATGTGACAAAATCTCTCCAGTTTGACAGTCCCCCAACTCAAACATATTCCTTCATCCACTGCTAAGATGCTTGTTAGAGTCATCTATGAAGCAGTCATAGCACAAGCTAGTCTGAGACACCTTGAGAGGCATTACCAAATAACATTTAGAATCTGAAAATGTTGTTTTCCAATAAACAGACAGTTCTTCATATACAGAGAAACACGATCCATTTGCATAAACTTCCATGTGAGCTTAGTTTTGCCATCTACATGAGGACTCTTACAAGTCATTTCTAGAAGAAAGAAAACAATGTACTAAAACTGCAGCATAGTATAGTAAAAGGAGGCTTAGAATCACCATTGAGCCGGCATATCCTGAAAAGCTGCATCATAGAAAGATGTTAAAGAACCCTTGTTAAACCTTTTTGCCTGAATTTTGCAGTATTAACAATATCTGCAGAGCTGAAGGGAGGTGTCAAATTAATAATTTTGAATTGTTGTCATGGAAAACTCCACCTGGCCCCTCTAAAAGATAAATTATGCATAGATCATGTTTTAAAATAATTATTCTTGAGAATTGCATGCATATATACAATGAAATATAATTATGTCTACCTCAGTTTCTCCCCCAGACAACTCCCTCAATATAGTTCCACTCCCAACATCTTATTTTAAAAAAATAACCCTTTCGATCCAATTAGTACTGCCCATATGTGCACGAGTATGGAGCCACTGAATGGAGCACGAGGAACCTACCAGTATACATAAGCAACACTAAATAGCCTCAGCAGATTATATTTATTCATTTATATATGTATATAGCAAAAATAATTAAAGAAGAAACAGAAACCATGTCTTTGAAAGGGGGAATTAGACTGGAGAGAGGGAGGGGAAATGATGTAATATTTTAATTAAAAATAAAAATTGAAGAAGAGTGGTTCTCTCTCCCCTAGAACTATCAACTACAAATAGCTTCTCAGTAAGGTGTGGGACTTGGAGCTCATCTTTCCCATCTGGTACTTTGCTGTTTATTAGTAGAATATAGAAACAAGTATGAGAAAAAAAAGGGTTTGCTGTTTAAAATTTATTTCCCACAAGGTATTATCTTATCACTTATGTTACAATGAGGTCATCAAAACATATTTGATCATCACTCTGACTAGATCATTACCTCTTCCTTCATGAAGAAAACCAGAATGCTCATGTTTCTTAAAATTTTGGGTATTGGATGGATTTCAGCATGTTTGGCCCTGTATCAAATCCCTTTTTGAAATTGAAGTCTGTATACAAATAGAGATAAAAGACAAAGCTTCACTTTTTGGAACACTGGAGCAGTATAGATAATCTCTGAAAATGTCCTATATACAATGTCTCAAAACAGGAAATTATGACTGTAGTACCAGCCCTAATTATGAATGCTACTAAAATGCATTGGAAGATCACTATGTTCATCCAAGTTTTAGCATCTTCACCAAACAATAATATGTGATTAATTCACTGGATTTCAAAAGACTGTATGCTAATATCTTTTTGAGATTCCTTGTTGGAGATTATGAGGGATGCGTTGAGGCAGAACCAAGAGCAGAAAGAGACTCTAGTTGGTCTGCTTTAGCTTTGGGAGGAAAGGGGCTTTCCTGGATTCATCTAGGCAAATTCTATTTTCTTGATGTTGTGAATAATTTAGCAATACACAAAAAATGCATGCTTTTTCTAGGAGGATATAAAGTCTGTTGGGTATATGCTCAAGAATGATAAAGTTGGTTCATATGGAAGATGTATTCTTAATTCTTAACTGACCTCCATAATGGTTGTAATAGTTTATACTCCTCCTATTAATGAGTAATGGTTTCTTTTTCCCTACATCCTCAACAGTAATTGGTATAGTTTTCTTTAAAAAAAAAAAATATTCTGACTGAGGTGATGTGACATTCCAAAGTAGTTTTAATTTCTACTTACTTGATAGCCTATGTGATCTGTGATTGCAAAGGGACTTTGCATGTGTGGAAGGGCACACCTGGGGTCATGGATGAGAAGGGGAAGAAATGGAAAACAAATTTGCGTGAAAATGCTATAATGAATCAAAGTACTGATATGTTAATGTTTAAATTTTTTCAGCCAACAACGAAAAGTAAAACTAAAGAAAGGAAGGAAGAAAGGAAATAAGGAAGGAAGGAAAAGAAAGAAGGAAAGGAAGGAAGGCAGGAAGGAAAAGAGAGAAGGAAAGGAAGGAAGGAAGGAAGGAAGGAAAAGAAAGAAGGAAAGGAAGGAAAGCAGGAAGGAAAAGAAAAAAGGAAAGGAAGGAAGGAAGGAAGGAAATAGCAAGGAAGGAAGGAAGGAAGGAAGGAAGGAAGGAAGGAAGGAAGGAAGGAAGGAAGGAAGGAAAAAAGAAAGATGCTTTCTCCTTCATTGTATGAAGAGCAGCAGGATATTTTTATCTGAATGAAAGGATCAGTTACTTTAAATGTCTTCACAGCATGTATTATTTGGTGACAGATAGGAATAATAATAGTTTTCAATAGCTTTCACACCTAACTGTAGGCTTCTCTTCCAGGAAGCTTGGCTTCATTCAACTTTTAAGCATCATAAATTCATACTTTTTAAAATGGACCTTTCTAAAATTTCCCACACAAATTATTTTGTGTTAAAGCCTGACATTGTTTGATGCTGTTCTTATCTGAAAATAGTAGATCCAACCTCTATCCTAGTGAATTTTATATTTTGAGGATATTCCTGTGGGTTGTCCAACACAGAACATACTCCCATGTGGATAAAAAAAATCTAAGAATATTTGCCTTTGTCCTGGTAATTATACTTTGTGGTATCTATTCTACAGGCAAGCATAGTAGACCCTTATCATACAAATGGGATCTTTGTTGAACTGGATAAAATTTAGAAAGTATTTAAATTAACAGCAAATAACAGACTAAAACTAGTGTGCAAGGATAGATGGTTACAGAATTTAACCATGTCTACTTGTGACTACTTGCAAATTTCCCCAAGTAGTACTTGCACATTTAATAAAGCAAGTGCAAGGTTGATCCTCCTGGGACAACCTGCAGAGGTGAGTTGAGCACATTGTATAGCTCTGGGCTCCCTCTACAATCTAGGGAAGACTTATTGGCCCTAAGAGTGTCCTTTCTCCCTGGGGAAACCATGGAACCATGAGTGACAAATTGCATTCTAGTCAGATTCACCACCACCACCATCCCAGTTGGTCTGAGTGGGACACAACCTGCAGAGTAGGATTGTCCAGAATGCAACCTGCAGAGGGAGGTCTGCCTAAAACTCAGTCAGCAGAGTCAGGTACCCTGACCCCCATTGTGTGGTCTACAGCTCCCCCACTTTCCCAAGAAGTTTTGTTGCCATTAGAATCATCCAGTCAACATCATGGAAAACAAGATGCCTAAAGAACAACTTAAGGACCCTATTACAATACCCATAGCAATATGGCTTTATAAGAGCCCAGCTATCCTATACAAGAAAACCTGGATATCCTAATGAAACTGAAGCACAAGAAGAGAATCCTAAATACAATCTTAAAAGATGACAGATACTTTTAAAGAGGACATGAATAATCCCTTAAGGGAATACAAGAAAAATCCATTCAAACAGGATTAAAAGAGGAAGCAAATAAATATAAAAGAAATGCAGGAAACTACAACCAAATAGGTGAAAGATATAAATAAAACTGTCAAATACACGAAAAGGGAAATAGAGGCAATAAAGAATGCACAAACTGAGGCAATCCTGGAGATTGTAAACCTAGGAGAGGGACCAGGAACTACATATGTAAGCATCACCAACAGAATGAAGAACATGGAGGAGAGAATCTTAGATGTAGAAGATACAGTGGAAGAAATCAATATACTGGTCCAAAGAAATGAAAAATCTACAAAGTTCATGACACAAACATCAAGGAAGTTGGAGACACTGTGAAAAACCAAATCTAAGAATAATAGAAGTAGAAGAAGATTCTTAGCTCAAAAGCTAAGAAAATATCTTCAACAAAATCATAGAAGAAAATTTCCCTAACATAAAAAAGAAATGCCTATAAATATATAAGAAGCTTACAAAACACCAAACAGATTGGATAAGAAAAGAAAATTCTCCTGCCACATTGTAATCAAAATACTAAATGTACAGAACAAATAAATAATATTAAAAGCTGCAAGGGGAAAAGACCAAGTAACATAAAAGCATACCTATAAGAATTACACCTGACTTCTCAACAGAGACTTGAAAATCCAGGAAATCCTGGACAGATGTAATGCATACCCAAAGAGAATACAAATGTGAGCCACAACTACTGCACACAGCAATACTTTCAATCACCATAGATGGAGAAACTAAGATATTCTATGAAAATCCAAATTTAAACAATACCTTTCCACTAACCCAACACTACAGAGGATACTAGAAGGAAAACTCCAACACAATGAGGCTAACTCCAATCAAGGAAACAAAAAAAATGAATTTTTTCAAACCATTAAAAACCAATAGAAGAGAAACACAGACTAAACTAAAAAATTCCTGACACAAAATATCCAGGAAATATGGAATATTATGAAAAGAGCTAACCTAAGAATAATTAGGAATCGAAGAAGTTGCGTCCCAGCTCCAAGGTTCAGAAAATAATTTCAACAAAATCATAGAAAAAAACTTTCCCAACCTAAAGAAATAGATGCCTATAAACATACAAGAAGGTTATAGAATACCAATTAGACTGGACCAGAAAATAAAATCCTCCCGGCATATTATAATCAAAACACAAAATCTATAGAACAAAGAAAGTGTATTAACAAGCGACAAGGAAAAAGTTCAGGTAACATACAAAAGCAGAACTATCAGAATTACACACAACTTCACAACAGAGACTCTAAAAGCTAGGAGAACCTGGACAGATACCTTACAACGTCTCAAAAATCCACAGGTTCTAAAGTAGACTACTATGCTATGCAAAACTCTTAATTACCATAGATGGAAAAAAAAACAAGATATTTTAAGACAACTCCAAATTTAAATAGTATCTATCCACAAATCCAGCTCTATAGAAAAATTAGAAGGAAAACTCTTAACACAAGAAGGATAACTACATTCAAGAAAACACAGGAAATAAGCAGTTCCTTACCAGCACAAACAAGGAAAACACACACACACTAACCATCACCAACATCTAAATAACAGGAAGTAACAATCTTTGGTCATTAATATGTCTTTTCTTTTAAATTTTGTTTTATTAGATATTTTCTTTATTTACATTTCAGATGCTATCCTGAAAGTTCCCTATACCCCCCCGTCCTGCTCTCCTACCCACCCACTCCCACTTCTTGGACCTGGCATTCCCCTGTACTGGGGCATATAAAGTTTGCAAGACCTAGGGGCCTCTCTTCCCAATGATGGTAGACTAGACCATCTTCTGTTACATATGCAGCTAGAGACACGAGCTCTGGGGGTACTGGTTAGTTCATATTGTTGTTCCATCTATAGGGTTGCAGACCCCTCAGCTCCTTGGGTTCTTTCTCTAGCTCCTCCATTGGGGGCCCCATGTTCCATCCTATAGATGACTGTGAGCATCCACTTCTGTGTTTGTCAGGCACTGGCATAGCCTCACAAGAGAGAGCTATATCAGTGTCCCTTCAGCAAAATCTTGCTGGCATATGCAATAGTGTCTGTGTTTGGTGGCTGATTATGGGATCAGTGAATTCAATTCCATAATAGAAAGACACGAGGTAACAGAATGGATGTATAAACAGAACCCATTACTCTGCTGGACACAAGAAGCACATCTCAGCAACGAAGATAGTCATTATTTCAGTATAAAGAGCTGGTAAAAGGTTTTCCAAGCCAACAGATCCAAGAAACAAGCTGGAGTACCATTCTAGTAGCTAATAAAATAGTTTTTCAACCGAAAGTAACCAAAAGAGACAGGGAACACTTTATACTCATCAAAGGAAAACTCCACTAAGAGACTATCTCAATTCTGAACATCTATGCCCCAAATGCATGGGTAATCATGTTCATAAAAGAAACATTACTAAAGTTTAGGTCACACATTGAACCCTACACATTAATAGTGGGAGAACTCAACATCCCACTCTCAACAATGGACAGATCATCAAGACAGAACCTAAGCATAGAAGTAACAAAACTAATAGAAGTTATAATTGAAATGGACTTCAGATATCTGTAGAACATTTCACCCATACACAAAATAATATACCTTCTTCCCAGAAGCTCATGGAACCTTCTCCAAAATTGACCACATAGTTAGTCACAAAACAAGCCTCAACAGATAAAAGAAGACTGAAATAACTCCATGCATCTTATCAGATCACTATGGATTGAAACTGAACTTTAGCAATAACAGAAAAAACAGAAAGCCCACATACTCATGGAAACTGAACAACTCTCTCAGTGATCACTAGGTCAGGGAAGACATAAACACATTAAAGATGTTCTAGCATTCAATGAAAATGAGGGCACAACATACCCAAAATTATGGAATATTATAATGTTATATTAGTGTTATGAGGAAAGTTCATAGCACTAAGTATCCTCAAAAAAATTAGAGAGCTCTCATACTAATGAACGAAAAGTACATCTGAAGTCTCTAAAAAACAACAACAACAAAAAACAAAAAACAAACAAACAAAAAACCCTCAAGGCCTCAGGGCTGAAATCAATCAATTAGAAACAAAGAGAGCTGGTTCTTTGAGAAAATAAAAAAGATAGACAAACTCTTAGACAAACTCTCTAAAAGGCAGTATCCAAATTAACAAAACAAGAAGTGAAAAGGAAGAGAGTACAGCAGATACTGAGAAATTCAAAGAATTATTAGGTCTTACTTTGAAATGCTGTACAGCACAGAATTGGAATGAAATGGATGATTTTGTAGGCAGATACCAATTTCCGAAACTAAATCAAAATCATGTAAACTATCTGAATAATCTACAACCCCTAAGGAAATAGAAGCAGTCATTAAAAGTCTCCCAACCAAAAAAGCCTTGGGTCGGATGATTTTAGTCTAGCATTCTACCAGACTTTCAAAGAAGAGCTAATACCAACACTCCTCAAACTATTCCACAAAACAGAAACAGAAGGGACACTGCCAAACTCAGTCCATGAGGCCATAGCCACCCTGTCACCTAAGCCACAAAACGAATCAACAAGGAAAGAGAATGTCAGACCAATTTTGCTTATGAATATTGATGAAAAATACTCAATAAAATCTTCACAATCTGAATCCAAGAACACATCAAAGATCTACCTTGATCAAGTAGGCTCCAGCTCTGGGATGCAGGGGTGGATTAATATATGGAAATGCATCAACATGATCCACTGTATAAACAAACTTGATAAAACACATAATCATCTCACTAGATGCCAAAAATATGTTTGAGAAAATCCAACATGCCTTCATGTTAAAAAATCTTATAGAGAACAATGATGCATGGTGCATCTTAAACATGATAAAAGCAATATATATCAAGCCACCTGCCAACATCAAATTAAATGGAGAGAAATTCAAAACATTCCCACTAAAATAAGGGACAAGACAAGGCTGTCCACTCTCCCCATATCTCTTCAATATAGTACTTGAACTTGTAGCTAGAGCAATAAATCAACTAAAGGATATCAAGGGGATATAAGTTAGGAAGAAATCAAAATATTGCTATTTACAGAAGATATGATAGTATACACAGTATTACCCCCAAATTCTACCAGAGAAGTCCTACAGTTGATAAACATCTTCTGCAAAGTGGCTCAGTACAAAATTAACTCAAAGAAATCAGTAGCCCTTCTCTACACAAGTGATAAACTAAAAACAGAAAAGTTAGGGAAACAATATTCTTCACAATAGCCACAAATAACATAAAATATGTTAGTATTTTATGATTTTTGTGAATATATAATATGTATTTTATATTTTAAAGAAAACAGAAAAAATCATTAAGTTCAAATAATAATACTGTATTTCAAAGAGTATGTGAGAATTTGAAATGGAGAAATGTTTGGAAGGAGACTAAATTCCAAGTCAAATAAACATTAGGCTTTAACTAAAATGAGAAAATGACTATTGTCTGTATGTACTTGAATGATTACCAAAGCAATAATACATCTGGTGGGGGCAGGAAGTGGGCTGGAAACAAATAACACCAACATGTAAGGGGAAGTTTGTTCTGTTCAATAGGAATGTATATTATTATTCTTTATATCCCTTTCTCATGTTCTGAAATTAAGTGACTCAACCTTCAAACCTATATGCTCACTCTAAAACTAATCTTTTGTCAGCTGGTGCTGTCATTGAAGGTTTTGTTTAGGCAATATGAGATTTCACAAACAGCTTTCCTGCCACAACTAGAAGAAACAATCCTGCAGTGATCATTCTGTAACTATAATAATTAGAGAAGAGATCGTGACTTTGAGAGAAGAGACAAAGCGGGTTGGTATAGAGAGGAGGAATGAAATGATATAAACACAGTGGACACAAATGAAACTTGTCTCAAAGACAATTTCACATTAAAATATCAACCTGATCTTTGAGGCTGAAGGCGCAGGGGTCAAGTACACCCTGAGCATCTTGTGGGCTTTGAATTCAAACCTCCCAAACAGAGCTTAATTAAGGCTTTGTAGTATATTCAATGAATTCATTTACCAGGGCTCAGCTGCCACAGCTCACATCCAACAGTGCACCCTGTATTTATTTGGTCTTTGGCAGCAACCTTATCAGACGCAAGCTGCACACCAATATGACAGCAATGTGAACCAGTGTTTCACATATATAAGCCGTAGGTTAAACTGAGTGAGTGGGTCTTAGAAACACACTGGACATTTAGAATCTAGAACTATTTTTTCTATGAAGACAAGGGAAGTGGGAAAGTATGCAAATTGAATCAAAGGAAAAAAGAAAGGAGGAGAGGGAGAGACAAGTCGAGTACAGATAAAGGGAGAGGAAGTAAGAATTTTCCTCACACAGACAAGATTATTAATGACTAATGGAAAAGAAAGAGGGAATCTACAGAAATTGAGCATAAGACAGAAACGTGCCAATGGGATACTGGGATTCTGGGATGCTGGGATGCTGGGATGCTGTGCACCCAGGGACTCAGCTACACATCAGAGCCATGATGTAGAGACTGAGGTCACACTAACATACTCTACCTCCAAATACCTCAGTCTGCAGAGGCGATGATGCCTAATAAGGGGTACAGAATATTTTCTGCTTGTTAAATTTCTTAGAATAACACACTGACAGGAGAGCTTGTCTTCGGTCTCAGGGAACTGCTAAGGTCCAGGAAAGTAGATTGTGCTGCCTGACAATTTGACATGAAGACAATGACCTGGGAAGCTTTGAGATATAGTACCATGTGCACCACGATGCATCTAGACTTGTTCGAGTGCAAAACCGGCCCCCTTTTTGGACAGCTTCTAGGGTAGGGATTATGACACTATGTTATAATTGTGGATTCCACCACTAAGCATGCCTTCTGAGTTATGAATTCCTTGAAAACCAGACATAACATTTTTCATCAGTGTACCGGAGACAGTGGATATAGATCTTGACATGTAGAATATTTATAATGTGGTTTTTACTGATGTATGTGATATGACATTCTTTTTTAATTTTATTTTATTTTTAATTTATTTTTTACACTCCATATTCCAATCTCTGCCCCCCCCATTTACCTCCCGACTGTACCATGTCACATACCTCGTCCCCACCCCACCCTGTCTCTGAACCACAAATATAGGGAAGTCTGGGAACAACCAATCATCAAAGAAGATGGTAGATATGAGGAATAACAGTGGCTGAGGTTGAGAATATAAATACCTCTCTAAACTCCATACTAAGAGCTCCAAAATCAATAGATGGGGATTAAATATTTATCTAAAGCAAGAGCAACTGATAAATCTTTTGTAATGAAATGGTTATCTTTAGGTTTTAGAATGAGGAAGAGCTTTGGAGAGCTAGAGAGAAACAGACAGAGGAAAATATACGCAATGTCCTTTTAAAAGTATAATTTCATTAGCTCCAAAATTAGCTAAATTTCTGTCCTAATTTTGGACACCCAACAGTCAGAGTCACTGTCATAAAATTCTAAGTTCAGTATGCTGCATTCTCACTCCCAGAAAGAGTAAGATAGAGTCAAAAGTTGCCAGTTTGTTATCAACATAGAATAGCCACTGGGTGACAGAGTCACTCAGCAAGACAACAAAACCAAAAGTAAAACAAAAACTACTGCCTAAAATTTAAAGTCAGAACTTGCTTCCAACTTTGGAAAATATCACCCAGTTATTTAAATGTCTCTGCTGGCAACCATACAACTGTGGTGTAATCAGTTGCCGTTTCTGACTTGCCTGTGTGAGATGTTTCCTTGCTTTTGTCTTCTGGTGAGAGACTCAGTAGTACCTCCAGGCTTTCTGGTAGCAGAGGAACATTATTCTTTGGAGGCAGGTAACACCAACCTTTTAGAATCTGCCTGGGGAAAGCAAACAAGCCTACACGCAAGTGCTCCCTGGGAGATCCTGAAGTTAGGAGATATCTACTGCATCTAGGGTTCAAGTCTCATCTCCCCATTTTTATTATTCCAATTGCTAGGAGCAATTATGACATTCCCAAGTTCTAGACATTTACTTGTTTTATTGTTGTTGTTGTTGTTGTTGCTGTTACTGTTTTGTTTTGTTTTGTTTTCCTTTCTATCAGGGGTGGTTCTAGCTGCAATCTTGATTTCTCTGTAGCTCTTCCAATTCGTATCCATTTTTCTTCCAGCTCCTATAAATGATATCCCCAAGACATTAAATAAATTGCTATTAGCTTAAATCCACCTTTCCCCTAACTCTCTTCTTTGGTTTGCTGACTTCAGAATGTAGACATCATTCCTTCTTTGGCACAGCCACATGTCAAAGCTGAATCATATGCCTGTGGTTATTGTGGCTGTGTGGTAGCAACTTGAATTGAAGAAATTATGGTACCACTATTCTAAGTGCATATTAGGTTTTCTTTATGTATTGCTCACCATAAGCCTTTAATAGATATACTTAACATCTCCGTGTTTGGGCTTAAGAAACAGCGGCACAGAAAGGATACATGGTCAAATCAACAATAGGGTATTGAACACCCAACTAATAGGGTATTGTTCCCTCTAACTCCTTCCCAATACTGAGTGAGTCCTTCCCTGACTATTCTCCCTTCAATGTTCAAGTCAGATCATCTTTCCAAAGCAGATATTTGATCCATATGTTTTATTTCTGTGACTACAGTCTGAAAGAACTAAAGACCATTCCTAACTACATCTTAGCAATCAGGGACCAAAGACTTTGCTATTTTATGTGTGGAGTTTCATTATGAGGGAGAAAATGTCTACGGCGATTTTTGATTCATAAACAACTACAATTAATGACATTGTGTGGAGGTTTAAAAAGGAATTTCAAAGCCGGGGTGGTGGTGGCACTTGCCTTTAATGATAACATTTGTGAGGCAGAGGCAAGTGGATATCTGAGTTCAAGGCTAGCCTGGTCTAAAGAGTGAGTTCCAGGACAGCCAAGGTTACACAGGAAAAACCATCTCAAAAACAAAAAAAAAAAAAAAAAAAAAAAAAAAAAAAAAAAAACCCTCAAAAAACAGCAACAAATAAAACAAAACAAAAACCCCAAAATTCAAAATTGACCTCATGTTTCCTTTACTATATTAGAACAGATTCCCTGAGATAGATAGGTGGTTTCCTGTGATAAGAAGTGCCCAGGCTTATAAACAACAGCTCAGGAGTACGACTGTATGCTTGACGCCAACAAATAGTTTCAGATCACAAGACAATAATCAGTAAGTATTCTGATGAAATAATTATCTTAGCTATAGTTCGAAGCCTCATAAGTCCCCTACTGTTCCCCCATACAAGGACTATGTGATCTTCCTTTAAGTCATTTCATTGTACATTAAAACAGTTTCTCTGATAATACCTTTATGTCATTGCTATGAGGTAGTCCACTGTTCCTGAGTGGAAAACATGGCTTTATTGCATGAACAATTTCAGTGACCTTACAGTTGTTGTGTCTTTGGGTCATTGTGGGTATACTGAAAACCCTGGAAGGGATGCTCTTGGCTCTGTTTCTAAATGGAGTCCTTGTTGTTGATGTTAGGCAATTTCTCCTATCTCTTCAACATTCACGTTAAGATGTTGTTCCCTCGTATGTAGGTATAGCTCCCATTCTAAAGCTGTGGAGTTTTGCTTAGGATTTTAGGCTTTTGCTACCAATTACATTTTGTTGTTGTTGTTGTTGTTGTTGTTGTTGTTGCTGTTGTTATCCATCAACCAAAGCAAAACACTATGAGGATATTGAAACAGCTAGCTTTGTGTGGTCTTTCATGACCCCTACCTTTTTGCCTGCCTTTATCCTTCCTCATCCCTTAAGGTTACTCCTCTTTGGCTTGTCTTACTTGAATAATGTAAACAATTCACACACTGCATGTCCTCTTGCCTATAGTAAACTTAAAAAGCAAGTAGAAGGTGAAATGTGCTTGTGAGGTTTGAGGACTAGACTTCACACAGGGGATGTTTTCTCAAGATCTGTTGTGTAGAAAGTTTGAAGTGCCAGAACCTTTGTGGGGTGAGGCCTGGGAGGGAGGACACCATTGAAAGATGGTTTTGAACATTGGCCTTTCCTTTGTCTGCTTCTCAACCATCATGAGGTGAAAGGGCTCAACTGCCACGTACTCCTACTGTGATGTACTTTGCTGTGACAAGACCAAAACAGCAGACTAAGCAACGCTGACAATTTTTTTTCTACAACTGTGAGTCCAAACAAACCTTTCTTATAAATTCATCATCTCAGGTATTTGGTCACAATGATAGGAAGTTAACATGTAAAATAACAGATTTGTATACATATTTCTTAAGAAGGCCAAATGATAAATTGCACCAACTATAGATAAGATTTTATATCTATCTATCTGTGCAGCATTTATAAACATGAGTGCAACAATGCATAAGCAGTTACCTCATATCTAAAGAGGTTGGTATCCAGTATCTCCTTAAAATACTAAATTTTGAAGATGCCAAATCCTTCACATAAAACTAAATTGTGTTTATATATTATTTGTACAGTTTCACATATATTTAAACCATTTCTATATTATCTCTAATATCTAATAAAGGTAAATATCGTATAAATAACTGATGTATTGTGAAATTTAATGAATGATGTCAAGAAAAGTATTTATGTATGTTCAGTATGGACTCAAAATGTAAAATTCCTTTATTTTTTAAGTCT
This sequence comes from Mus pahari, assembly GCF_900095145.1. Taxonomy (NCBI): domain Eukaryota; kingdom Metazoa; phylum Chordata; class Mammalia; order Rodentia; family Muridae; genus Mus; species Mus pahari. Next base: position 30,904,340 of record NC_034606.1, read on the forward strand.
CTTTTTATTGTGTGGGTTGGGTGGTTGCAGGTGTCCGTCCACACAGGCCTACAAAGGTCAGGAGACAAATCCCAAGAGTCAGTTCTCTCCTGCCACCTTGTGGGAACTGGTGATGGCAATCAGACTCATCAGCCTTGATTGCCAGCTCCCAAGCTTCCGCCCCAAGGTGTTATTTCTCATCACTGAACGAGGTCAGTTGATCGAAAGGATCTGTGGATCCCATCATGCCACAAGTGAATCCAGACCCTCTGTCATCCATACATAAGGACAAGGGAAAAGACTTAGGAAACATCTCTAATACAGCACACACTTTGCTCTTGACAGCAACCATTACAGTTGATGTTTCACCACGCTTCCGGTTTTCTGCTAAAGCTGTCTCAGATGGTGAAGTCTAGTCATGTAAATTCCCTGAAGTAGTCTTAGCACCTGGAACAGTGTCTGGAACAGACCAGGTGATCAAATGCATGTATCGTTATTAAATGTTGTTTGAGAAGCAGAAGAGTCCCTATGAGAAAGAAGTCCTGAGTACAGGGAAAATGCTGGCCTACAGCTTAAGAATCTTTATGGGAGTAGGAGAGGACAAACAATTTAAATATTCATTGGCTGAACGTACTTACCCCTCCATCCACGCATAAACAGCCAATGACAGGTTACCTGATAGTCACTGTGCTCAGTGCTGTGGGCAACAGGAAGACTGAGACACAGATTTTGACTTAAAGACACTAACTGTCTAGTTACGGCCATAGATAAGTATACATGTAACTGTGATGGAAAGATCCACACCAGAAAACAAAGAAAGGACAGGTTTTCCTGAACTCTGACACTGTGTCCTATGCCCATCCATGGGCTGCATGATAAAAACACACTTTTTAAGTAATGTAAATTAGCCTGACAATCTCAACATTGTCTTTAAGTCTTCCTTCTAATAGTGTTCTCCAGAATGTGCATCGAGAGAAGATTCCAGTCTGGAGTTACAAAGGGCATCTCACTAGAAGTGGGCAAGAGATCAGAAGCAAATCCATGTTGTGCAAGGCAGAGAATTGTGGGCAAGAAAAAAAAAAAAAAACACCACTTAACATCTGCAGTTCATCCATGACTAAAAATACATGCTGCTTTGCAAGATGCCAGATGTTCCTCTTCCCCGATGTTATGCTGTAAGAAATGGTCAAGGCAGAGAATGAAGAAATCAGTGAGGAAAAGCAGACTTCCCCAGAGACACCAAGTCTCAGACCATGTAGCCTGGGAAGAGCAGGAGGAACTGCATTCAGGCACACTCCTTCTCCTTACTAGAAAGGATAATCAGACCCAGAAAGCTTTAGAGGCCTTGAGAGGCAAAATGGTTTTCCCTCCTTATTTCTTCCTGTTTGAACACCTGAGGCTCTTTCTCTTCTTTTTCATCATAGCACTCTTCCCTCACCCTAACTTCTGAAAGAATCAGCAATAAGAGCAGCCAATCAAATATACAGGTACACATATATGCAAACATATATATATATATATATATATATATATATATGTAAATTACAAAAACAAAATGCTAAATTCTAGCATATAGCTTTTCAATATTTAACAAGAATACGCACCTTAAAACGAGAGAAAGGCTATATACTTTGTAAGGCATACTACAAAATATCTCAAGTATTATGCTGTGCAGCATGTCTGTGTGTAGAAACGAAGGAGAAAAGTGGTTTTGTAATGTCTTAAGTTCTGAGACAAATCCTTTAACATTTTTTGGGAGCATTTTGGGAAATGATTAACTGAGATTAGACAACCAAAGAAAAGTAACAGCACCAATCGAAACCCACTTCTGTTTTGCAGTCATTGGTCTTTACCTAGTACAGACAAACATTTCCAGTTCAGGCAAGGGTTCTCGGAGCCTAGGCAGCCATGTCAGAGAGGACCCCCATTTTTAGTAGCATACTAAAAGTTCTGTATTTCATTTATCTATCTCATGACCAAGACCATTAGAAAACCTGCAAGCCAGTCAAATATTTTTAACTTGAAAGTATGGTCATCCCAGTATGGAGAATTGCTATTGGTAAAGAAATAATGCTGAATTAGATAAGAAAAAAACCAGGGAAGGAGCACAAATCCAAATAATTTATATTACCTACAATGTAGTCAGGGTCTATTAGAGACCATATAGATCAAGTTAATTTAGGGAGAAACCTCACTTTTGTGTAAATTAAATAAGAAGTAATAATAGACTCCCAATAAGCAGGCGAAAAACAAGGTTTCCCTGATGCATTTTTGATAAATTTTGTTCGTGACACTAAAATGTCTGTTTTTGTAAAAATTATCATATTGCCGAAAGGATGGACCATCCAGAGACCACCACACCCGGGGATCCATCTCATAATCAGCCACCAAACACAGACACTATTGCACATGACAGCAAGATTTTGCTGAAAGTACCCTGATATCGCTGTCTTGTGTGAGGCTATACCTGTGCCTGGCAAATACAGAAGTGTATGCTCACAGTCATCTATTGGATGGAACACAGGTTCCCCAATGGAGGAGCTAGAGAAAGTACCCAAGGAGCTGAAGGGGTCTGCAACCCTATAGGTGGAACAACAATATGAATTAACCAGTACCCCCAGAGCTATCTAGCTGCATATGTAGCAGAAGATGGCCTGTTCGGCCATCATTGGGAAGAGAGGGCCCTTGGTCTTGCAAACTTTATATGCCCCAGTACAGGAGAACACCAGGGCCAAGAAGTGGGAGTGGGTGGGTAGGGGAGCAGGGTGGGGGAGGGTATAGGAGACTTTCAGGATAGCATTTGAAATGTAAATGAAGTAAATATCTAATAAAAATATTAAAAATTTGTCATATTGCACAATTATGAGAATTTGCCCCTCAAATCTTTTGTTCACAGAGAATGGAACAAAAGAAGATTTGTGTTAACCCCACTCTTCCTAAAGTAATTAATTAGTATATTTGCATCAGCGTATCTGTATTCAGGCCAAGCAAATCAATGACTAAGCACAACAAAAAGACTTTTAGGTCGGTGACTGTAGTTCAAGGTCTCCATCTACTCAGCAACTTTTCTTGGAGTTTTTCTGCTGTCTGGATGCTTCATCTGATGTTCTTAGAGGTGACCAGCCTGTGGTACAGTCTGACAGCTCTGTTGCTGGATATTTGATCACACTGTGAACTATGAGATTATGTTATTTATGGGGGCAAAGTTGTTTCTAGTTGTGGTATGACTCAGCCTTGACATATACCTTTAATCCCTCTGGCTAGAAAAGAGACAAGCCCTTAGTACACACCTTTAATCCAAAACAATGAAGGTAAGGTAAGTTTATATAAGAAAGCACCTATATTTGAAAGTAATGTCTAATTGAGTGACAGACAAAATGATGACTAAGAGAAAGATTTGACAGAAAAGGATATGTATAACTCTTACAAGAATGGGTTAAAAAGATAGGCTATTTAAACTGTCTTTTTTCTTTATAATCCTCACTCCTTCGCTGGAGAACCTGTTGAT
>NC_034606.1:30907961-30917730 GCF_900095145.1 Mus pahari
TGTGTGTGTGTGTGTGTGTGTGTGTAGACAACTTTCAGGATTTTTTTTGTTTCTTTCTGTCATGTGGGTCTTAGGAATAAAATATATACCATCAAGCTTGATAGCCAGCACTTTCCACTGATGCATCTCATTCACACCAAATCGTGTTTATAAGACATGGAAATATAAAAAGGTAAAGAAAGGTCAAAGAGATGGCTTAGTAGGTAAGACTCCTTGTCTGGTAACCTTAGTTCAGCACCTGAAAGCTACATATTGGAATGAAAGTACTGACTCTGAGTGGAATCCTCTGACTTCTATGCATTTATCATGACACACATGATCACACACAAAATTTTTTTAAAATGTTAAAAAATAATTAAAAATGCAGTGACTGCAGGAAACAAGCAGAGAAAATTACAAGTTGGAGCACCAAGAAGAGTCCTGAGTAGAATCCTGTACTTCATCTCCAGAGACTTCACCAGAATTAACTCTGAAGGAATGAAGCTACCCCATGAGATGCTGACAAAAAGGAATTGTTGAGAGAAGGTATGTGTAGAGCCAGTTAGAACAGAGAGCTAACCTAGCCATTGCCAGCACAGATGACTGAAGATTTCTTTCTTAGAGAAAGTAGACTGAGAAACCTGATGCCACAAGAGACCAACGATAATAAAGGCGGAGGCAGAGGCAAAGTCTGAAACAAGATTTTAGGAAACTTTGCTACTGTACAGAAGTGATGGAAACATAGTTTCCTCTATTGACTCTTCTTGGACAGAGTCATAATGTAATGTATTCTGTAGAGGTCTACGAAGCTTCTACAGAATGAAATTTCCCAAATAAGCAGAAGTGATTACAGTGCTTTTGATTCAGAGATTTGGGCACATTATAACAAATAATTTAAATGGGGGCATAGGTTTGGAACTGCTAATAGCTAAAACTGGAAGTATTTTGGTCCACACCATAAGAAAAGCTTAGCTGGTCCTGAAGAGATACTTCATAGGAATTTGAAACTACATTAATCCTAGAGAGGGCTGAATGGGAAAATATAAGAATACAAGCTCTATGCCATAGACTATCCATCATTAAGAACAGAATGATGGTAGACATATGGAGATCAGTATATGGCTTCTGACACCTTAGGAAGAAGTGCAGATCATGTCACTAAGACTGAGGAAAGGCTATCCTGGCTAGATGGTGACTCTGAGTTTCACACCATGTGGTGAAATTACAGACCTATAAATGATGAACTCTGACTATAATTAATATCCTCAAAGACTTAAATGACAACACTGCTAATTTAAAATAAGATCAGGAGGACAGCAAAACCATCAGAGAATAGAGGGAAGCTTTTAAAATACAGAAAATTCAATCTTAGAGATTAAAATACAATTAGAAAGTTTGGAAAGATATACTGGAGGGTTTGGAAGAAGGAAACGGAAGGAAGAAACGTAATTAAATTACAATCCCCAAAATAAGCAAAAATGCAAAAAAAAAAAAAAAAAAACCCACAGAATGCAAATGTAAAGAAACCTGGGAATTATATTAAAACAGGACATCTTTCTATGAGCAGCAATAGCTAACCAATTGGAGTAAAGGGGACAAAAGAATGAGGCACCAGGGACAAAGAGACAGAGAGGAGAATGGAATAGAAACAGCTAAGGTTTGAAGAGTTTTCTGCACAATTATAAAACTATATTTTAGTGCAGGAAGAAAAAAAAAATAAGCACGCGTAGAATGTACCATGCAGGAATATCCAAATAACCCAAAGAGATCTTTAAATATCCTAAAAAGAACACTATAGAGTGACTTTATAATTTTTAGAGACATTTAAGTAAATCTTAGAATAATTACAAGTTCAATGTTGAACTAGATATACTCAAGGTATAAGAGTAGTGAGAAGCTTTAGAAATATTTATCTTTTATACAATGGTTAAGTATGACTTATATATTATAATGGTGATAGCACAACTGGCGGCTATCATGTAGAAGAATGAGAATTGATCCATTCTTATCTCCTTGTACAAAGCTCAAGTCTAAGTAGATCCAAGACCTCCACATAAAACCAGAGACACTGAAATTGATAGAGGAGAAAGTGGGGAAAAGCCTTGAAGATATGGGCACAGGGAAAAACTTTCTCAACAGAACACCAATGGCTTGTGCTGTAAAATTAAGAATTGACAAATGGGACCTCATAAAATTGCAAAGCTTCTGTAAGGCAAAAGATACTGTCAACAAGATAAACAGGCCACCAACAGATTGGGAAAGGATTTTTACCAATCCTAAATCTGATAGAGGACTAATATCCAATATATACAAAGAGCTCAAGAAGCTGGTCTCCAGAAATTCAAAATGTTTCCCAAATATTGAATGTGTCCCCTTGATACGGACATCAGGACCATGCCTAAGTTCACCTTCAGGAATCAGAATATTTGGAAATTCCAGTCAACTATGTGTAGAAATAGTTAAAAGTAAAACCAATTGAACAGATTGTATTTTATATTTAAGTGATTAGTCTTGGCCTATACATGTTTGAGTGGTGTCTGGCAAGTTGAACTACAACCCCATTGCAATATTCACAACATTCACAAAGCAACATGGCTTCATCTTTACCCTTAGTGTAACAGAATGAAACAATATTCTTCATTTGAAGAGAAAAATTTTATTGCTATTGATTCCAACTATGAAACTTACGCAGGTCAATGTGGTAGATTGACACATCCCTTGGATATGACATAGTACTGGAACTAATTCTGTTATCTAGGTCATAATTTACTTTTAATGGTTTGCTTAGCAAACAAGATACAAAAGGAGCCAATAGTATATGAAGAGAATATAGATTACGAGAGGTAGATTTTTACCATGATCAACCTTCTTCTGCATTATCCTCTTCCTTTAAAAGATGCAATAAATCATGGTAATATTTCTATGCTTTTAACTTGTGTTATTTTAAAAAAATGAATACTGATGTTTCTGTGTTTTTTAACTACTATAGACCCAAAATATTTGTAAATAAGACTAGATACTACTCATAAACAAGTCTGGGTGTTTGATAAAGATTATAAACTAATATACATACCAGGGATATTTTGGATTCATGGATGTTACATTCCAGAACCTTCACAGAAATGTCCTTTTATATAGATTGTCACTGTTGACATTTTTCTAAATTTGCAGTCACGAATCAACTGGAACAATGATATAGTGTGTTTCCAGTACAACATGGGCACAGAAAATGCCATGGCTTGTGCTTCTTGGAACACTGAATACTGAAAATGAGCAGGGGCAGTTCAAGCTGGCTCATGCAGAACTCTAAGCAGCGTGTTCTTAACCATTTACTTTTAACCCTGACCCTCTGGCACAGCTGTTATTTCTACTGGTTAGTGATATGAAAACATGTTACATATAAGTTACCTTTGAAATTGTCTTTTGTCATCCAAGATTCCCTCATCCTCATGTCTCTGGTTGAATCTGGCACATTTTCACTCTTTCATGTCTCATTTTAATTGCACATATGTATGTTTCCATACCCTGAAGGCTCACAGCTACAACATTTTGGCTTTGTGACAACTTCTTGTTTAACCATTTTGCTGCCTGTCTGTGATTTCCCAGGAGCAGGAATGTTAACACTTGCCCATGCCTGCAACTCTTGCAGTGGTTTGATTAAGAAGGACTCTATAGTCTCATATATTTGACTTCTAGGTCTTTAATCGGTGGAAGTGTTTTGCGAATGATTAGAAGGTATAGACTTGTTGGGAGACATTTGTCACTGGGAGTGGGTTTTGAAGTCTCAAAGGCCCATAGCATGCTCAGTTAGTGTTCTCTGCTTTGTGGTTGCATCTAAGGACAAGCGTTCTCAACAGTTGGTCCACTGCACTCCCTAACTGCCTGCCTGTGGCTATGCTTGCTACTATTATAGTCATGAACTAATCCTCTGAAACTGCAAGCAAGCCATCATTTACATGCTTTCTCTTTGAAGTTGCCTTGGTTTCAGAGTCTCTTCTCTGCAGCAGAACAGTAATCAAGATGGTACCAGTATTGAATAACAGATAGTGAATAACTAAATGTTCAAAGGATGGCAGAGTTTCACATTCTAAAACGAAGGAGCTAAGTATCAAAGCCAAAATCAATAGCCGTCTAGTTACAATGACAGATGAGGTGAACAACTGGCTGAGTGTATGGCTGCAGATGATTCTGAGAGTTAATACTGAGGTCAAAACTCTTAATTTTAGTGTCACAAGAGTAGAATTATGGTGGAATCTAAAGGGATATCACATTATTCAGACATAAAAGAATAACAATATTTTTACTTATAAAAATTAATAAATAATATTCTTCAGTAATCATTTTCTAAAAGTCAAGTATCTGAAAACTTACCACCACCACCATACACACACAATTGCTTTAACCAATTCTTTCTCCCTTGTTATTGGTCCAGGCTTTTGGGATGATACAAAAGATTAGCATATGACTTTTACAGACACAATCCGTATTAGAATTCATCTTACATAAAATGGAAATAAAGCTTTCCACTTATGTGGTAAGAACGAAATAATTGAATATATGCCAAGAACTTAACATGTGAGACCTTTATCATCCTTATCTATCACTAAATACTGATTATATACCTCAAGTACAATGCAAAGAATTGATTTCCAAGGGTGACGAGGAAGCATAAACTTTTACTGGGGAATAGTCAATAGCATAAAATGTGTTTGGGGTATGTGGAGTTCTTTCATTTTCTTTTCCTGTTCCTCTAACTTGTCTAGCAAGCAAGATTAATAAACCAGTTGTCACTGTAGATGAATAGAATACTTTGTAGGGTCAACAAGATGGCTCAGCATTTGCTAACAAAGCCTTGCCAACAGAGTTTGGTCCTTGAAACTCACATGGTAGAGAGAATAAACTCCCACAGGTTGTCCTCCATTCACACATACATGTGAAAAAACACACACAATAAATAAATGTTAACAAAATTAAAATAGTTATCTTTTAACAGTACATGTTTTATTGAAGCAGGTTCTCTGTGAAAGGTATCATGGATTCTTTCTGTATGAAATAGAGGGTGAAACACTAAAATGTTATAAAAAATATCTCTTGTTGCTGATGAAATTGCTCTCAAAATTGTGAACCAGCATAAGGTAGCCAAACAACCAGATGCACAGAGTAGATCCCAAATGTAGAGCCATACAGATATAGTCAATTGCTCATTGACAAAATATCTGGTAATTCTTGGAGAAAGCATTAATGTTCAATAACTTTGCTAGAATTACTAGGGTATGATATATGCTTCAGATAACAAAAAAGGAAAAACTGAAAAAAGAAATAAAGAAAGAAGAAACCCTTAACTCTTATTTCAGATTGCATGCAAAACTTAACTTCAATGAGCATAAATGTAAGAGCAAACATTAAATATGTCACTGAAGAATTAAGAAAACACAGAAAAAAATTTTTTGGTACAGCACTATGTAATGTTTTTTGCTAGATGACACCAGAAATAAACAAACTATCATAAAAGAAAAGAATTTGAGAAGTTGTACTTTATTGGCAACCCTTTTTGTTTCCCCTCAGAAACCAGTAAGATGATGAAGAGCAAAAATACAGTCAGAGAACATACCTGTTACAAGCATGTCTGGAAAGCACTTGAGCCCTGAAAATTAACTAATGCTGCATAACTCAGATGTAAGATTTGGAAACTGTTTGGTGCCACCCGAGGTGTATTAATTCTGCTTTTTCATGGTTGTAGGCTGCTTTGCATGATGGTTGTTAGTATTGTGGTGGTAAGTATTTTCATGGTAGATACATTTGTACTTCACTCATTCAAGCACAAGGAAAAATTTAATACAGTTCAAAGAAAACAAATAACTAGAAAATAGCATTGAAAAAATGTTCACTGTATAGTACAACTGGGAGTCATATCCAGACGGTCTGATTCTACAGCCTACATCCCTCTCTTCTATAGGCAATCATAGTGCTCAGACAACATTCAAAAATGATGAAAGATGATGATATCGTCAGCAAAACAAAACTTGAGAGTACATCACTCATAGATTCCTTCAGAACTAACATCAAGTCTTAAACTTACAGAGAAGAAACAGGAGACAAGATGAAATGTTTTAAATTAAAAACAAATGAGCATATTCTATTCCCATTTGCTATGGTACATAAACAATGAGTATTTCTAGTAATAGCTATCAGATACATTGAAATTTTCATTGTAAATTTTGAATTTCTTTTTGCAACAAAAGTTCATCGCTGATTAAATTATTAAAAGGCAATTGTGTATGTGTGAGTGTTTGTGTGGGTGCAATGTGTCTATCTGTGAGTGTGCAGGTGTACATGTGTGTGTGTGTTGGTGTGTATATACATATTGTATACACTTGTAAAAAAAGCCAGAAGAAAATCTCAAGTGTCATTGTTTCTAATCCAGCAGTTTCATTAACTTTTTGTGAATTTCACACATGCTTGCAATATATTTTGATGATACTTACCCTGTATTTCTCCATCAAATTCCTCTCAGTTCCGCCCCTTACCTCCCCATCACCTCTAACTTCATGTATCTTTTCCTGTCCAATTTGTTGTGCCCACACAGTCAGGATTTACCACCATCCACTTTACTGGGAAACACAGCCTAATAGAAAACCAATTTTTCCTCTCTCTGAGTTACCAACTCTTAATGTCTTCTCATTTAGGGTTGGTGGCTTCATGACTCGCTGCAGACTCTCTACTGAAATGTTGACAGACTTTTTTAAAAAATGAAAGTCTTGTGCAGATGAACATATCTGTTGTGAGCTCATGAAAGCAGTGTTCCAACCATGTCTAAGAAATACTCCTTTTTTTTTTTGTTCCTCCCCATCTCTGCTTCTTACAATCTTCCTACCTCCTCATCTGTAATGGTCCCTGAGACTTGCAGGGAAAGACCAGGAACATAATAGGATACAGGTGATATGGAGAAAGAGAGTGAAAATAATGTGGAGATAAGTTTAGGTGAAGGTCTTATGCATCCTGTCACAATTGTGAGTGCACATGTACCCTATTGTGTCCACAAAACTGCTTCCTTGATGTTGTCTGCTATTTCCAGCTTTGAACAGCCTTTCAGTCCCAGGAGTAGGCACTTAGGGCCAAAACATCAATCTTAGGACTAACTTCATTGTGTTCCATGTACATTGGGATGTGTTTTCATTTAGTTACAGGTTATTTTTTATTTCCTTCTTAATTTTTTTCAATGACGTACTTACCACTCATTAGCTGCTTACTGCTTGGACCTCAAGAATTTATGTATTTTCTGTAATTTCTCTTGCTGTGGACTTTTAGCTTCTTTCTGGTGTGATCTACTAGAATGAGGATTGTTTCAGCGTTCCTGTGTGTATTGTGACTTGATTGTGCCCTAATATGTGACCTGTTTTAGATAAGGTTCCTTGGGGTGTTAGAAGGTTTGAATGGAATGTTTTATTGAAGTTTGTTAAGCACATTCTATCTGTTTTGTTATTTAATTCCAGTGTTATTTCATCCAATTGTTATACAGTTTGCCTGTATAGTGGTGAGGGTGGAGTATTGATGTCATCTACTATAGCAGGGTTAGGTTTAATCTCTGATTTTAAATCTAGTAGTATTTGTTTTATGAAATTTTATGAGCCTATATATGGTGGGTATATATTTAGAATTGTAATTTCCTCTTGTGAATGTTTCCTCTGGTGTCATTCTTCAGTAGTAACTGCACACCTTTCTTTTAGGCAAGATCTCCCATTAACCAGTAATGCATGAAATAAACTATGATTGCTGGTCAGGCAGCCCCAGGGACCTTCTTAGCATTCTTTCCAGAGCTAGGATTACAAATATAAAATCTCCCTGACCCCTTGTTATTGTGGGTTCTGAAGACTCAACTCAGGTTCTTAACCTTGCTAGACAACCACATTATTGACTGGGCTATCTCTCCAGTCCCTTAAAATGCAGTATTAATATAGACTTGATTACAATACGGTAAAACACCCAAGAGAGGCAATGGTTTCAGCTTATGTCTTATAGCATAATTAAATTCCAAAAGAAGCAAAAGTTTTTTAAAAAAAAAAAAAACTATGTTGAAAGTTTCTTAAAGAAATAATTAGAAAATCTTCCCAAATTTGGTTTTAAAATATTAACCAAATATCCACTAGGATCAAAGAATCCATCAAAATCTCACTTCATAAAGTATTAGTCAAACTGATAAGAAGCAACCAGAACAAGCATTAAATTTAAAATGAAAAATAATTCAGAATGTATAGAAGACGCAATCATTTGAAGTCTCAATAGAAACAAGCACATAATACAGCAGAATGATCTATTCAACCCATAGGTGATAGAAACAGTCAATGAAGCTTGAGATATTGGTCTACTTCTTCTAAGATATTGTATTTGTGACTATAAATCTTTTTATATTTCTTTTTTGTTACTTGGTTAATGGCTGAGCAGCACACCAACAGTCTAAATTTCATTCCTGAAGTTGATTATGTGTGTCTTCTCTCTCTGAATTTATTTTTTATTCTTGAAGATGTTCTTGAATTTGATTGATGTTTCTGAAGTCCCAGAAGTTTTTGTTTTATTCAATTTTTTTATTACTTTATCTTTTCAGTTTTGACTTCCATTGTTGTGCAGTTTGCTTTGTCTATCCTTCGCATATTCTGGAGGAGAGAGGTTGTTTGGCTGAAATACTACCTGTTACCTTGTTTCCAATAGATGGATTTAGTTCTGTAAATTTCTCTTCCAGGACTTCTACATCCCCTTGAATTTTGGTGCACTGTGATGTTGGTTTTTACTCAGTGCTCTGTGATTTGTATGTCCTTTCAATATTACATTTGAGGCTATGTATGTAGTGTAAAGTCTGCTTTGGAGAGCAGACTGGAGTCCTGGATTGCGACATTCGGTCTTGCAAACTTTATATGACCCAGCACAAGGGAAGGCCTGGGCCAAGTAGTGGGAGTGGGTGGGTAGGGGAGCAGGGGCAGGGTGGGGGGGTATAGGGAACTTTTGGGATAGCATTCGTAATGTAAATAAAGAAAATAATAAAAAAAAAGAAAGAAAGAAAAAAGAAAAGAAAAGAGGAGTCTTTGTGTATGCATTGTAAATAGCTCAGTTCAGACACATTCTTTATGATTTGCTTGTTTTGGATTATTCCCAGCCCAAGTGATATCAGAGGAATAGAAGATTAACCCTGGCAGATATTGACAAAACTCAGGGTCTTTGGGAGCATCCAGAGCCAGTTTCACAGGTAGAAGGCAGGGCTTGAACTTAGGCCCTGTTAGATTATGTGAAATGTGTCTTGAAGATTCAGTTCCCCTCATTCTCGCTGGCATTTGTACACCATCTCCATCATGGAGATACACGATGTCATTGATTGTTCTGTTGATTATGACGTGGTAAATGAGCATACTATGATAAGATTCCAATTCTTTACATTTGTTATGGTTTGTTCTTTGGCATCTCATACCATTCAGGTTATAGTAACCAAATACCTTCTCCCATCTTCACTGAGAGCTCACTCTTTTCTCAGGGACCCTCTTGCTCCTGACTGCAGGAGCTCCTTGCTGGAAATCACATTCCTTTTCCTTCACTTTCTTCTCATCTAGGTCAAAGCCATTGTTTCCACGTTTCAAATGCTATCATTCTTCTCAAAAATCTTTCACTGACTCGATGTTTATATGTCTGAGCACCAGCTTATTCCCCAAACCTCTAAAGCAAGCCTATGCTCATGGAATTGATAACAGCTTGCTTGCCTGATTTGTTTCTTTGTTTCTTTCTTTGTTTCTTTCTTTGTTTCTTT
>NC_034606.1:30917779-30924933 GCF_900095145.1 Mus pahari
CTTTCTTTCTTTCTTTCTTTCTTTCTTTCTTCCTTCCTTCCTTCCTTCCTTCCTTCCTTCCTTCCTTCCTTCCTTCCTTCCTTCCTTTATTTCCTTACTTAGTATTTCCTCATGTTTTATATCCAGGCTGCAGTTTCTCCTCCCCCCTCTCCTCCCAGGCTCTCCCCCATCCACCTTTCCTTTCCCACAGATCCAATTCTCTTCTTTTTCCTTCAGAAAAGATCAGTCCTCCTAGGGATATTAACCAAACGTGGCATAACAAGTTGTAATAAGACTAGGCATAACCCCTCATATCAAGGAGGAGAACAGGGGTCAGAGATAGCTCCCTGCTCCCACTTAGAAGGGTTCCATAAGAACACCAAGCTACATCACCATAACATATGCATAGGACCTAGGTCAGAACCATATAGGCTTTCTGTTTATTCACTCTCTGTCTCTATGAGCCCTGTTTAGTTGATTCCATGGGCCTTGTTCTTGTGGTGTCCTTGAACTGTGTAGCTCCTACAATCCTTCCTTGTACTTTTCCATGGGATTTCTCTGAATTCCACCTAATGTTTAGCTGTGGATCTCTGCATCTGTTCCTATTAGTTGCTGGATGGAACCTCTTTGATGACTAGGGTCCAGTCTATGAGTATAAGTAGAATTTCATTAGAAATCATTTCACTGACTTTTTTTTTTTTTTTTTGCAAGACGTGTTTGATTCTCTTAGGTCTCTGGGTTATCTAGCCTCTGGTTCCAGGCCATCCAGGCAGTGTCAAGCATGTGCTCTCTCTTGTGGCATGGTTTATCAAGTTGGACCACTTACTGGTTGTCCACTCGCACAAGTTCTGTACCACCTTTACTCCAGTACATCTTTCAGGCAGGATAAAATGTCAGTACAGTTTTGTGACTGGGTTGGTGTCTTAATCCCTCCTCTGGAATGGAAGCTTTGCCTGGTTATACAAGATGCCTAGTTCAGCCTCCATATTCTACATTACTAGAAGTCTTTGCTGTTTTAAACCTGTTTTATCAGGGGCATCTACCTTGACTCTAACCATTACTGACAGCTTTTCTCAGGGCACATGCCTAAGAGCAATTCAATAAATCCCCCTTGCTTCTCTCCATTATCTTCTCAATCCTATGTCCCATGGCAGCCTCCTCCCTTTTCTGTCTCTCCTCAATTTGAAGGATGTCTTCTAGCCAGAACAAAGCATGATTTTCTCACATCACCATAACTTTTCTCCAGTTACCTACCGTGAAAAAAAAATCTGCATTCATGCCTAGTCTACTAAAATATACATCTTCAGTTTTTTGAGAGTGTCCCTTCACTTTTCTTGCTCCAAGCCCTTTCATGTAACCCCCTTGATCTCTTTCAAAATTGGAGCCTCTTTTTCTTCTTTCAGTGTTGCTACACACACACACACACACACACACACACACACACACACACACACAATCTGCTGTATTTTTATACCTTTGTGGAGATGAGTTCAAGCATGTCTCCATTTCCAGATCATTTTTCATGACTACCTTCTTCATAGATTTGAACTTTCCCTATATGATGCTCTCTCAGATCCTGGACATCCTTGTACATGACAGCATCTGTCACAGGGCACTTATACTAACTTGTATTTTCTTTCTCATCATCTGGCAAAACTTCTTAGACAAAGAATAATGTTTGCTCTGTCTATGAGTTACCAGACCTTATGATGCAAATGAAATTATTTTCACAGACCTGTTTGTTTGTTCAATACACTCATTTATAGACTGTAATTATATTCTAAAAATATACTATCAGTATGAATCTATACTGTGCAATGTCTGATATATACTTTCCATAAAAGATAGATGGCCTGGAGAGGTGAAGTTAGCCCTTTGCAAGACAGCTGAAAAAATTCTTACTCTTGTATAATGAGATCATGCCCGGTACTTGGACTTTGTTTGTGTAAGAATAATTTGCTTGGTGACCAAAGGGATTTTGAAGGGGACTCTGAAAAGAGATTTTTTTTTCCTTCCCTTCCACATGTCCAAGATTTCCTTGGTATCTCAACTCATGGATAGCAGACATTTTATAATGAGAAGCAAAGGAATAGCTTGAAATGTCATAATTTCCACGTCATTAAGGTGGGTTTTGAATCTAAACTCAATTTGGACCTGAGAAGAGAAAGTTCCTCTTGCTGTGATTCACAAATGGCCTGGATCCACCTGTCATCCTGGCAATGCTCAAAAAGCTGTTAGTGCGGTGGAGGAAGATGCTCTGAGTGTCAACATCCAAGGAGCTGCCTGCCCATCACTCAGGTTCCACCGGAGAAACCAAAGCAAAGATAATGGTACCCTTCATCTTCTGTAGCATGATTTGTAATTGCCAAACATAGTATATTCAAAGGAAAGCTAAACATTTATTCTCAACTGTGAGCTGGGTATGGGTACAGTTATTTCCCTAGGACAGCTTTGAGTAGAGAAAGTTCTCAGGCAGGTGGGAAGGGTGTGATCAGAAGATCACTATAATGAATGATTATCACAAATAATTTGAGGATCAGACCATCAGACCAGAATCCTGAAAGGGCTGGGATGTGCCCCAACACTATCTGAATAGATGCTTTATCATTTATCTTCTGTGTTGACAGGAAAGGAAATCAGAGGACCCGATTGAAGGCGTGAAAAGGCTTCAGCAGAGGGTATAGGATTAAATAAAGGAAAATCAGACTTAAAAGCTTTTCTTTAAAAAAAAAAAACTAATAATTAGCTTTCTAAATTTCTAACTAAAAAAAATATTCCAGACAGAGCTGAGATGCTTCGTGAGAAAAGCCAGTTACTTTAAAGTATAAATAAATTTTATTGTGGGTGGGAAATATGTGGAGACTTTAGCTTTCATAAAGAAAAAAGGACAAAGGATAGAGATTGAAGTTTCGGGCACAAAAGAAGTTACAAGTACCTAACACAGCAGCTGGAAAAAGGAGGTGCTTGTGAAACACAAATCAAAGAAGGTTGACAAAAATCATTGGGATATTAGACTCAGTCTGGTTCCATATTTTAATTTATTTAAGTTGCATAAATTTTAGAATTCTTTTTGGGGAAAAAAAATCATTTACTTCTTTTTCTCCGAGAAAAGCAATTCTTATTTTTGTAGTATACAAAAAGTTTTTTTTTTTTTTTGATTCCTAGTTCCGTTTATTTCTTTAAAATGTCCTTGGAGTCGATTGACCTGGCATTGGACCATTTTTAGGTTTTAATAAACTTAATTGTTCTTAAAATCGTGTAACCAACAAATCGTGAATATGGTAAGAACACAGTTCTCTTAGGTTTGAGGCCAGGATTACTCTCCTTACATTATGCTGTTCTTTATTTCCATTAAGTAAAAGGAGTTTACGGCTGGAATGTGCTATTTCAGTATGAGTGAACAGGTGTCATGGTCTATATTGAAAGATGTTCCATGATACAGCCTTATGAGATTCATTACTGTCTCTGCTACAGAGATGTATGGACAATACTGCTCATCACTCTTCACTGTGTGCTTCTATCTGGGTAAACTGCACTTGTCTGAATGTTCTGACTGTTTTGAGCACAATGGTTTATGATTATTTACTATTGGTCCTACTAGACGTCTTAAGGTCTTTGATAAATCTCTTCTCCACTTTACAGTAATCTACAGCAGCACAGCTTCATCACCTTCCTCTCTATTTTAAGGCATGTTTGTATCATCATTTAATCTTCATTTTTACAAGTATTTAGTTCAATCTCACCCAATACTAGCTCATTTTCTGACATTTCATATGCCCTGTCTTCTCACATTTTAGGAACAAGTAAAATTATAAACAGATGATTCATTTTGCAAATGTTTGTCATGATCCTTATAAATGCCCAATATTTGGTTATAAGTTAAGTTTGACCCTTAAATTTACTCTATATTCTGTTGGAATATGGACTCCTGGGATGGAGAATCCTGTCTGTTAAGAAAACAGTTCTCTTATGCTTTGTGTGCCAGAAGGACAAGGAGAATTGCACTGAAAGTCACAGAGGCATGGAACTTTCTTTTGGGAGACTAATTTCTAGAAGGCTTCTGAGTAATTATACACACAGAGGAGTTGTTGCAGTTAAAGAATCAGTTCTAAAGTTTAACATTTTGGCAAATGCTTGCCACCCTCTTCATATTGGATCAAACATCTGACTAATATTAATTTTGAGCACCAATTGTGAGAATGTGTTCATTAACTAGGTTACATCACCCACACACTTCATTTGCTAGAATGAAAACGGTGCCAATCTAGCAATGACTCTTGCAAATGTGCACTTGTTCTTGGCAAGATCCAACCTGAGTCATAGCTCCTTGTTTATGTATTCAGATTGACTAATTCTAGTCATCACTGGAAATAATTTGATTTTGACATGATGTATTTGGATGAATATGTAACATTAATTAGCAGAAGCTGTACTTAAGGGTCTGCTATCTACTGAGAAGCTATACCTGACCCCTTAGAAATCAGTATTGAGGATTTCCTTCACTGTATAATGTAAGCTTTATTGATTTTCACTTGCATTTATTATTCATTAATTCAACAAATGTTACGGCATATGACATGCAAGACATCATGCAAACCAATGTTAAATTCAAAGAATTTTAGAAGATAGACCTTTCCTTAATAACACAGAAAGTCTCTCAATAAATAATTTCAATATGTTTGTAAAATGGCAGTAAGAGGAGACAATAACTGTTGGAAGAAAGATGAAGAATTTATTGATTCCATCTTATAGAACTAAGGAAGGGACTGTGGAACAAGTAGCACTTTTACTGAGTGCTGAGAAGAGAGCGCATGTGGAAATCAGTGTTGAGATTTCTCAGAAAATTAAAACCAGTACTACCACCCTACCCAGCAGTACCACTTCTGGGCATATACACAAAGGACTCAATATCTTATCACCGAAGTAATTGCACATCGTTTATTGCTCGTCTATTCACAGTAGTAGGGATATACTAACAGGCTTGGTGCCTATAATCCAATAAATAGAGAAGAATAATGTGGAGTGTAAATCCAGTGGAATTCTATTCAACACCAAAAATAATAAAGTTATAAATTTATAGGAAATAGTTGGAAGTAAAAATTATTATATTAAGTGAGTTAACCCATGCTTAGAAAGACAAATATCACATATTCTCCCTCATGTGAATATACTAGCATCTTAATGTACCTGTATAAATTTCTTTCACCTCTGTGGTGAATTGCTTCTTAAAAGTGAAACTTCTTAGGTGAGCAGTGGTGGGACAGACTTTTTAAATTATTTATTTATTTTATTTATTTACGTTTCAAAAGTTGTCCCCCTTCACAGTCTTCCCTCCATGAACCTCACTCCTCTTTGTCTCTAAGAGGGTGCTCTCCCACCCACCCATTCACTCCCACCTCACTCCTCTGCGTGCCCCTTCTCTGGGGCATCAAGCCTCCACAAGACCATACAGCATCCCCTCCCACTGAGGCCAGTTAAGGCCATCCTCTGCTACATATGTAGCAGAGGCCAAGGACCAGCCCATGTATGCTTTTTGGTTGGTGGTTTAGTTTCTGGCAGTGCTAAGGGGTCCGATTAGTTGATACTGTTGTTTTTTCTAGTTCCATCCATTTACCTGCAAAATTCATGATGTCCTCATTTTTAAAAGCCAAGTCGTATTCCACTGTGTAAATGGAGCACATTTTCTGTATCCATTCTTCTGTTGAGGGACATCGGTGTTGTTTCCAGCTTCTGGCTATTATAAATAAGGTCACTATGAACATAGTGAAGCACATGTCCTTGTCATATGGTGGAGCATCTTTTAAGTGTATGCCCAGGAGTGGAATAGCTGGTTCTTCAGGTAGAATTATTTCCAATTTTTGAGGAACCACCAGATTGATTTCCAGAGTGGTTGTAGTAGCTTACAACCCCATCAGACATGGAAAAGTTTTCCTCTTTATCTATATCCTCTACAGCATGTGCTATTTTTGAGTTTTTGATCTTAGCATTCTGTTTGGTGTAAGGTAGAATCTCAGGTTTGTTTTGACTTGCATTTCTCTCATGACTAAGGATGTTGAACACTTCTTTAAGTGGTTTTTGGCTATTTGAAATTCCTCTGTTGAGAATTCTGTTTAGCTCTGTAGCCCATTTTTAATTAGGTTATTTGGTTTTCTGGAGCCTAACTTCTTGAGTTCTTTGACTATTTTAGGTATTAGCCATCTGTCGGATTTAGGTAAAGATGTTTTGTAGGTTACCGTTTTGTCTTATTGACAGTCTCCTTTGCATTACAGAAGCTTTTCAGTTTCATGAGATCCCATTTGCCAATTGTAGATTTTAGAGCCTGAGTCATTGGTGATCTGTTCAGGAAATTTCCCCAGTGTCAATGCATTTGAGATTATTTCCCACTTTCTCTTCTATTAAATACCATGGATCTGGTTCTATGTGGAGGTCCTTGATCCACTTAGACCTAAGCTTTGTACCTTATAATAAATATGGAACAATTTGTGTCTTCTACATATAGACTGCACATTAGACCAGCACCATTTGTTGAAGATGCTCCCCACCACCACCACCACTATATGGTTTGGGCTTCTTTGTCGAAGATCTAGAACCCCAGCATTGGGAGGAAGAGGCAGGTGGATCTCTGTGAGTTTGAGGCCAGCTTAGTCTACAGAGTGAGCTCCAGGACAGCTGGGGCTAAATGGAGAAATCCTGTCTCAAAAATAAAGAACTCGTAGAGCATCAAGTTTCTTACATTTTAATTTATAAATTCAACCTATCTTAGTTCAAATGGAAAAAAATGTTAAGAATTGGCACCAAATTACATATAATTACATATAAATTTTTCGAGAACACACATAAAAACTAATCAAGAATAAAGATTAAAACTGATAATTGTAATCAAGAATAAAGATTGAAACAATAATAATTGTCTGGTCATAATTACACCATAAGAATAAAGTTGGGGAATACATTTTTTTCTTTTTCCTAGTATATTTTCTTTTTTAAAATTTTTTTAATTATTATTATCTTTATTTACATTTCAGATGCTATCCCAAAAGTTCCCTATACCCCACCACCCCTGCTCCCCTACCCACCCACTCCTACTACTTGGCCCAGGCCTTCACTTGTGCTGGGTCATATAAAGTTTGCAAGAACAAGGGGCCTCTCTTCCCAGTGATGGCCAATTAGGCCAT
>NC_034606.1:30925488-30929884 GCF_900095145.1 Mus pahari
TACCACAGTTTCTGTATCCATTCCTCTATTGAGGGACATCTGGGTTCTTTCCAGCTTCTGGCTATTATAAATAAAGCTGCTATGAACATAGTGGATACATTTTAATCTAAAATAGATAAGGTTAATATGCTTCATCTAGACCACCAGCTTTCTTTGTACAGCTCCATTAAAACCTCATTTGTTCCTAGGATAGTTTTATTTGTTTTCTTTTTAATTAATTTATTTACTTGTTTATTTTACACTCCATATTTTATTCCCCCATCCATCCCCCTACTGCTCCACATCCCATACCTCCTCCCCAACCCCTGCCTCCATGTGGGTGTCCCAATCCCTTAACCCACCTAAGCTCTAAACTCCCTGAGACCTCCAGTCCCTTGAGGGTTAGGTGCATCACCTTTGAATGAACACCTGGCAGTCCTCTGCTGCATGTGTGTTGGTGGCCTCATATCAGATGGAGTATGCTGTCTGTTAGGTAGTCCAGTCTTTAAGAGATCTCGGGGGTCCAAATTAATTGAGACTGCTGGTCCTCCTACAGGGTCGCCCTTCCCCTCAGCTTTTTTTCAGTCTTTCCCTAATTCAACAACAGGGGTCAGCTGCTTAGTACACCAGAAACCTGGGAGGTGAGAGACTCTCAGAACTCAAGGGGAGGGACTTTGGATGAAATGCTAGATGGTGGGGAGAGGAAACTTGTAGAGCCCACCTCCAGCAGGAAGACAGGGCATCAAATGAGGGAGAGGGGCCATCCCACAGTCACAACTCTGACCCATAATTGTTCCTGTCTGAAAGCATTACAGGGATGGAAATGGAGAGGAGCCTGAGGAAAAGAAGGTCCAGCAACAAGCCCAAAGTGGGATCAAGCTCAAGGGGAGGTCCCAAGGCCTGACACTATCACTGAAGCTATGGAGCGCTCACAAAAAAGGGACCTAGCATGACCACACTCTGGAAGACCCAACAAGCAGATGAGGAGTCAGAGGTAGATAGTTGCACCCAACCAATGGACAGAAGCAGGTGACCTGGGATAATTTTAGACTGACAAGATTCAAACTATCTCATGCCTAAAGGTAGGGAAGAGGCAGAAATTGTAATGTTGTGGACTAACATATGGCACCCATCAGCCTAAGGCATTTTAATAGACTCTATTTCTGCCAAAGGAAAGGGGAAAGTAATTAACTGAAGCTTTTGTTGTCCTAACTTAAAGATAACTTATAAATAAATATTATAAGATATCAAAGTGTATGATTTCTAGAAAACAGCTCAAGTTTCTTTAACCTTCTCAATTTCTTTTTTATTAATTATTTTATTCATTTACATTCCAAATGCTGCCCTTCTTCTTACATGCCCCACTCCTTTTATTCCGAGAGACTCTCCCCACCCAAGGTATCCTCACACCCTGGGGCATCAAGTCTCTATAGGATTAGGCTCATCCTCTCTCAATGAGGTCATAAAAAGGAGCCCTCTGCTACATATGTGCCAGGGAGCTCCTACCAGCCCATGTATGCTCTTGGGATGGTGGTTGTCTTTGGGAGCTCCCAGGCATCCAAGTTAGTTGACACTATTGGTCTTCCTATGGGATGGCCATCCCCATCAGCTCCTACAACATGCCCCTAACTCCTCCATAAGAGGTCCCCAACCTCTCTCCAATGGTTGGATGTGAGTTTCTACATCTGTCTGAGTCGGCTGCTGGCCAAGCCTCTCAAAAGACAGCCATGCTATCATCCTGTCATCCATGTCCCATTGGGTCTTGGTTTCCTCACTCAGGATGATATTTTCTAGTTCCATCCATTTGCCTGCAAAATTTATGATCCACGCATCAGTGGGGGACAAATAGCTCAAAAGCAAGGAAGCTGCAATGTCTTAAAGATAAGCATTGACTCCCTTTACATTACACTGACCTCTATGCAGCAGTGAGGCAAGTGGAGTGCAAGGCTGTCCCTGCCCTTGGAGAAGATTCAGTAAACAAGGTGTTTCAGGCATGGAACTCTGACAGAAAATGTTTTCTTTCATTCACTTTTCCAATGGTATTGGCAATGGCATTTGATATAGACGAAGGAGAATCTCATCTCTTGTCTGAATGAAAGAGATTGTAATGTTCTCACTCATGCAGTAATATAATACTTTTATTTATGATTGTTTTGCTAGAGTTATGGGAAGTGGGACAAGAAAATAGATATGCACATATCCTCATATAAAAATAGCACTTAAAGATTTGGAGGTATGAATGGTTCTTTGAAAATTCCAGTATAAAATTAACTGACATCTAGAAATACCTCAGGAAGTCACAACACACCACTGGAAAGAAAACTTCAAGTCAAAGCCCTTTCTAGAAAGAAGAATGAGATTATCTCCTTAATCTTCCCATCAGAAAAAAATGTAAATAATGGCATAGTACTGAAATGATTATTACTCTAATGAGTATTATTAATAATAATCATTCTAAATCATTATAATGAATTATATCACAGCGAGCACAGATGTGACCATTATGCAACTCTATCAAGGGTCACTGTGGGACAAATTATTCTGAATTAGCTGAGAAAAATTCTAGTTGCACCATCCAAATGGATATAGAAAAATGGTGGATATGAGGCAAATCAAGTCTCCTGGGCCCCCTCAATCTTTTCAGTAGAGGCTCTGTAAACTGCGTTTGGAACCAATTGTTTAGCAGTTAATAAAGGGCATTGATGACTAACACATCTCAGTGGCTAACTGACAAGACCAGCTGTTCAATGAAAAGAGTTAATAGGTCCCTAGACAGTTTTACTTAAAGGTTAATGTATTCAGGGTCCAGCCTTGAAGTTGTAGACATGTAACCAGAAATTTCTCATTTTTATGTAATGGAGAATCACCACCCGGAATGGAAAACACTTGGACATTCACTAATCAAAAATTAATTCAACTAAAATGGAAACTGACTGAAGCCAGGATGGCAAAGGAACAACATAAGAGAAGCAATGAAATGTGTACTCCAGAAAAGTCACTCAGAGTTGATCATCCTCACCTTCTCACACATTAGCTCCGTGAACTTAGCAGGTCATTCAACTTCTTCTTAACCTTGTCTCTATCATTTCTGAAGATACGTGTTATTTCCTTTGCTTCACATGTTATATTTCCTGAGTAATAGCATCCCCATCAGGTTCATGGTCCTTTGCAATTTGGCTTTGTGCTACTTTCTATCAAGAGATGGAGCTCACCTTTCTGCTTTTGTATTAGCTTGCATTAGATGACAGCATACAGGGAAGCAGGATTTGCGTGATGCCCTCAGTCAACCTTTCTAGAGGATCTGCACACTGCTGCCTACACTTCCACAATCCTGAAGCTTATGGTCCTAGACACCTTTATGATTCCACAAGCTGACAGCCAGATACACTGATGCATAAATGATATCATCTGTAAATCCCCCAAACTTCATGTCATTTCACAAATGTAATTATATCTGAAAATTCTCTGTGTTGATGGGGCTCAGCTGGGTTCTTCTGTTCTGCGTGAGGTTGGGTATAATAATTTCAATCATCTAAGACTTTTTCTAGATTTGAACATCCTAGCTGGCTTTCTCACACAACACGTTTATGCAACACTAGGGAAGTCTGAGGGTACATAGAAAGGTGGAACTCCCTTCTCTGTGTTTATGCCTTCCTTTGACATTCCTTCCCTCTTCCTTCCTGCTTTCTGGCTTGTCTTCAGATTTCTCTGTGTAACCTTTCTAGAGCCCCATATGTTATTTATAGCATGATAGCTAATCTTTGATTTGGTAACTTAGGGCTTTCTAAAAGAAAAAATGTAAATGCAGACTTTCTTAAGGCATACAGTTCAAATCAACACAATGTCACTTTCTCCTGCATTATATTGCTTAAATTCAATCATAAATACCCTATTTGATTGGATAAGAGGGGACAACAACAGGATTTAGAAGCCATCTAAAGAA
Source organism: Mus pahari (assembly GCF_900095145.1). Lineage (NCBI taxonomy): Eukaryota > Metazoa > Chordata > Mammalia > Rodentia > Muridae > Mus > Mus pahari. The sequence goes on from NC_034606.1 coordinate 30,929,411, forward strand.
ATCTATCAGCCTCACCACTCTACATTAATCAGCCCTAATATTCGTCAGTTACCCTAGAAAGCATGAACACATCTAACAAAGATCACTCAGAAGGACCCAGATTAGAAACTTTGGCTAGGTGAGCTCAGCCCTGATGGGCAGACACACAGCATCATGAGCTAAATACATGATATTGGTTATATGTCAGTGACAAATTGGTACATCAAAATATAAGAACTGGTAGATGCAGTTGTGATGTTTAATATAAATTATTGACAAGATTTAGAGTCACTGGAAGGACACATCTAGGTGTGTGTAAGGTTGTTTCCAAGAAAGCTTAACTCAGTAGGGAAGCTAGACAGCTGGTAGGTATAATAGAGCAGGTAGGGCAGCTGGTACCTCTTGCTGGGTATAAAGGAGAGTGATGAACAGAAACCTCTCTCTTTCTCTCTCTCTCTCTCTCTCTCTCTCTCTCTCTCTCTCTCTCTCTCTCTC
>NC_034606.1:30930119-30931866 GCF_900095145.1 Mus pahari
TCTCTCTCTCTCTCTCTCTCTCTCTCTCTCTCTCTCTCTCTCTCTCTCTTCTCTCTTCTTCCCACCAAGCCTCTGATTTATTTCTTACGATGGATACAATGGACAAGCTGTGCCATGCTTCTATCACCTTGTCTTCCCCAGCATGTGAAACTGTAACGTGAAACTGTGACCCAAAATAAAACTTTCTTTCCATAAGTTGCTTCTTTCAGGTATTTTGTCACAATGATGAGAAAAGTAACTACTGCAGTGGAAAAGCTCAGTACATACAGTGCTCAAGAACCTGAGTTTTAAATATATTACAATCAGAGAAAAAAACTGGATAACTTCTTGTTGAAAAAAAAATTCTTTCAAGCACTGGAGAGATGATGGCTAAGTGGTCCAGGGTGCTTATTGCTTTTGCAGAGGACCTGGGTTCACTTCCTAGCACTCACTTCAGTCTACAACCATAACTCCAGGCACAGGGACTCCAACACACTTTGGCATCAGCGGAAACCTACACACTCGTGATGCACAAACTCATGCAGCCTCACTTGCATGTACAAAGAATTAACTAACAAATAAATCTTGTTTATATTTTCATGATACTGTAGAATGGCAAGGGTAGAGGTAAAATATCAGAAGTTGAAAGAACAGTAAAACAAATACTATTAATGGAAATAATATATACTTATAAAAACAACAGAACTCATTCAAACTCTGGGTTAATTATACCATCTGTGTACTGTTTTGATTACAACAGATGTATAATATGTTTTGAACTCAAGTAGTTTAACATTTATAGCTTTATTCCAGTCCTTAAGGTTACGTTAGTATAAGGTATTAAATGGATTTTTATAAATTTGGGGACTGTGTACCTCTGAGAAATATCACTGGATGTTAATGGGAACTGTGTCTAATCTGTATTAATCTGTATATTCTTTGGGTCATAGACACTAAAAAATCATTGTACTAATCCATTAATGTGAAAGGAACAAGTATCTACAGTCACTGGATTTCCAATAAAGATATTAAGTGTACAAAATCTAGAAAGGACAGTCTTTAGTAAATAATATAGGGAAAATACCTTATAAAAAAGAATTAAATTAGACACTAATCTTTTTATTGGTTAGTTTATTTATTTACGTTTTAAATGTTATCCTCTTTTCCGGTTTTCCCTCCACAAACCCTCTAACACATCCTTCCTTTCCCCTTCATCTATGAGGGTGCTCCCCCACCCACCCGTTCACCCACTCCCACCTCACCTCCCTGGCATTTCCTTACCTTGGGGCCTCGAGTTTCCACAAGAATAAGAGCCTCCCCTCCCACTGATACCAGATAAGTCCATCCTCTGCTACATAAGTAGCTGGAGGCACGGGTCCCTACATGTGTACTCTTTGTTTGGTGGTTTAGTCCCTGGGAGCTCTAGGGTGTCTGATTGGTTCATGCTGTTGTTCTTCGTATGGGATTGCAAACCCCTTCAGCTCCTTCAGTCTTTCCCGTAACTCATCCATTGGGGTCCCCATGCTCTGATGGTTAGCTGTGAGCATCCACATCTGTATTGGTCAGGCTCTGGTAGAGCTTCTTAGGGAATAGACATGCAAGGCTCCTATAGGCAAGTACTTCTTAGCACCAGCAAGAATGTGTTTGGTCAAAGAAAGAGAACTTCAGACTAATTTCCCTTATGAATATTGATGCAAAAATACTCAATAAAATCCTCGCAAACCGAATCCAAGAACACATCAAAATGACCATTCATCATGACCAAGTA
>NC_034606.1:30935796-30960739 GCF_900095145.1 Mus pahari
AGTTGGAACAACAATATGAACTAACCAGTACCCCTTGAGCTTGTGTCTCTAGCTGCATATGTAGCAGAAGATGGCCTAATTGGCCATCACTGGGAATAGAGGCCCCTTGTTCTTGCAAACTTTATATGACCCAGCACAAGGGAAGGCCTGGGCCAAGTAGTGGGAGTGGGTGGGTAAGGGAGCAGGGGCGGGAGGGGTAGAGGGAATTTTCGGGATAGCATTTGAAATGTNAATAAAGAAAATAATAATAATAATAAAAGAAGAAAAAAAAAGTATGTGTTTGGTGTCTGCAGATGGGATGGATCCCTAGGTGGGGCAGTCTCTGCATGGCCTTTCAGTCTCTGCTCCACTTCTTGTCTCTGCATTCCCTTTAGAGAGGAACAATCCTGGGTTAATAGTTTTGAAATGGGTAGGTGACCCAATCCCTTAACCAAGGTTTGTGTCTAAACTCTGTGTATTATCTCTACAGGTTGTCTTTTCTCTTTGATGGGTATTTCAGCTCATATCATCCCCGTTGGGTCCTGGGAGCCTCTTGCTTTCCTGGTATCTGGGAATTTCTAGTGGTTACCCCAAATTCCTGATCCCCCAATGCTACATACTCCTGTTCAATTCCCTGTCTCTTTGTACTTTTTCACAGTCTCTTCCCACACCTGATCCTGACCACCTTTCTCTCTCTCCCTCTCTCCCTCTACCTCCTGTGATTATTTTGTTCCCCCATTCTAAGTAGGACCAAAGTAACCACACTCTGGTCTTTGTTTCTCTTGAGCTTAATATTGTCTGTGAGTTGTATCATGGGTATGCCTAGCTTTTGGGTTAATGTCCTATTATCAGTGAATACATACTATGTGTGTTCAGGAACATATTCTCTAGTTCCATCCATTTGCCTAAGAATTTCATGAAGTTATTGTTTGTAATAGCTGAGNAGTACTCCATTGTGTAAATGTACCACACTCTGTGTTTCCATTCCATTGTTGAGGGACATCTGGTTTCTTTCCAGCTTCTGACTATTATAAATAAGGCTGCTATGAACATAGTGGAACATATGTCCTTGTTATATGTTGAAGTACCTTTTGGGTATATGTCCAGGAGTAGTATAGCTGGGTCCTCCTCAATGTTGTAGGAACCTCCAGACTAATTTTCAGAGTGGTTGTACCAGCTTCCAAGCACACCAGCAATGGAGGGGTGTTCCATTTTCTTTATCCTTGCCAGCATTTGCTGTCACCTGACATTTTGATATTAGTCATTCTGACTGATGTGAGGTGGAATCTCAGGGTTGCTTTGATTTGCATTTCCCTGATGACTAAGGATGTTGGACTTTGTGTGTGTGTGTTTGTGTGTGTGTGTGTGTGTGTGTGTTAGCTCTGTAGCCCATTTTTAAATAGGGTTGGTTCTCTGGAGTCTAACATCTTTAGTTCTTTGTATATATTGGATATTAGCCCTCTATTGGAGGTAAGGTGGGCAAAAATATTTTCGTAACTGTAGGTTGCCATTTTGCCCTATGTTAACATGCCTTTTCCTTACAGAAGCTTTTCAATTTTATGAGATACCACTTGTCTATAGTTGATATTTAAGCCTGAGCCATTGGTGTTTTGTTCAGCAAATTTTCTCCTATGCCCATGTGTTTGAGGCTCTTCACCACTTTCTCTTCTATTAGATTCAGTGTATCTGCTTTTATGTGGAGGTCCTTGATCCACTTAGACTTGACTTTTGTACAAGGAGATAAGAACGGATCAATTTGCATTCTTGTATACACTGACTGCCACCTGAGCTGGCCCCATTTGTTGAATAGGCTGTCTTTTTTCCCCTGGATGGTTTGGCTTCTTTGTCAAACATCAGGTGGCCATAGGTATGTGAGTTTAATTATGGGTCTTCACTTCTATTCCATTGACCTACCTATTTTATCTTTGTACCAATACCATCCTGTTTTTATCATTATTGCTCAGTAGTACAGCTTGAGGTCAGAGATGATGAGCCTCCAGAAGTTCTCTTATTGTTAAGAACAGTTTTCATTCTCCTGGGTTTTTTGTTATTCTTGATGAATTTGCAAATTGCTCTTTCTAACCATATGAAGAACTGAGTTGGAATTTTGATGGGGATTGCATTGAATCTGTAGTTTGCTNTTGGTAAGATGGCCATTTTTACTATGTTAATCCTGCTGATCCATGAGTATGGGAGATCTTTCACTCTTCTGAGGTAGGCACTAAACTTACATCTTGTAAAAAAATATGTCACAATAAATTAATTATTAAATAACATTCCTAAAATTATATAACTACTAGAAGCTATAGCGGAACACTCACTTCTGGTTATAAATCACAAACATATATATGCACATAGTATATATGCACCTATATTCTATTTTTCTTCAAAGTTTGGAGAAGATTCCACAGAACTAAAGATTCTGAATAACAAGGAAAAGAAGACAATCAAGAGAGAAACTACATAGTGGTAGAGGATATTTGCAAAGTATCCATCCAGCAATTAGAAGGACAGTATGGTAAATTATAAAGTTCAAAAACCCAATAGCAAAAGTCAAATATTTGATAAAATACTGAGCCTGCAGAGATATTTCTCCAACGAAAGTATGCAAACAATCTATGAGTATAAAATAAAGTGCTCGGTCAGTTATCAGGGAAATATTGTTGTAAAATTAAAACTACAAGACTTCAGAACTCTGAGCACAGATAAAGTGGAGAAGTATTAAGTGTTGATACCAAGTTGGGGGAAGAAAATCTTCGTTTTCTTGGTAACAATATAAATCAGTACAGCTATTTTTGAAAGCAGTTTAGGAAATCCTCCAAACATTAAAAAACAAAACTTTAAATAATTAGGACTTTTACTATTGGGTAAATGACTAAAGGAAGTGAAATCAGTGTGTTGAAGATATATGTGCACAGCAGTGTTTATTGAAAGAGCCACAACAGCTGCGATTAAAGATAGAGTCAACATAAGTGTCCATAACTACATAAATAAAGACACACACACACACACACACACACACACACACACATGCATGTACAACCACACACACACATGCACATATGCTCCTGACCACCTTTAAGGACATTCTGGGTTTTTAGGACCATGTCTATGAACCTGAAAGACATTGTATTCAGTGAATCTAGCTAGTCATAGACAGAAAACTAACTATTCGTGTTGTCATTTTGCAGAGCATTCAGAAAAATCAAACCCATAGAAGCAGAGAATAAGGAATTGGCAACCAAGGACTAGTTAAAGGAGGCAGGGATTTAGAAGATGCTAATCCAAGGACAGAAAACTTCAGTGAGGTATAAGGAGCAAGTCCAAGAGGCCTATTGCACAACAAGGTAGCTATGTTTATTTAACAATTAATTGCATCCTGGGAAATCATAAAAGAATTAGCTTTTAAGTATTTTATCACACACAAAATCATATGAAGTCAATGCCTATGCCAATTAGCTTGGTAGAGTTACGTAGTTATTTCACTATGTATTTAAATCTCAAAATACCATGCTATATACCACAAATGTATGCAATTTTGACAATTAAAATGATAGTATAAAGCAAACACAGCATAAAATAGTTATTGCTACTGAAATAAATTTATATTTATTTAAAAAGTTGGTACATATGCATCAATCCCTGAATTCTGTTTTAAAAATGTATTTGATAATTAGAATTTACTCAAGAAATGTACTCCCATGAGTCTCATTTATGAAAGCTCTTGGCCCCAGATAATCAATTACAATCTAGTCAACATTTATAGCACTGGGAGTTAGGGCCATCCATCAAATGAAAGGGCAGAGGAGTGACAGGCTTTCATGGAAGGATGGCCAAAGATTTATGATTCTCCGCAGCAACTCACACAACATTCTCAGCAACAGGTACCCAGTATGAGGGCGCTGCTTAGCCTTCCAGTGTGAGGTGGGATTACTTCAGAGGTCAATTCAATTACCTCCTTAGTCTCTTGTGAAAGAACTGAGGCATTATTACACAGTTTCATCACAGACAGCCTTCATCCATCAGACTTTTTTTTTTTCAGTAGGACTGTGGATGGTGGTCATGGTTATATCTGGAGCTATTTGAAAATTGACAGTAAAGGACTCCTTGAGTATGGATGATGCTGGGCCTGAAGCTTTCCTGTAGAAAGTGACGTATTCTTAGACCTATGGAATGTGAACACTGAACAGATCTCTTGCAAGTCTCAGGGGAGTGCCATTTTCTGTAGGATGGCCAAGAAGGTAAAGGTATTTTGCTGTGCAGTACAAACTTGATGACCTGAGTTCAGTTCAATTGCTAAAGATGGAGGGAGGGAGGGAGGGAGGGAGGGAGAGAGAGAGAGAGAGAGAGAGAGAGAGAGAGAGAGAGAGAGAGAACAAGAATTAAGATCACCAAGTTTTTCTATAGCCTTTGCTTTAACTCCATCTTATCTACATACCTGCATGCTACACACACACACATAAACACACACACACACACACACACACACACACACACACACCAAGTAAGATCTATGCCTGGTATTGGGCAGTACTATTATATCTAAAATCTGGTGTATTGTTTTTAAATTCTTAAAGCATGTGTATCTGTGTGTGGAGAAGAAAGGAAAGGGTAAGATAAATTAGCAGGAGTGGGGACTAGCTCCCAAGATCAGGCACTTGAACTGGAAGTGAAAATAAATGTGCTATATTTCAGCTCTAGAACCTATACAATCACTGTAGGGGAGCTGTGGCCTAGATTTGTCTTGACCTAGATTAGAATTCCATTTCTCTAGCTTTCTAGTTGTATGTTTCAAAGACATGTAGCCTCTCTGAAACGATTTCACCATGTATAAAGTGGGACGAGTAACAACTATCCGAAGGGTCTGCTTACATGTAAATCTGATGCAGAGGAAGATCTCAGGAGACAATGCCCAGATGACAGTAAAATGAGAGAGATTCAAGCTGCTTTGGGCCCTGGGAGGAAAATGAACTTTGTTCTCCAGCTATGTGTATCTTTTCATGAAAGAAACAAAATGACACTGTTCCCCCATGGCCCCGGAGAAAGAGTGTAATTACATCATTTATGCTTGATAATAGCAGTGCCCCAGTTCAACTTTCACATTTCCAGGTATTCCCCAGATCAAGCAAGCAGCTTAGAGGTGTAGACACATTTGAAAGGGTCAACATGATAGAGTTCTTCTGTTTAGAGTTTTCTGACTTGGTCACTCATTTTGAAAGGACTTGGGAGTTGGAACTTAGCAGGCATGAGTTGTCCAATCATGTTAAACACAGGAGCCGACTTGAGTTTCCCATCTTGAAGAGTAGTGGGAAGCTTTCCTGGGCCTTAGATCAGCACCTCGCTGTAGCTGTGATGAGCAACATGCCATAGATGACATTCTATGGTGGTGGAAAGCCGAGAAGAGGAAAATGCAAGGATCAGTAATCTGTGGACTAAGATAAGCGGGACCCTTGTGACAGTTTAAAAAAATCACAGGCCTATATAGGACATATCCGACATTCTCTTTTCTCCCTGCACTCTATTTGGAATTTATCTGGAATTTGGCAGCTGAGTAGTATTCAAAGAAAACTGGAAAATTTTTGGTATGGAAGACACACAATTCTGTTAACCTATTCTGATATTTTGTTAACATACTCAAGTTAAAGAGACTTTCTGAAGAAAACAAAAAGTAAGGCCATTGGCATTCATAATGGGATCAACCTTACACTTTATAATGTGTAAAAAGTGTGTGTGTGTGTGTGTGTGTGTGTGTGTGTGTGTGTGTTGGGACTGATTCACTACCATTGTTCTTATAATTTAGGATATAATTTGAATCGATCTTGTTATTTCATACATCTTGGGATAAGATGAACATGAAGCAGAGATAATTAACAGAAGCATCACTACTTTACATACAGTAATATATAAAGGCCGAGTACCACAGAGATAATGAAACACCTTCTCTCTGATATTGCACACTGGATATCATAAGACGCAATGGAGCAGGATAGACTTGAACAGATTTGTTGACTTTGCACTAAACCTAGATGGAGAATCTCTGAATCCTGGCATCTATCACAGGACAGCAGGGGCAGTGGGTTTTGTGAGAGCTTTATGTGGAACTAAACACAACCATTTTTCCTAAGGCAGTACTTAGGTTGAATTTTTCATAGTACTTTTCTCGGCTATAATAAAAGTAAAAGTATCCTATAACACAATGATAAAACTCTTACCATTTATCATGAAACATTCCATATATTGGAAATACAAGGAACTTGAGACAAAGAACCCTAAATGTTTAGTTTAATTCAGAACTGTTATCATAAATGAATTTAGATACTGTAAGTCTTAGTTTCATGGTTTTTGCTTAAAAAAAAAAAAAGAACATATAGACATCCACTTAAGGCTTGGGATAGTGAGGGAAAGGTTGGGTAGGGGTGATTTTCCAAAACTAAGGATGTGTGAAGACGATATGTGGAAACCTACTTTGGAAGTTAATTTAAAATATAACTTAAAGTAATTATCAATCTTTCAAGCTTTGAATTGTGTCAGCTACAATGATAACCAGCCTCACAAGACATGCCCACTGGTGTGATAGTGGAGCAAATACCATGGGAGTAATCATGACTGGATTTAAGGATTCATTAAATGAAGAGTTAAGGATCATTCTACAAGTTGAAACCCACATGTAGCATGATTATTGGGGCAGAAAACTGTGACTAGACAGGCCCACAGAAGAAATCTACTACTATTATTTTGCTAATGGGACATATTATTGAACAGATTCCTAAGGACTTCTTGATAAACTCACAAGTGAGTCTCAACATTCATTAAGAAGCTACTTTTTGTGGTAAAGAGCCACATTTGGTCAAAGTGACTAGGAAAGGCCCATCACTAAATGCACATCACAACCCCTCTTCCCAAGGATCAGAGATCTTTATAAATGAGGAGGCAGAAAAATTATGAGCTAGAGGCAGTAGGTGACCACAAGGAAGTGGTGTTTCTGGACACAGTAGGACACTTGCTTGTCTGAACTCACAGCTATTATGACAGAAGAAATAAGACCTGCACAAGATCAAGCCAAGGAAAATTCCAACTTGAAAGGGATGGATGGGTATGAAATCCTACCCTTAGCTAAAGAGCTATCCACTAGTGGGAGGGGGGAGGACAGCCAGTTCTCTTTCAGTGTGGGGTCCCTTGTAGGTAAACCACACATTCCAGTGAAGGTCACATGTCCAAGTCTATAAAGGCTACATAGACTGTGTGTGTGTGTGTGTGTGTGTGTATATATATATATATATATATATATATATATATATATATAGAGAGAGAGAGAGAGAGAGAGAGAGAGAGAGAGAGAGAGAGAGAGAGAGAGAGTTTATGAATAGGGAATTGGAAGTAGGTGTGGGAAGAAATGGGGAGATGATTAAAATATGGTGTATAAAATTCTCAGACAACTAATTAAAACATGTATAGAGATACTTGCCATAGATGGATAATGCCTCTGTAAGAAGCCATAGGTTTTTAAATGAAAATCCTAGTGTCAGATGTGAAACTCTTCCCTGAATTGTTAGCCAAGACTTACCCAGAGTTATCCTAAACAATACAGGCTACTTCCATTGTGTTCCATTGCATTGATACTTCCTCATGATTATATTTTCACCAAAGCCTTGGCTTCACTCATTCTTCATGCTACCATGCTGATAGGTAGAACAAAGAGAGCAGAATGTGCATCATTACAAAGAAATGACACATTGATTTTTCCCACTTTCTGTTAAAGTTTTCACTTCTCCCAGCTACCTCTGTTATACCACAAAGTATCATGACCTTAATGGCATCTCAATTACTCTATTTTTCTAGTCATTCATGTAATTATATAAAAGAGTAAAAAGTTGACTACTCCTGAACTTAAAATATGATCAAGAAGAAGCTCTTGATTATAGAAGCAAGAAAGACTTGCTTCATGTATGGGCCAGAGAGTCCTTACATTGCATCAACTTAGATTAGATTACAGTTAAAGGTCACCTATTTGTGTGAAAAGGTAAGTGAGCACAGACTCAGTTCTTTTCATTCAGGAACTTAACTTGTGCTTGTGCTTGATTCTATTCAGGGAGTGGGGTTCTGTGGCTTGAACGGTCTCCTGACTTGCATTTAAGATGTACTAGGCTGGAAGCTGGGGTCTTAGGGATGGTGTTTAGTTGATGACTTCTTTGCAATCATGAACTTCTATAAATGAGCTTGCTGTGCTAGGATCATTCTCCTCTGCTTTCCCACCATGTGAAGACACACACAGTAGTCTCTAGGTTGGAAGTAGAGATATGGCTCCAAACAAGCTAAAACTATGATGTTAGACTTGTGGTAGAAATACACTTTTGATGTTTTGGTTTTTAGTTTGAGAAGTTCCAATATATATCCCAGGCTGTTCTCAAATTCTCTTTGGGAGTAGTGTGTGTGTGTGTGTGTGTGTGTGTGTGTGTGTGTGTGTGTGGTGAATGTACCCATACATGTATATGCTTACATGTGGATGCTAATGGACAGCATTAGATTCCCTCCTCAATCCTTATCAACTGATTTTTAAAAGCAAGGTCTTTATTGAACTTGTATAAGGGAGATGTTGAGCTTGGCTAAAATAGACTAGAGGTGGTGGTTCACAATGTGTTTACCAAGGCCAAGCAAGATATTGATGTTTTGGGACACATAAGAAGTTGAACAAACTTAAAAAGTATGTGTCCAAATTAAACTAGAAACTTCCATGCTTCTGTTAACAAACACTCATATTCATATAGACAACAAACGAAGCTCCTTGGTACACATGCACATGCACACACACACACACACACACACACACACACACACACACACACATGCTCACATGTACACAGAGCAAGAGCGAGAGAGAGAGAGAGAGAGAGAGAGAGAGAGAGAGAGAGAGAGAGAGAGAACTAGTTGAGGGGGAGAAAAGGAAGTGAGCAGGGGATGGGCAAATTTTTCAAGAGATAAAAGAGTACTTAACTCCTATAAATGAGACCATGGAACCAAGAATCAGATCTGTAAGAATAACTAATATAGAGCTGGTAAGATGGCTCAGCAAGTAAGGATGCTTGCTGCTAAGCCTGATTATCTGACTTTAATTTCTGAGCCCCACTCAGTGGAAAGAGAGAAAGACAGTTGTGGAAGTTGTTTTCCAACCTCCACACAAATGTTACAGCATCAACACCAGCTCTCTAAATACATACATACATAAATAAATAAATAAATAAAGTAAAATGTTCGTTTAAAGCTAAGTGAATACAAGATATAGAAACCCTAGAGATGAGCAAGGAATACAATGAGATTTTACAAGCGATGTAAATAGAAGTTCACATATTAACAATGCTCCTTAAGATTTCTCAGTATACAAGAAACATTCCTAGAGGTAGAAATCATTTAGCATGTCTAAAAAGTCGAGGATAAATGCCAGGTGGATGTGGAGAATGGGTGGCATCAGAAAACAAAGGAGTATGTAGGATACAAAATGGGGAGTACTGGGTTATTTAGTAAAGGAATTACTTTGATACAGATCTCATGACCATTCAGATAGAGATTAATTCAGCATCTGAATGAAAATAAACAGACTCCAATATGCCTGCAGCCTTAATGTATGTACTAAACAACATCGTGCCTACTGTATACCGAAAATGGTAAATATTGGCAGATGATAGGGTCTTTACACTGCTTTTGTTTCAATATTTAATCTATTACCAAGATGCCAGCATTTCCTTCAGTAGCTGTTGGAAAATGCTGCTGTGAAAGCTAGCCACCTGTTAATTACTGCATGAAAACATCAGGGTCCAAAGTCATTATTGTGTGCTGCAGATAATTATAGGCACACAAGTGTGAAACATCCTCTTGGATGTTTCTCAGCACAAATGGGCCGGCTGAGATGCCAAACAGGTGATGATGATTTGAAAGAATAATAATAAATTTCATTTGGGGCACAAGTAATTAAGAGACGTAGACTGCCAACATTACACTCTAAATGAATAAATCCAGTAAAAGATCAGAAGGAAGTAGAGAAGCTTGCCTCCAGTCCTGATGTCCTCTAACAAGACTGACTGGCACATTAAACAAGTATGATTTCTCCAGTGCATAATCAGGGAGGCAGAAGTAAGATCAGCGTTGGTGAATCTTGTCTCACTCCCAGAATGATGGACAGACATAGGCTTCCTCTGCATATCGGGTTGGGTGTGCAGACATAAAATGAGCAAGACTTGGAATGAGAAATTTCATGAATGCCATGCCATCCAACAACAGCCGACAGATATAATGAGGATAGCAAGAGACATCTGCCCTGCTGGAATGAAATATGAAAATCAAAATTTCATAAAGAAAAAATCCAAATTTCATTTAAGAACTTGGCATGTTAATGATCCAGTAAGACAATGAACCATGTGGGATTACATGTCCTGACCCAGCCTGGATAACTGCCAGTATTGATATTCATGCACTTTGAATCCAAGCGTATTTGAAGACATCAGACTACATTTACCTTTTGACAGATGTGCTAACTACAATCTTAAATTCATCATCAGATATATGTAGTACAATTATCAATTATCTTTTTAAAGTTGATTTTAAAGGAATTTCTACCAATTAACAAAAGGTAATTATATATTTTCTATAAATTGAATAATAAGGCCAACACTACATATAGTGGTTCCCATGATACTTTAAACAGAGAATATATATTATTTCTATACTCAAAGTCAAAAACAGAATGGACAAGACTTTTTAAAATAGTAATAGAGTTGAGACACTCATGCTCATCTTTATAACTTTTATAAATCTGAATTCTACCACATCCTATTTTCTACTACTTTCCTTTCCAAAGGGATTGTTGGGAAATTGGAATGTATCCAGTATGGGGCATGCAATTTCTCTGAATCTGTCTTTCCCATACTATCTCAGTCTCTCTCAAAAGGGTTTCCCCAACATTTCTGTTCTAACTTTTCGCTCTCTTTATTTCTTAGGAAGTAGTCTTGAATTTCACAAAACTACTTGAAGACACTACAAAGGATTCCAAGGTGTCTTCAGCTGTTTGTGAACATTTTAAGTTTTTGTTGTATGCATATCAAAATTGGTTATCTAATGATGATACCTGTTAACTGTCATCAGACTTCCTCAGATTTTTTTCCCTCACATTCAGTTTTCAGTTCTAGAATAGCTTGGTTATGGTCTAACTTTAGTAGTCAGATCTTTTGGGGGTCATCTTTGCTGTAAAAAATGATACTTTCTTCTTTGGGGTAAACCCACCAATTCTGATGATGAGAAATAATCTATGTTTAATTCCCTCGGAGGTAATTTTTGTTGATAAACTATAATCCATATGTCATAGAATGCAACCATTTTAGTCTTTATTTTGTTTATTCACATCCCAAACAGACTCCCCCTCAGTTCTTCCAAGTCCCACCCTTACAAAGCCCTCCCCCACTGCTGCCACTCCTTCTCCTCAGAGAGGATGAGTTCCTCTTAGGTACCATCCCACCCTGGGGCATCTAGTCCCAGTAGGTCAGGGCACATCCTCTCCCACTAAAGTCAACTAGGCAGTCCAAATAGGGAAGAAGGGGATCCAATGGCAGGAAATGCAGTTTGAGACAGCCCCTGCTCACTTGTTAGGGGAACTACATGAACACCGAGCTGTGCATTTGCTACAAATGTGTAGTGAGTTTAGGTCTAGCTCCTACATGCTCACTGGTTGGTGCACCAGGCTCTGTGAGCCCCCATTGTCCAAGATTATTTGACTCTGTGGGTCTACTTATGGTGAACTTGACCCCTCTAATGTGCTTACTTTTATCCCCCACTCTTCCACAAGACTCTCCGAGCTCTGCCTGATGTTTGGCTGTGGGTCTCTGCATCTGCTTTGACCAGCTGCTGGATGGAGCCTCTCAGGAGACAGTTATGGAAGGTTCCCATCTGCAAGCATAGCAGAGTATCATTAATAGTGTCAGGGATTGGCTCTCTCACAAGGAATGAGTTTCAAGTTGGGTCAGTCATTGACTAACTGTTCCCCCAGTCTCTGCTCCATCTTTATCCCTGCACATCTTAGAGTTAAGATATATTTTGAGATGAAGGTTTTGTGGGTGGAATGATGTCCTACTTTCTCTCTTCTGAAAGTCCTGCCTAACTACAGGATGTGGTCACTCCAGTCTATACATCTCCCAATGCAACTTTTAAAAGTACATAGTTCAGTGGTTTCTGCAATTTACAGAATTCATCCACTTTATATAATTACAAAACATAACCTCAATGGAAAAAGAAAGCCTGTAATGGTTAGTAATCATGACATTCTCTTCCTCCTCAAGACCCTTCACAACCACTTACCTACTCTGTTTCTAGGAATTTTACTAGTGTTCATATTTCATAAGTGAACACACTCTACTGTCTATGAACTCTGACCTCATTTTCTTTAGCATATGTTGAAGACCAGCATATAGCATAAATTTACAGTAATGCCCTTCCATGACTGAATCATATCCCATTGTATGAGATACCACATTTTGATTTTTTTTCTTAAAATGTATGTTTGTAATTTTTTATTACTGTAAATAATATTGAGAAAAAATTGCATTCAAGTAATTGGTGGTGTGCTTCTAAGAATATTGTTTCTATGTAGAGAACATGTGTACTTAGCTGTATGTTAGTATTTTAATATTTTCTAAGCTGCTTTTCTGGTGACTCCACCATTCCACATTACAAGTCTTTCTGATTCTTCACATTTAATTGCAATAGTTACTACTGTGTTTTAAGCATAAAACCCTATTATAAAGTGGTATTAATGTACTGATTAGAATAATCAATAAACACAAACATGTCATGAACATGACATCTTCAAATGTACACATTAAATGAGATGGATACCACATTCAATTCCATGTACATTTATTCTTTTCATTGTTATGATTAAAGTTTACTTTTACAAACATACAATTTTATTGGAGGGAAAATTTCAGAATATCTTATTACAGTTTGATTTCCCTTTTTTTAATGAGCAATGGTGATGAATATTTTTTATGTAATTAGTCATTTGCTTGTGCTTTTTGAAAATTTCTATTCAAAACCTTTGTCCATTTTTTCAATTGTGTTCTTTCTGCAGTAGATTTGTGAGAAAGATGCCCCATTACTGAGGTTTTCATAAATTTTTTCAAGAGTACCTTGTGCTTTCCATCATTTAATTCTTGTACTTTTTTGTTAAATACCTTTTCTATTTCATTTCATTCTTTTAAATGCTATTATAAAGGAATTACCTCCTTAATTTCATTTTGAGTGCTCATTGCTAGTGTGTAGAGAGACAATTGACCTTCTAAACTTGCTAAAATTAATCAGCAGGTACTTCTGACACTTTTGTTATTATTATTTCTTAGCACTTTTATAAGCAATGTTATCCAAACAGGAATAGACTTACATTTTCTTTTCCTGTATAGATTGTTCTGTGTATAATTGTTTCAGCTTAAACTTCCGGTGAAATATTAAATGCAAATGGTAGGGACAGACATCCTTATCCTGTTCCTAATCTTAAGGCCACCTTCCTTCTTTCTTTTATCATACAGTGTGCATTTATTGTGCAGTGTTGGTAAATGACTTTAATCAGGTCAAAGAGCTTATCTCTATTCTTAGGTTGTCCAGTGTTTCTGTCTTGAGAAAAATGTTAGCTTTGTGATTTGTTTTTCCATACATCTATTGTACTAACTTTGATGTCTTGTGCTTCATTATATTGATATTTTAGTTGTGAGCCTTTGTCTTTAATGGCTGAGGTATCTTCCCATCTTTATGCTTCTGTCTTGTTTTTCATGTTGAGCTCATTTGTTTGATAATTTTCCTTGGGCCTTAAGTACCTATGATGATCAGAACTGGCCTTGCTTTACATATGATCTCTTTAGTATTGCTACTTGGGTAATTATAATTTCTTTGATTGAACTGATAAGGGGAAACTTTTGAAATTTTTTCAAGTTTTGTTTACAATGTCCAATGACAAAGCTCAATTTTTAAATACTGCCTAAAAATAATCAGTAAAATTGACTAGATTTGGGGCTTTTTTTCTTAGAGCAATTCTTAAATTTCTGATCTCCCATTCATTCTACCGGCTTTATTTTTTCTATGCAACTTAGAATCTATTAATGTTGTATAATTTGCCACAACCACAATATCAGAGAAGATCCACAAAAGGAGAGACTTTTAGTTTTTTTGTTCTCTGTAGCTTAAGGCTTGAGCCAATGCTAATTACTTGTTGAATAAATTAGTGAGTATAATTACTCTATGTGTAATACAAGTACATATGTACTTGTGTTCATGTGCTTGTTCGTGTGCTTATTTGTGTGTGTGTGTGTGTGTGTGTGTGTGTGTGTGTGTGTGTGTGTGTGTGTGTGTGTGTGTGTGTGTGTGTGTGTGTGTGTGTGTGTGTGTGTGTGTGTGTGTGTGTGTGTGTGTTTGCAAGCAGACTGATATTTCAAGTCATGCAGTAAATGCCAGAAATAAAAACAAAGGCGGGAGGAAATTATGAAGTGATAAATCTTTGTTTGCTCCTTTTGTTGATGAGTATTCATGCCCTGTTCTCAAATCACATTTCCAATTATAAGAGACTCACTAAAATAGTTAAATGCAGAATGAATGTATTGTAAAATAATAAAATATCTAAAAAATAGGCAATTAAATGCAAAGTCATTTCATGTATCCACATCTAAAATGAGAACTGTGTGTCAATAAATACTATGAGATTGACTGTGTGTCTCAGGGAGAATGTTGGGTGCCTCTGGTATAACAACCATGGAGTATTTGTTCATAACTTCAATGGGAAAACACCAACTGGATATCTTCAGTTCTAAAGACATGTCTATAAAGAAAAGGCAAAGTTAGCTTACCCTAAAATATTTGGCATCTTAGTGCTTTAGAGACATTAAAACAAATGGCATACAAGTATGTTTTTATCTACAGTACACATAATGTAGAAAAGGAAACTACAGGAAAAAAATATGGATGAGTAACAAGGGACTTTACTACCCTAAAAAATTAAATTAAAGAAGGCTATCACATAAAGTCATATTTCACTTGTGCATGAAGATCATCAATCTCATGGGTAGTCTCTAAATTAGTATTTAGAATAAAACTATATTTACTTTCATCAACATTTATAGGCCAAGATGAGCTTGCCTCCAATTCACACAGATGATAAATAGTGGCATCAAAACTTGAACCCAGTCTTTTTTTCTCTTCTACACCTAAGACAGAGGTCTTACTGCAGGCTGTGTACCATTTATGGATATGAGATACACTTTTTTTGCCTTATTAGATCTGAGTTTCCCTGTGTCCATTAGTTGGAGTCAAGCTTAATTGTGTCCTAAAGTAACTAGTATTTTATGTCATTATTGTTTACAAATAATCCCCAGTTTTTCTCTCCAGAGCCTTTCCCACTTTGCCATAGAATAGCTTTTCCCTCTCTTCAAGGAGTCAGGTTTCTTTCACTGCATTCTGCCATGATGCTAAGTCTGTGATTTACATTGTTCAAAACATAGGAAGGTGACATTCAGCTAGGCCTGCATCTAGCCTCAAAAGGTCTTGCAATGTCTCCAGCCTGACTCCTAAATCTACAGTCTTTGTATGGACAATCTGGACTGAACAGGTAGAGGATGAAAGGAATTGAAACAGTCACTCCTGGCAATACCATCAGCACTCACCTAGCCAGTCCATTACCTGTTGTCAACCTAAAAGCCTAT
The DNA here is from genome assembly GCF_900095145.1 of Mus pahari. Lineage (NCBI taxonomy): Eukaryota > Metazoa > Chordata > Mammalia > Rodentia > Muridae > Mus > Mus pahari. The sequence goes on from NC_034606.1 coordinate 30,951,501, forward strand.
CATGTTAAATGCAGAACTGTCCAGCTAAGCCCAGACCAAGTGAGTTTATTGTAAGTCATTAAGTTCTAAATGGACTGTCACAGAGCATATTTGGCACAGCACTCTTATCACTGAATCCAGATTTTAAATTGTTCAGCACTATACTTTTATCTCTTCTCAAAATTAGATATTTCCTTATTGTCTTCCTTCTCCCATCTGTCCATCTCCCTTCCATTAAGTCCTATCTATCTATCTATCTATCTATCTATCTATCTATCTATCTATCTATCTATCTATCTATCAATACACACATACACACACACACACATATATATATGTATATATATATATATATATGTATATATATATATATATACATATATATATATATATGTATTAAAATTAAAGAATAAAGTAGCTCAATTCAAGCTATAACTTCAAAGTGTGTTTGTCTGGTTGTCTTCGGGTAGGAGAATATACAGAAAAGACTCATGATCTGGCAATTGCCTAAATTGTCTTGAAAAGAAAGCTTCAACTGAGAAGCAACAGCTCAGAAGGGCTTCTAAGGAAACATATGGGCATATGGGCACTGGTGTCTTGTTAAGAAAAGAACTCTTCCTCAGAGCATCACCAACTTAATTTAAATGTCTTTTTCACTTTCCCCCATAGTCATGACTAGAGAGAAATGAGGTGAACTGATGAGTTTTTCACTGCACTGCCAACTTCCTCACCTGCTCATCTCCAACATAGCCTGGGAAGATTCAGATAGACCTCAATCCTGTAGGAAGAAAGAAAAAAAAAGAGTAGGTGGGGATGGAACCACCCACTTGTTGGTAATGGTACAAACTCTGCCCATTTTACTTCATTGTTTACTTCCGGTTGTAGGTAAGCTCTAAACGGTGACAAGTGACTTTCTTTTTCATCACAGAGGGTATCCTTAGAGAAATGTACCCATAGCCCCCATTATTTATGAGCAAAAATGACCCACAGCATAAGTCTCTAAAGATGCCTCCCTCAAATTCTTCTTGTTTTAAGATCCAGTAACAAATGTTGTTCAAGTGTCTTTTCTGCACTTGTAAATTGAGCTAAAGAAGGCTACTTCCACTGTCTTTTTCTCTAGCATATTGCAAATCAATCTTTTCCTACCATGGTCTCTTAATTAGGGTTTCCATTTCAGTGAGGAGCCACAAAGACCAAGGCAACTCTTATAAAGGGGAACATTTAATTGGAGCCAGCTTATGCTTTCAGAGATTCAGTTCAATACCCTCATGGCAGGAAGCATGTCAACATCCAGGCAGACATGGATGATGCTGGAGAAGGAGCTAAGAGTCTTGATCCTAAGACAACTAGGAGAGATTGGCACCTGCAGGCAGCTAGGAGGAAGCTCTCTTCCACTTGGTGGAACCTGAGCACAGGAGGAGACTTTTACAACCTACTCTTACAGTGATGCACTTCCTCCAACAAGGCCATATCTCCTAAAATTGCCATTCCCTATGGGCCAAGCATATTCAAACCACCGTTCATAGTATTTATAAAAATCTAGCAAGTTCCTTGCCCGAAGAAGCCTCCAGAAGAAAGGATACAGCAGCTTTCATGTTTATGTAAATTCTTCATGCCTGAGGAGTATAGAGTGAGGGCTTTGACTTTTTAAAACTGTATCTTACACAAAGGCAGCATAAAGATAGATCTAGAGTATAGTTCCTGATTTTTTTTTCTTGAAAGATGTTTCTAGTCACTGGACACTTTGTACAGAGTAGTACTCCAGAAACTGGAAAGAACCCAGATGTCCCTCAACAGAGGAACAGATACAGAAAATGTGGTACACTTACACAATGGAGTACTACTCAGCTATTAAAAACAATGAATTTATGAAATTCTTAGGCAAATGGATGTATCTGGAGGATATCATCCTTAGTGAGGTAACCCAATCACAAAAGAAGTCACTAGATATGGACTCACTGATAAGTGGATATTAGTCCAGAAATTTAGAATACCCAAGATACAATTTGCAAAACATGAAACTCAAGAAGAAGGAAGACCAAAATGTGGATAGTTCATTCCTTCTTAGAAGGGGGAACAAAATACCCATGGAAAGATTTGCAGAGACAAAGTATGGAGCTGAGACAGAAGGATGGACCATCCAGAGACTTCCCCACCTGGGGATCCATCCCATAAACAACCACCAAACCCAGACACTATTGCATATGCCAGAAAGATTTTGCTGAAAGAACCCTAATATAGCTGTCTCTTGTGAGGGTATGCCTGTGCCTGGCAAATACAAAAGTGGATGCTCACAATTATCTATTGGATGGAACACAGGGACCCCAATGGAGGAGCTAGAGAAAGTACCCAAGGACCTGAAGGGGTCTGCAACCCTACAGGAGAGACAACAATATGAACTAACCAGTACCTCAGACTTCGTGTCTCTAGCTGCATATGTAGCAGAAGATGGCCTAGTCAGCCATCATTGGGAGGATAAGCCCTTGGTCTTGTGAAGATTATATGCCCCAGTACAGGAGAATGCCAGTGCCAGGAAGGAGTGGGTGGTTTGGGGAACATGGCATGGGGAGGGTCTAGGGGACTTTCAGGATAGCATTTGAAATGTAAATGAAAAAATCTAATAAAATATAAAAATAAAAGTGACTAAAAAATAAGTGCACAATAAAAACCTGGAATACAAAAAAAAGTATACCATCATATCATCTGCAAATAGTGATATTTTGACTTCTTCCTTTCTAATTTGTGTCCATTTGACCCCCTTTTTTGTCTAATTGCTCTAAATAGAACTTCAAGTACTATATTGAATAGGTAGGGAGTGAGGGGACAGCCTTGTCTAGTCCCTGATTTTAATGGGGTTGCTTCAAGTTTTACTCCACTTAGTTTAATGTTGGCTACTGGTTAGCTGTATATTGCTTTTGACTGTCTCCTGAGAGTCTCTGACAGAGTCTGACAAATACAGAGGGGAATGCTCACAACCACCCATTGGACTGAGCAGAAGAGCCCCGATGGAGGACTTGGAGAAGGGACTGATGAAACTGAGGGGGTTGGCAGCCTCATGGAAGGAGCAACAGTGCTAACAGGCCAGACCCCCCCCTCGAGCTCCTGGGGACTGGACCACCAACCAAAGAATACACATGGAGGGACCCATGGAGCTGGCCTCATATGTGACAAAAGATGGCCTTGTTGGACATCTGTAGGAATAGAGGCCCTCATACCTGAGTGTGTTTGATGCCCCAGTGTAGGGGAATGCCAGAAGGGGAAGACAGGAGGGCATGGGTGGTTTGGGGAGCATCCTCATAGAGCCAGGAAGAGGTGGGATCGGATAGACGGTTTCTGAAGGGAAGAAGACATGGAAAGGGTAAAACATTTGAAATGCAAATAAAGAAAAATATCAAATAAAAAAATAAGATTTGGTTTGATTGCAGTAAGTTATAAATGGATACTTAGTCTTCCTTCTTCATTCCTTGATGAGGTCAAAGTAGAAGTATTTGCACTTAGAAGAGGGTCATTCTAAATCAACAGTGTCAAAGAGAACATAGCTCTCATGGGCCTGAGTGCCGGGTAGGGAATGAATCTTGGCTCATTCAGTCTCTGGAGAAGCATCAGGTGCTACAAGTGTAATGGAGAAGTATAATCCTTTAGATGAAGCTATACTCAGTAATCAAATTAAATGAGTGATATTGATTCCAACTTAACTGAATTTGAATCTGAATCATTTTCCAGTGTGGACCAACCTGGTCTTACTGACAAAACCATATTTGTGGCATATTGCTCGTCTGCTGGACTGTACCTTTGCTGCAAATAGCCCATCTGCAGGGACTCTAACACAGGATGGAAAGCCTGCCACTTCAGAACTTGAAAGTGATCAACAGATAACTCTCTTAGCAAAAGCTCTTTATCTAATGGAAATGCCCTTGATCCATAATTAAAATCACGATTGTAATGCCCTTAAGAAGTGTTGAAAAGTAGAGACAAAAAGGATTCCAAGAATTAAAAAGCTCCCTATTCTAAGAATCACTTAACTAGTCCCCACCCCACCCTCACAGCCAATGTTGGCAATTTAGGAAAACAATTGTATGAAAAGCCTAATTGAAATGCTGTGCATCAAAATATTATATAGTGTTTGAAATCAGCAAGCTCGGGATTGAATGCCAGCTCGTAATTACAATTTATATTATCTGTATATATATATATATATATATATATATATATATATATATATATATATAAGATGGTCAACTGCACATCTTTTTTGTTTTTTTTTTCTGTCTTTTCTCTTATAGCATTAAGTGTTGATTCATACCCANATTGAATGCCAGCTCGTAATTACAATTTATATTATATATATATATATATATATATATATATATATATATATATATATGGTTCTTTGTCATAGTCAATAGGGAATTGAGAACTTTCTTCTTTTCTGTCTTTTCTCTTATAGCATTAAGTGTTGATTCATACCCATCTATCCTAAGTCAAATTACATATGTTTATTTGGTGAAAATAGTAAGCAAATGGCCAAACAGAAAGTAAATTCAGGTTAACAAAATAATACAATGTCATGTGCTTGGAATGCATGTTAAGAGGAAAAATATGTACCACTGGTATAAACTGAAGAGAGCATAAAGGCAGGGGATGCCTTGAAGGTCCTTGTTTAGCTTGTTTAGTTAGAAAATCAGTAAACTGTTAGTTATTGTAAATTCTGATAATGGTGTTTGTGTTTGGGTCTCTAGAAAACCCATTAAAATGAAAACAAAATACTGTGAATCAAATTAATGGTGATGAACACAAAGTTAACCACGGTTTGTATTAAAGACCTAACAGATAATCGGTAAATACAGAATCCAATAAGTATAAAACAACAATATAAAGATTTTTGAAAAGAGATAGTGAGATGGTTCGTGGAAAAAAAAAAAGTTATTTAGCTTATGAGCCTGACAAACTGTCTAATTATCTAGAACCCACATAATGGATGGAGAAAATCGACTCCCACAGACTGCCTTCTGACCGCCACACATTCAATGTGACATTTATCACACAGGCACATTTACAGACTGACACTAAGATGCAAACTGTAAAAGAAAATTAAAGATTGAGGAAAATAGAAATGAAACAGAATTATGAGAACTTCGAATAAGCTAGGAGAGCTACCATCTGTCAGTGAACAGGAAATCACACGATGAGATGGTTGTAATTGATGACTAGAGCCATGATTTCAGAGACCTAGAAGTCAGGTCTTGGGTGCTAATGGAACATAAAAGGGTCCAAAATCCTGGAAGAACAGCAAGAAATTGAGTTGAGTGGAATCACACTGTCTGTTTGACACTGAGCATTGCCGTGCTGGCTTTCTGGCTGTCATACTATGTTAGAAATCTAAGGGACAAATACCTTATTTACAAAGGAGTAAACATAGATGGCAAGCAATAATAACTTAGGTAAGACTGAATGTGTTTGATTTAACACATTTTGCAGGTAACCTTCTGTTTCAACTGATGGGAATTGGAGAAACTGACCTAAGCTACACCTCGAATATTTATAAAGTGAAGATAAAATAATCAAGGGAAGTAGAGAGTAGGAGGGACTTGGGAGGAAGAGAAGAGGAGGAGGGGGAAAGTCAGGTATGGGAGAAGATGGAGAAGATGTGCAGGGGATCAGGAAATTGAACAGAGGTGTGTAGCAATGGGGATTGGGAACTGGGATTAGCAACCAGAAAGTCCCAGATGCCAGGAAAGCAAGAGTCTCCCAGGACCCCACGAGGATGAAATTAGCTGAAATACCCCACAAAGGGGAGAGACAACCTGTTCAGACCATATCCAGAGGTTAGGCATGGCTCCCTGGTTGAGGGATGGAGCCAACCACCAAACTCCAAAATTTTAACCCAAAATTGTTCTAGCCTAAAAGGAAGTACAGAGTGGAGCAGAGACTGAAGGAAAGGCCACCCAGAGACTGCTCCAACTGGGGATTCATCCTACATGCAGACTCCAAATCCAGACACTATTGCTGATACCAAGAAGTGCTTGCTGACAGGAGCCTGTTACACCTGTCTTCTAAGAGGTTCTGCCAAATCCTGACCAATACAGATGCAGATGCTCCCAGACAACCATTAGACTGAGCACAGGGATCACAGTGGAGGATATAGGGGAAGGGCTGAAGGGGCCTTATATGGCATCAGTGTGAGGGGAGGCCCTTGGTCTTGTGAAGGTTTGATGCCCCAATGTAGAGGAATGCTAGGGTGGTGAGGCAGAGTGGGTGGGTAGATAGGGAGCACCCTCATAGAAGCAGGGTAAGGGAGGATGAGATAGGGTGTTTGTAGAAGGGGAACCGGGAAAGGGGATAACATTTGAGACGGAAATAAATAAAATATCCAATTAAAAAATAAATATAAGGCTATCAGCAAAAAATAAAATATAGTGAAGATAATATTACTGTAAGATGCAGGGATAAGAGATACCAACAAATCAATGAGGTAATGGAAAGTGCTTAGCAAAATAAATGTTCTTGCTAATAAGGGTTAGCTTAAAGTTTTTCTTCCAGGAATTATATATGATAAGAAAATGAGGAGGTTTAAGGACAGGTATAGAACATAGTTAGGGACCATGCTGGCTTAGTAAAAAGGGGGTTGTAGGTTCTTCTCCAAGGTCTATCACATCACTATATCTGGGGAGTTGACTATGTTTTCAGAACGTGACATCATCTACCTCTTGTTGAGGAAATAGTTAAAATGTTTTAAACAAATAATACCATTTTGTTGTTATCCAATTGATATTTATTTGACTGCGTGTCAAATTGAATTTTTGAAAGTGTTTCGTGGATTATCAGTTTATATTTCTTCTGTTTCTCGGCAGAATTAATATTTTCTTCGTTCAAAGCAGCTCTTTTGAGTAAAGATTTGGTCTTTTATCAGCCATGTGTATGTCAAGCAATTCTTCCATTTTAATGGTTTAACTTTCAATTCTCAAAGTCACCCATGCTTTCTTTTTAAACTTTGTCCATTGTGCACACATTTTTAAAAGAAAATTTCCAACCTAAATCTAGGGAAATATTCAACTATGTTTTCTAGTACCTTTTAAAAGTATTTTTGTGTCATCCAGAGACTGCCCCAGTAGGGATTCATCCCATATACAGCCACCAAAACCGGGACATTGTTGTGGATGCCTGGAAGAGCTTGCAGACAAGGCGCCGGTCTGCGTGCAGGCAGGAACACTACACCTGGAAAGGGGAAAATATTTGAAATGTAAATAAAGAAAATATACAATCCAAAAAGAAAAAAGAAAATGGGGAGTAATTGCAAGCTAAATTGTGTGCTTGTAAAAAAATATATATAATCTCTGCTCACTCCACTGCATCCCACTTTCCTGAAGGAAAAATGTGAAGGTAGAGTTGTGATCCCAGTGTTTATCAGGGTACAGGGGTGTTAGGAACAGGAGGAAAATGGATGGGTGAACATTATCAAGACACACTGTATACAAGCATAAAATGTTCACAGTGCATATTACTAACATATACAACCAATATGCTTTAATATGTAAATAAATGGCTGTAGCAGCTATGAAAGGAGCTGAAGCAAAGGATTGTGGTGTACAGCGGTGGGGGGCAGGTGAAGACTGTCTTGAGGATTCAGACCTCCCCAGAGACTTATCAGAGGAAAGACTAACTGAAACATTGGGAGATGAGGAGCCTTGATTTCCTTTACTTTTCCTTCTTATAATTCTTCTCTGGGATGTTTATAACTCAGTGATGTTCTCTCCTGTGTGACAGCTAGTACAACTGCACCATGAAAGGATGCAATTCTACATTCTCTGTTGGGTGTTATGGTAATGTGTTGGTCTCCTGTTTAAGAGCAAAGAGTTTTCTCAGACACAGCCATGTGAATTTTCATTACTACAAAGTACTTGACACTCTGATGTCTAACCAGAAACCTGACATTGCAGCTATATTGATTGTATTCTTCCCATATCATTGTAGTATGTAGTTATTTGGTTAATTCGCTAGGACTTATTAAACTGAGGTTGAATAAGGTGATGAATGTAAGTATAGAAATAAAATTAATCTATAGATGTGGTTAGTGGGTGGATAGATGAGTGGAGAGATAGTTGAATGTGTAGAATATGAGGAAATAACTGGACCACTAAATTGCCAATTAACTTTATAAAGTAACAATGTTGAGTTGTGTCTTACGGTTGCCAATTTCTCAAATGTGAGAAAAGACTTTAAAAACATTTCTCATGACCTTTCCCTTTTATTCAAGTTATAGATGATTTTTCTGATTATTTCCAAGTTTTGCATATAAAGCTCATAGACAACTCACCTGCTTTGAAAAGAAACACAGAAGATATTTATATACAGGTATCTATATTGGGAACAGAGGAAGGGCCTAGTTAATAAGATCTTAATAAGATTAGTTAACAAGATCTTGGTTTATGTATAAAGTAGCTGCTTATTAACTGTATATCTTAGAGAAAAGTACATGACAGAATGAAAGCATGGCATTTAGTGCTGGGTATGTTTAAAGTTCCGAACTGATTTTAAAAAATCTTAAAAAATAGCGTCAATAAAATCATCGCCGCTATCAGTGTCAGTCAACCTTCCCTTGCTGTAACAAAATGTCTGAGAAAACAACTGAGGAACAAATATTTATTTTGGTACATGATTTCAGAAATGTCGGTCAACAGCCACCTTTCTTTGTTGCTTCTGGATCTATGTTTGTTCATATAAAGCATATGGAGGAATAAATATGGTTAAATAATGTGGCTTGTTTCTTTATGGACAGAAAGAGTGAGAAAAAGGTCCCAACGTCATTTTGAAGCCTAAGTCTCGTGGTTTATTTCCTCCAGTCAGGTCCTGTCTCCTGAAGCTTCTACCACCTCCCATCTACACAGTTCTAGCTAGGTCCTAAGTCATCAGCGCGTGAACCTATGGTGAACTACCAAATTCAAGCATATTAGTCCCTTATAGCACTATGTGAATCATAAGTCGAATATTCTGCACATATTACTTAATTTGTAATTTTCTACACGTCAGAGTGAAGGATATTATATTTCAAAGGTGAAGAGATCAGCCTAGTTCACACATCTGGAAATAAAACTGGAACTGGGCGTCAGGAAATTGCATACCATCATCTATCCGCCACAGAAGTAAATCTTGCCTTTTTCTTTCAGTTTACAGATAATGCTCTTCCTAGAAGACAGACTTCTCTCTCTCTCTGTCTCTCTCTCTTTCTCTCTGTCTCTGTCTCTGTCTCTCTGTCTCTCTCT
>NC_034606.1:30960798-30983297 GCF_900095145.1 Mus pahari
TGTGTGTGTGTGTGTGTGTGTGTGTGTGTGAGAGAGAGAGAGAGAGAGAGAGAGAGAGAGAGAGAGAGAGAGTTCTTTCAACCATCAATTCTATTTCTCCACATTGTTTTTGAATTAAGAAACCTCTTGTTTCTGCCAGACTGTGTACTCCAGGCTAGCTTGCCCATGAGTTTCCCAGTAATTCAGCTATCTACTCTCATCATGTTGCCTCAGGAGTGCTAACCTTACAAGTGAATACCACCTCCTCAAGATGCTCTACTTAGGTTCTGGAGACATAATCACCAGACTAGTACCATGAGAGTATTCATGTTCTTCCCTGGGGTTCATCATTAGCTGCCTTTAGTCTTCAAATTCATCTAACCCTAACAATGAGTGTTTCTAATAATTATGAAGAGGGTGTAACCATTATTAGGCGTCAGTTGCTCCACTAGGTGTGATCTACAAGCCATTTCCCTGAGGGCTTTCTTCCTCCCCACATAGGATTTTCAGCTGGGACCCAAGGGCTGCATTTGACAAGTCTCATAGGAAGCCTCGGGGTATAATATATAAGCATTGGTTTGTACCAAAGGATAGTATTTCTTAGTACAGTATCCCAGACTGTCTCCAACTTAGCCCTTACCTATCATTCTAGATTCAGATCCTAGCATCTCTCTTGACTTCCCACGACAAGCTGTGGAACTGGAGGACTGACTACCATCAGTTTCTTCACAACATCCAAGTTTTCACCACCTGACACCAACCTTTCCAAAAATGTTTTTTTCTTCTTTGCACGACTCCTATTATTTCTTCATACTCTGTCTTTCCTACCAGATGGTCCTAAAGCATTATTCAGCCACATTATTTTCCAATAACACTCTAATTCTGCTCAAGATATCCCGGGAGCTGACAGGCCCTTTAAAGACAAACTGTGTATGCCCTCCATTCCTGATCTGTACCCACTGACTTTAGAATAGGGCATGACATAAAATGGTGCTCTCTGAAATTATTCATTGAATTAAATGAATGCTTTTAGCCTTGCTCCCATGTGAAAGCATCCAAGGACCTTTTGCAACCCATAAAACATCTAAAACTCCTAGTTTAATTGATCTCCCAATTTGATGCTCACAATGTTAATGTTAAAGCCACCATGGGCAATTTTACACTCTGTTGGGGTTTAAAACCATAGACTCAATAAGCTTATGATTTGGGCTTTTAGAGTTATGGTTAGTTTTTGGTTCATCTGCATTTTCTATGACTTCTGCTGTCTGAATTTTTCTACTGCATAGCAATTTGTTTATTATTATCATCATACTTTATATCATAAATCAAGTCCTTAAAGCTCAAAGACTATACCACATGGGTCAACAATTACATGTTTAACATTTAACATATTCTTCTACACAACAGAGATTAACAAAGTTTTATAAATTCTAACTCCTGCCCAACAAATATATAATTTTTCTTAGGCATATTATTAAGCAAAACATTTATGGAAAGTAAGTGTCTGAGGGGGAATGTTTGTATAGGAAGATGAAAGAATTTCTTTTAAACCCAAATATTTCTCAAAGAGCTCATAAATATGTAGGATATATGATGTAACCATTAGGCAAAGTCAGATGAGGGCCTGAGAACCTCTTGGGTATTTCCTCTGAGATAAGAGTCCCATCATATGGCATGCTGTAATTGAATCCAAAGCAGCTAATTCCTCCTTACATCCACTCCATGAGAGCAGGTTTGTTGAGCAGCAACTCCCTTTGGAAGTTCCTGGGCAAGAGCCAGACTTTTAAAATTGCTGTGTCCCAATCTTTATGAGTAAATGAAACTCCAGATTCTATGCTGTTGTTTCTGTGACCCAGAGTATTCACGTGACACATATATAGTGAGAATTCTAGAAGGCAGGGGAAAGAAGGATAAAGGATAACTGTGATCAGAACTGTGAAGGGTACTGTACATTCAAATGCAGGAACTCCTAAATATTTATCCCATGACCATTCTCTAGCAACTATAGATTCAAAATAAGACTACCCAGTTCTTATTCTAGAAGTATGAAGGAGAGTTATAGGCTTCCCATAACCTGGAATTAGATGAAGCAAGGTTGTCAGTCATTGAACCCAGAAGTTAAGATAACCACAGCAAAACACAACAATTATCATTTCAGTCAACACTTCCTATCAAAGCTTGGAAAATTAGATAGTCACTTTATGCTTAAGACTCAAGATAAAGGTTAAGCTAAGAAGTTTCAAAGGTGGTTACATTTTAAATAGTTCAAACAAGGAGCTTCAAGTAAACAGTTATGGTGAAGTTGAAGTTTCAAGAGTGTGGTGGGCTTTAGGGTACTCAGATGACATAGCCTAGAATGAAAGACATGATTTATAGAAGAAAAACAGGGCTCTCAACATGGACGAATAGTAGGAGATCATTTTAATCTTTTTATCTTAACAGTCTAGTGGTCAATGCTCTAAAGATAAGGATATATGCATGCCTGTGCAACTGTATGTGCATATACTGTGTTTGTGTGCATGCACTCACAGCATCAACTTTTCAGCGCAGAACCTACGGCATAAATTTTCTCTACATGAACTAATCTTCATCATAGGGCTCTTGATCATTTTTTCATTTCATACATACTTTGTGTCCCTTTTGTCAAGACACACACACATACACACACACATGCACACACACACACACACACACACACACACACACACACTCACACACACACGTACAAAGGAAAAAGAAGAAGAAACTCTGTTTCTCTTTATTCCTGAGCCTGAACTCTGTAAAATGAGGTAATGGTTCCTTCTTTGTTCAAAGCTATATGCAAAGATAGTTGGATAATGCTCATAGTTCCTTAAACTATTCAAAATCCTAGACTTTCTCCTATTGTAGTAGTCAGATAGATAGACAGATAGATAGATAGAAAGATAGATAGATAGACAGATAGATGATAGATAGATAGATAGATAGATAGATAGATAGATAGATAGATAGATAGATAAATAGATAGATATGAAATTGGTTAAAATGGCTTACAGGCTGCAGTAAGCTAGTCAATCAATAGCTATCTGTGAATAGAAACTTCAGGAAGCCAGGCTGGATGGCTCGGCTTGTCTTCAGTGTGTGCTGAATCCCTAAGAAGTGGGCTTCAATGGCAATAAAGGAATGGATATGTTAGCAGGGTGAAGGCAAGCAGGAAAGGAGCAAAAGCTTCCTTCTTCCAAGATGTGGTCAGTATTAAATTTGTTTCTTCCTCCCTAAGGATCTGAATCAAAGGCATTTGAATTTCTCCCTCAAAGGTCTGGACTAGAAAGGGATTCACTCAATCAAGAATAGTCTTTCAAAGGTGACCCCTCCATTTCTGGATTGCAGTTCAATACAAATGAAGTCAAGTTAACAACCAAGAATAGTCCCCATACTAATCCATATTCAATACATTGTATGACATGAACAAGCATAAAATGATTGATATTTCACTATTCAAAATGGTGAGATATGATTTATCCTAAATAGTAAACTCAATAGAGTGGATGGTATTTGAGATATTAGACAGTTGTTATTGTGATCTTGGTCTGCTTTGATCAGTTTCTTTCATACATAGAGTATTAGAATTCTTGGATGTTCCCTGCTCTTTCCTATTAAAGTAGTGCCCATAAGCTTTCAGGTTCACACTGCATTTCTCCTCAAACCTGCCAAAATTAGATGGCTTGTAAAAAGGTGAGACTCCAGTTTTCCCTCTTCTTTGAGAATATTTATTCCTCATGAGAATTTATTGTAGCCTATACTGGGAAGAAAAACTCAAAGGTGGATATACGACTGAAAGATTTTGCAATGGAGTGGTAACAGAACTTTGGTGTTATAGAGAATTACAAACCAGTGCCTTGTCAATGAAACTGGTCTATGGAGGGAAATATAGATTAAGCCTAAAGAGAAAAACAGTTTAAAAGCTGAGAAAAATCAATTACCTAATGATTATGTAGCTCTCCTAATTCTGGTTAACTCATTTCCCCACTATAAAAGAGTTCTGTACATTCTTAGTACCCAAGGAGCTGAAGGGGGCTGCAACCCTATAGGTGGAACAACAATATGAACTGACCAGTATCCCCAGAGCTCGTGTCTCTAGCTGCATATGTAGCCAAAGATGACATACTCAGCCATCATTGGGAAGAGAGGCCCCTTGGTCTTGCCAACTTTATATGCCCCATAGAGGGGAACACCAGGGTCAAGAAGTGGGAGTGAGTGGGCAGGGGATCAGGGCAGGGGGAGGGTATAGGGGACATTCGGGATAGCATTTGAAATGTAAATGAAGAAAATATCTAATAAAATAATTTTAAAAAGAGTTCTGCACATTCTTTTTTTTTACTTTTATCTTTTCTTTTTTATTATTATTATTTTCTTTATTTACATTTCAAATGCTATCCTGAAAGTTCCCTATACCCCCCTGCCCTTGCTCCCCTACCCACCCACTCCCACTACTTGGCCCAGGCCTTCCCTTGTGATGGGTCATATAAAGTTTGCAAGACCAAGGGGCCTCTCTTCCCAGTGATGGCCAATTAGGCCATCTTCTGCTACATATGCAGCTAGAGACACAAGCTCAGGGGGTAATGGTTAGTTCATATTGTTGTTCCACCTACAGGGTTGCAGCCCCCTTCAGTTCCTTGGGTACTTTCTCTAGGTCCTCCATTGGGGACCCTGTGTTCCATCCAATAGCTGGCTGTGAGCATCCACTTCGGTGTTTGCCAGGCACTGGCATAGCCTCACAAGAGGCCACAATATCAGGGTCCCTTCAGCAGAATCTTGCTGGCATGAGCATTAGTATCTAGGTTTCGTGGCTGATGATGGGATGGATTCCCAGATGGGGTAGTCTCTGGATAGTCCATCCTTTCATCTTAGCTCTAAATTTCGTCTCTGTACCTATATCCTTTCATGAGTATTTTGTTCCTTATTCTAAGGAGGAATGAAGTATCCACACGATGGTCATCCTTCTTGGTTTTCTTCTGTTTTGCATAATGTATCTTGGGTATTCTAAGTTTCTGGGCTAATATCCGCTCATCAGTGAGTGCATATCTAGTGACTTCTTTTGTGATTGGGTTACCTCATTATGGATGATATCCTCCAGATACATCCATTTGCCCAAGAATTTCATAAATTCATTGTTTTTAATAGCTGAGTAGTACTCCATTGTGTAAATGTACCACAGTTTCTGTATCCATTCCTCTATTGAGGGACATCTGGGTTCTTTCCAGCTTCTGGCTATTATAAATAAAGCTGCTATGAACATAGTGGAGCATATGTCCTTATTACCAGTTGGAAGATCTTCTGGGTATATGCCCAGAAGTGGTATTGTTGGGTCCTCCGGTAGTACTATGTCCAATTTTCTGAGGAACCGCCAGACTGATTTCCAGAGTGGTTGTACTAGCTTGCAATCCCACCAGCAATGGAGGAGTGTTCCTATTTCTCCACAATCTCGCCAGCATCTGCTGTCACCTGAATTTTTAATCTTAGCCATTCTGACTGGTGTGAGATGGAATCTCAGGGTTGTTTTGATTTGCATTCCCCTGATGACTAAGGATGTTGAACATTTTTTCAGGTGTTTCTCAGCCATGTGATATTCCTCAGTTGAGAATTCTTTATTTAGCTCTGTACCCCATTTTTAATGGGGTTTTTTGAGTTTCTTGAGTCCAGCTTCTTGAGCTCTTTGTATATATTGGATATTAGTCCTCTATCAGATTTAGGATTGGTAAAAATCCTTTCCCAATCTGTTGGTGGCCTTTTTGTCTTTTTGACAGTGTCTTTTGCCTAGTTCTGCACATTCTTAATAAAAACTAGAAAGATATATCTATTCCTCAAACTTGAGAAGATATCCATTCTTTACCATAAAATTCTATAAATTACTTAGTCTGAAGAGCTGGCAGGCAGATCCATGGCACAGAATATCATTAAAATGATGTTCTCATGCCCCTTGGTCTTGTAAACTTTATATGACCCAGCACAGGGGAAGGCTAGGGCCAAGTAGTGGGAGTAGATGGGTAGGAGAGGAGGGGCAGAGGGGTGTATAGGGAACTTTCAGGATAGCATTTAAAATGTAAATAAAGAAAATAATAATAAATAAATAAAAATGATGTCCTCATTCATAACGTGAGGAAGTGCTACTTACTCTAATTTGATCATGGCATAATATGCACATGATTCATGTACAATCTTGGATTCTACAAATAAATACAATGATACAATGATTTCAAAGGAAAAAAAATACTTCAATAACCTCTCAAATTGTAGCAAATTAGAATCCAGTATTCCAGTATGTAGACCTAGGTCTTTTTTCCCCTTTTTTTATTAGATATTTTCTTCATTTACAATTCAAATGCTATCCCAAAAGTCCCCTATGCCCTAACCCCCTGCCCTGATCCCAAACCCACCCACTTCCAATTCCTGGCCCTGGCATTCACCTGTACTGGGGCATATGATCTTAAATGCTGACTTGATTTGAAAATGTAGTCTATGTGGGATTTCACAAATGATTTTGAGCTTAATTACTTAGCACATCTAACTTGGAATTTACTTATGGATATAAGTAAAATTACCACTGCTGCCTTACAAATGAGAAACAACTGCCAAGTGTCTACCACTAGTATCATGGATAGATCATTGCTTTTAGCCATAATGCTGACTTATTTGCATCAATTAGTTGTTACAACTGAAACTGAGTACTATTATTTAGTTGTATTCAAGCAGCTCAGAAAAAAAAAAGTATTGCATCATGAATAAAGGGCATAGGATGAATCTATTGACAATAAGAAGAGAGAGTCCTCAATAAAGGTTATAAGTACTTTTGACTCATTTGACAATTTGAGTCATAACTGTTTGAGGGTGGACACTTTTGAATCACTACGATGATCAAAAAACTTTTAACATGGCCCATACACTTGTGGAATTATGATAATGGAATGTAATTTGATAGATACTGAAAGGTCCCTATTTTACAATATTTGATTTCTGGAAGCTAAAGTTTGTTAATGTAGGTTAAGCATATTTATTATGTGTTGGGGCCCGGAAGCCCCTGGAATTTTGTCCCCGAGCCATTATCTAACATTCTTTTGCTTCTTCCACTATCTTGCTTCATTCAGAAACTGACTCGGGATATTTTACAATGAGGGATTTCCTTTCCTTTTACAATGACAGCACTCCTTTCTGGACCCTTTTTTTTTTTTAAATGGGGACATTCCTTTGACCTTAATATGTTGCCTAGCACCACCAGTTTGGCCTGTGTACCTGAGCAAATTCCATTTGCGATTTTCAACTTTAAAAGGCTCCCATTTCCCTTGAATAAACGAGGTTTGAACAGAATTTTTCTCTTGCCTTCTTCCTTCACATTTTCTGATCCGAAAATTTGTCGCTACAGCTCCCTTACTTCAAGAACCCTGTTGTTTAAGTCCTGCAGGTTGGAGCAATTATGCCTTGTACAGTATATTTTTATCAGTTCTTTTTGTTTCCTTGCTACAAGCCTAGATGTGGTGGTTTGAGAATGGCCCCCATAATTCAAATACTTTGAATGTTTGGTTCCCAGTTGGTGAACTGGTTAGGAAGGATTAGGAAGTATGGCCTTGTTGGAGGAGATGAATCACTGAGAATAAGCTTTGAAATTTCTAAAACCCAAACCAGCCCCCTCTATGTGTATGTGTATGTGTATGTATGTATGTATGTATGTATGTATGTATGTATGTATGTATGTTTGTCTCTCAGGGTATCTACCCCTGTAGCTCTGCCTCTTTCTCACTCTATCTCCATCTTCCAGGTAATATCTAAGATCTCAGCCACCACTCCAGCACCACAACTACCTATCTGTCACCATGCTCTTCACCATGATGGTCATGGATTAATCCTCTGAAACTTTAAGCAAGTCTCCAATTCAACACTGTCTTTTAAAAGTTGCCTTATTCATAGTGTTTTAAAACAGCAATAGAACAACAGCAATCACATGATTATTATAAAAAAAAAACACAAAGCTCTTAACAAGCTCTTGAAATGCTCTTTGGTAGAAACATTTCTATGCTACTTAACATAGTTTAATTCCTGAGGGCTAAAATTCGTTTAAATAGGTTAAAGACAGATACTTGGTTTTGCCTTATAACAACATATTTCATAAACACTCTTTGTTTCACTGCTACAAGTCCATGTGTCATCAATACCTGAGCAATCTTTCAAAATCACAGGATAAATAAGTCCCTTTATGGTTTACAATTTTCCAGTTATCAAATCACATTCCTGAGATTTTCATGGGAGTAAAAACTACATCAGGAAATTGTTTTTCAGGGCTCCTTGTCCCCACATTTAAAGTCTTCTCCAGCCACATCAAGCTTTCTCTGCCTCCAGAGTTCCCTTGGACATGTTCAGGCTGGGGTGATTTATCTTCTACTGTTCTCAGTCCCTGGAACTCTTTTCTCCATTCAGGTTTACCAATGGTGGATCAATAGTTACATGGGTTCTTACCACTCCTTGTTATAACAAGTCTCAACTGGGTGCTTAAATGCAGTGTGTTCTAGCTATAGCAGCCCAGAGAGAGGACATCACTACCTAATTAGATGCTGAGGGTGTATATGTTCTTGCTCATTCATCTAGTCAAAAGGAATTCCTCAAGTTTAGACAAGATGTTTGTACTTGAGGAAGTGGTTTCATTCTTTACTTGGCTATAGTCCTGCACATCCTAGAACCCAGCCAGATTGTCACTGCCTTGAGCAGCTTTCATTTCTACCCCTGCCTTCTTCTAACCTTTGATCACAACATAGTGCTATTAGTTCTGTCTCTCTCTATAAGGCTGTGGGCATCACAAATGCATTAATAGTTGGATTATACTTTTTCCTAATGGAACGGATATTAAAAAGGACATTTTGATGACTGGATAACATATGTAAGAGTAAGAAGAGCAGTCAATATGGTTTATCATCCCTTTCAATATTATACAACAAATGTCATTGAATACAGATCCCATGTCTAGCACAGTACCCAAATTTGGAGAAGAAGTGATAGATGGATTCTTGTACTTACACTAAAATTTGCTTACCTCATTTAACCCATTCTCTGGTGCCCTTGCCACTCTTCAATAAAGACCAAGTGCACTGCTCTGATCTTGGAAGTACCTAACAGTCCCTCATCCCTGGAATTCACCTCTGTTCTTCCGTCCATCTGCTCATATGCTCTCATCCATTTTGTTAGTATTTAATTATCCTCCAAAGATAGCTCACGGTACATCATCCATGAACCTCTACTCCTAAGAGTATCTACCTTGAGTCTTGAGATTGAAGATGGTACAATACCAAACATATGATTGCCATCTGTGGAAAGGAAGGGAACAAAAGGGAAGTACCAGGTGTTTTTTAACCAAGACTGACACACCCAGGCATACATTTCCCTTTGCACAAGTGGGACTAATCACCAAGCCCTGCACTGATATGATTTGACTATACTTCAATCAGCCCCACTTACTAATTTAAATTAAGACTCACACATAGGCGGCATTTCCCTTGCACTATGCACTCTTGGAATTTGCTTTAATTATAGCGGGAAGAATTCTGCTAGGAGGTGATCTGATTTTCAACCACTCTGTGTTTCATGAGATTGGAGAGTTTGTCTTACGAATCCCTCTGGAGTATCAAGTA
Organism: Mus pahari; assembly: GCF_900095145.1. Lineage (NCBI taxonomy): Eukaryota > Metazoa > Chordata > Mammalia > Rodentia > Muridae > Mus > Mus pahari. The sequence continues at coordinate 30,970,431 of NC_034606.1, forward strand.
AAGTATCTAGTTCAAAGGAAGCCCTGAGAGACACTTAGCAAGTCAGTGAAATGTGAGGACTGGGGAAATCTCTGACTAACTGTAATACTCATTCAATGTGTGACTCACATACCTAATAACTTGTCTTTTATCTACTTATTTTCAGTTATCTAAACCACCCTGGGGCTCTATTTCCTCTGCTGTAAAATGGGAATAATTATCCTTCCTCATATTATCTCTGTAGAAGTGAATGACAGAATGTAATAAAGGTATTTCTCAAAATAAATAAAAAAAAAACAATTTTAAAACCTCTATGGCATGGTGGTGATCAAGTGTTGGAAATACACAACTGGACACTCCCAATGGTGGATTTTCTAGAGCAGCAACATCTAAGTAGAGTTCACAAGATGAGATTTTCACCATCGAATCTCTAAAAAGAAAAGGAAAGAAAAGATTATATGGTAGTTTAGTTTAGAGATTAAAACAAATATTTTTATATTATTTATTTTTACATTAATAAAGTTTATTAAGTGGAATTACTCCAGACTCTACCACATGGAGTGTCATCACTCACATCTGAGAGATGAGAAATGAGCAAATTCTCCAAGCTTCATCAACCAGAGAACTCTGTTGTTCCTGAACTAGATGATAAAACAATCTCCACTGCCCAATAGCACATTAAAAAAAAAAAAAAAAAAAAAGGTTAAGAAAACATTCCACCCTGACCCTTTGTTCTCAATCAGTTTATCACCAAACTCTACTCTCTCACTATTCAAGCTTTTAACTAAAATGTGTTTCAGAAAACTAAGGAAAATCTCAATATTATCTAAACTGGTTACCTAGTCTCTGTAATGTGCCAGTCCCTTAGTACAAATAAATGATCACTCTTTTTTGTTCTTTATTCCTCCTTCACTCCTTTCTTCTTTGCTTCCTTCTTCTGCTGACCTACTAATGCACAAGCATCTTAATGACACTGTGGTACATTCTGGAAGCACACACACACACACACACACACACACACACACACACACACAGCTGAGTTGTTCTTTCCCTTCGTGAGGCTTAAGTGAACAATTGTGTGAACAATGATGACAGGAATGCCATGTGATGGCCTTATTAATAGTTCAAGGTATGATACAAATGTTCAAGAAATGATATATGCACATACATCTACACACAGATATTACAGAGACAATTCTTCTAGGGAAACTGGAAGTCATATTAGGAAAGAGTTCTCCAGGCGCTTGCATGAGCCCATGTACCTCTTCCTCGCCATGCTCTCTACCATTGACTTGGTCCTCTCTTCTGTTACCATGCCCAAAATGGCCAGCTTGTTCCTAACTGGCATTCAGGAGATCGAGTTCAACATTTGCTTGACTCAAATATTCCTTATTCATGCCCTATCCGCCATGGAGTCTGCTGTCCTGCTGGCCATGGTTTTTGACCGCTTTGTGGCTATCTGTTACCTGTTACGCCATGCTTCTGTGCTCACAGGGACTACTGTGGCCAAGATTGGCCTAGCTTCCCTAGCTAGGGGATTTGTATTCTTCTTTCCACTGCCCTTCCTTTTGAAGCGCCTGTCATACTGCCAAAAACATACTGTCACACACTCCTTCTGTCTCCATCAAGACATTATGAAGCAGTCCTGTACTGATACCAAAGTCAATGTCGTGTATGGGCTCTTCATCATCCTCTCAGTCATGGGTGTGGACTCCCTCTTCGTTGGCTTTACCTATATCCTCATCCGGAGGGCTGTGTTGGAGCTGTCAACTCGAGGGGCAGCACTCAAGGCTTTCAACACCTGCATCTCCCACCTCTGTGCTGTCCTGGTCTTCTATGTACCCCTCATTGGGCTATCAGTGGTACATAGGCTGGGTGGTCCCACATCTTTAGTCCATGTGGTTATGGCTAATATCTATCTCCTGCTACCACCTGTGGTTAATCCCACTGTGTATGGAGCAAAGACCAAGGAGATCCGTTCAAGGGTTATCCACATGTTTTCACAAGATGGCAGGTGAGGACAATTAGCTGTGTGTCCTCAATTATACCACAAATGACAGGATAAGGATCTGTAGAATGATTTCATGACCACATCATGCAACCCACTGGGCTGTCTCACTCTAATTATATACAGATAGACTATGCATTTTTGTTTCTGGGAATATGTCAATACAGAACTTTTAACTAGTCTAGACAGACCATCATGGAGAACAACCTCTTTCAGATGTGGTTTCTGTTGTTATCAGAAAAGGAACATTGTGAAGTTGGAGTCATTTGGAATTCAGATTAGGATTAATGGCTTTATTTGGAGACCAGTTATTTGGCCTATGAAACATAGCAATTTTGGAAACTATTAATACTATGAAACAGAAATGCAAGTAGGCCTTGTTGGATGATTGTGGGGATTCAATGAGATAATAAATACGAACATGGGAAAATAAAAAATAATGAATGTTGATGACAATGGTTTTTTTTTGACAATGGTTTTAAATAATCAAAATGACAATGATGTATGTCATTCTCTTAATTTCTTTCAGAAAATGTAATAAACTACATCCAATACTTAAAGTATCTTGTCAAAATTTTCCCTAAATGTTTTATAGTTTTAATGCTGGTATGAATGGCTTTGTTTATTCAATTAAAGTTAAAATTGTACACATTGTTAGTAGGGAGAGCTATGGTTTCTCTATGTAATCTTGAATTTTAAAATTTACTATACTCTAATTTTATTTCTAGAATTTCTTAGCAAATTTTACTAAATTTCCTTATGGATGATCATGTTGTGTGTGAATGAAGATAGTCTTACTTTTTCGTTTTCAATATGAAGTTGTTTGCGTAAATGCAAAAGAACAATATGAATTTTCTATACTACCTGAAGGGGAAAATTGCCTTCCATTATTAAGTATGTTTTAATAAATTCTTGAGTGGATTATCGAAACATTTAACCAAAAAAAAAAAAAAGGAAAGGGTTCTCCAGAGGGATGCCTATTGAATCGAATCTTGAATAAGGTTACCACAGGGGCCAAGAGAGAAATCATGTGTAAAGTCAAAAAAGCAAGAAAAAAAAATAAGTATAAAGGTCAGTCCCTGTTAATGAGGATAATATTTTTTGGTACATGATATATTCTAGATACTGTCCCGTGCCTTGTTCAACACTCTTGTGTTAATTTTTATTAATTTACTCATCATGTAGATTTTTTTAAAAACTGAAGTTATGGGTCACTTAGCTAGTCAGGTGCTGGAGTAAATATTGGACATAGACATTTGTGTTCAAAGGTATAAACATTCTATCTCTATTGTATGTCTGTGGTGAGTAAGAGAGGCCTATACTCAATGCACTGAAGATAGATAAGGATGGGACAATAAGCCCACACAGACTCCTTATGTTCTTTTAGGATGTTTGAATATTGCTGGGTGCTGTTCATCCTCACCATAGCACTCTCTATTTCAGGAGTCCCACTGAGCTCACTGATGGAGGTTGGGAATTTCCTTGCACAATATCTGCACATATCCCTTACATTAAGAAACTTGATGAAGCATCTTGTATCATACATGACATAATGGGATGGTAGGGTCTTTAGTATCTCCAGTTTCTCAACAATAATTTCTGATTTCCCCTGTACTGCATCTAATATCTCTAAGAAAATAAAACCAAGTGAACACTTAAATTAGAACTAGCATTAGAATCTCAGGAATTTATCATATTCAGACCATTTTTGTATCATGACTGGTTCAAGTGACTGTAAGGCCATAAAGTCTTATTTTAGATGTGAGGGATCTGAGACCTAGGGAGACAGTGCTATTCCAAGATGTTATGGCAAAGATGGGGATAGAACTGAAATTTTATAGGTTCTAAATCCTGTCATTTTCCATTTCATCATTTCTGTATATTTTTAAATGCCTTAACATAGAGGAAACAGACATTGACTAGAACAGATTCTATATTTGATGTGTTTAATCTTCACTTCCTTTCTAAACACTCTCTTACCATCCCCCAAAACTAGCCCATGATAGAGAATGCACTTACTTAGGCAAAGGATCATGGAAGCAAAGCCGGATAATGTTGGTTGAGTTGCTAAGAAACCCAGAACATTTTTAAATATGCCAGGTCACTGTCCTACAGAGAAAACGATAATATGTCATGTCTCCATAGTAACTCACTATGAACAGGATGTGAGTCAAAAATAGAAGAAGCTGTAAGAATGGTAATCAGTGATAGTTAATCCTGAAGAATGCTGAGTAAGAAGCTACTTGATACAGATAAAATACTCATGGAGAATTAGTACACAGACCATGCATTTGGAATTAGAGATGGGTGACAACTCAGCCTGACCAATAAAAGCTGTGAGCCCCAAAAAGACACTAAAAAAAAAACCCTCTGGTCTACATGGTCCCCAGCTGAAAAATGCATAGGAAGAGCATTGTTCCTTTTACTGCTGGAGAATTCTGCATGATATGGCTAGTGCATTCATAGAACTTGCTTTAAGAAATTGTGTTGGAGCATGAGAGATACCTAGGCAGTTAAGAGTGCATGCTGCTCTTGCAGAAGATTCAGCACCCACAGGAATGGCATATAACTTCAGTTTCATGGGATCTGGTGGTCTCTTTTGGTCTCTGTGAGAACCTGCATGGTACATACCCACACAGACACATAATAAATGAATAAAAGCAATATTATTTTAAAATATCTTTAAGGGAAACAAGGTTAATGACTCTATAATTCTATCTTATATCCCTCAGAATGGATAAGATAAAAAATGCAAGAAATAACTCATGATAGCAAGGATTGTGGAGCAAAGGGAAGACTTCTCCATTGCTGATGGGAGTGCAAACTTGTACAACTACTCAGGAAGTCAATTTGGTGGTTTCTCAGAAAATTGGGAATAGCCCTACCTGAAGACCAAGCTATATAATTTCTGGGTACAAACCCAAATGCTGTTCCACCATACCACAAGAACGCTTCCTCAATTATGTTCATAGCAGCTTTATTTGTAATAGCCAGAAACTGGAAACAACCTAGAAGCCCTCAGTAGAAGAATGGATTAAGAAAATGTGGTTCATTTACACAATGAAATATTACTCAGTGATTAAAAACAAGGGCATCTTGAGATCATCCAGAATTTCTGCTATTGTTGAAGATTGTTTTTAGCTATCTTGGGTTTGTGTTTGTTTGTTTTTTCATATGAAATTGAGAATTGCTTTTTCAAGGTCTTTAAAGAATTGTATTGGATTTTGATGGGACTTGCATTGAATCTGTAGATTGATAAGATGGTCATTTTCACTATATTAATCCTAACAAATGATGAGCATAAATATTTCCATTTCTTTTTTTTTCCTTCAGAGATGTGAAGTTCTTGTCACAAACATCATTCATTTGCTTGGTAGAGTTACACAAAGATATTTCATATTATTTGTGGCCATGGTGAAGGGTGTTGTTTCCCTAATTTCTTTCTCAGCCTATTTATCATTTCTATAAAGGAGGGCTACCACTTTGTTGTTGTTTGTTTAATTATTTGTTTGTTTTTTAGTTGACTTTGTATCCAGATACTTTGCTGAAGGTGTTTATCAGCTGTAGGAGTTCCCCAGTAGAATTTTTGGGGTCAATAGTATATACTACCATATCATCTGCAAATAGCGATACTTTAATTTCTTCCTTTCTGATTTGTATCCCCTTGATCTCCTTTGTTGTCTTATTGATCTATATAGAGGGTGGGAAACCTTGTAATGTCCATGATTTTCATGGAATTGCTTTAAGTTTCTCTCTATTTAATTTGAGGTTGGCTATAGGCTTGCAGTATACTGCTTTTATTATGTTTCCTAATGTGCTTTGTATGAAGGGGTGTTGGATTTTTGTCAAAGGATTTTTTTTTCAGAATCTAATGAGATGATCATGTGATTTTTTTTTTCTTTCAGTTTGTTTCCATGGTAGATTACATTGATGGGGATGTATATATTGACCATCCCTGCATCCCAGGGATGAAGCCTACTTGATTATGTTTTTAATATATTTCAGGATTTGGTTTACAAATATTTATTCTCCCTCCAGACACAGCAAAACTCTTGGGCATATACCCAAAAGATAATCTACCATAACACAAGGACATGTGCTGAACTATGCTCATAGCAGCTTTATTCATAATAGCAAGAAACTGGAAACAACCTAAATGTACCTCAGCTGAAGAGTGGATAAAGAAAATGTAGTTCATTTACATGACTGAATACTACTCGGCTATTAAAAACAAGGACTTGAATTTTGCAGGCAAATTAGAAAATATCATCCTGAGTAAAGTAACATAGCCCCCAAAGGACATGCATGGTATGTAGACTCTTACAAGTGGATATTAACCATAAAGTACAGGATACAAACCAAAGACCAAAAGACCCTAAACAAGAAGGAAAGACCCATGGATGGATGCTTGATTCTCATTAAGAAGAGAGAATAAAATATTCACAGGAGGCAGATGAAAGGAGGGAACTGGGTGGGAGAGGGGATGGGAAGGGGAATGGGGAATGTTCAGGATCAAGTATAGAAAGTGTCAGGAGAAAGTCAGAGGGCCAGAAGAATGAATGGAAATCAGCCACTCATAGGGTTAAGGATGGAGGGCATCTCTAGGATGTGCCCCAGACCTGGGATGAGAGGATCCCTCGAGTCTTTTGGAGCGTGTTTAGCTGAGATGTCTATCAGTGGGGATATGGAACCTGAAGAGACCACCTCCTATAGTCAGACAGTACCCTCAGAGGATGGATAAGTATACCATCTCACCCACTCAACTAAATACAGGGACAGAGGTGGAACAGAGATGGAGAAGGGAATGGCCAACCAATTATGGGCCAAAATTGAGGCCCATTTTATGGGCAAACACTAATCCCTGACACTATTAGTTATACTCTGTTATGCTTACAAACAGAAGCCTAGCATAACTGTCCTCTGATAAGCTCCACCAAGCTGCTGACTGAAACAGATGCGGAGACCCACAGCCCAATGTTGGAAGGGGCACTGGGAGTCTTATGGAAGAGTTGCGCCAAGGCAGGTCTATATCCATGCAAGGTCTCCTCTTCTCTAAAAACAAAGAGACTTCTCAAGGAAGGGAGGTGAGATGGTGGAATTGGAAGGAAAGGAGGGAAGAAAAGCCTCAATAGGTCTATAGAGTTAATTAAATAATGAAAGAGGGAGACCAACTTTTTGTTCCCAGTAAGACTAGATACATCTTCATATGGTGAGACTAAAAAAAAAGGCAGCCCAGTTGCAGGAAAGGGATCCAAACGCAGGCAATGTAGTCACAGATTACTGCGCAGATGTCCCTCAACCAAAGAATGGATAAGGAAAATGTGATATACTCACGTAATGGTATTCTACTCAGTCATTAAAAACAATGAGATCATGAGATTTTCAGGTAAATGGATGTAACTAGAACATATCATCCTGACTGAGGTAACCCAGACCCAGAAAGAGAAATATGGTACGTACTCACTTATAAGTGGATATTAGGCTTCAAGTACAGAATAACTATGCTACAGACCACAGATCCATCTTCAACAAATCATTGAAAAGTCAATAAATTTTGGCTTTAGCTTATGCTATTTATCAGAATATCCTATTTGTATGGGATTTTCATTTGGATGTGGTGTGGATGGTCTCGTGTTATTTACTAGAAAAGCAAAATTTTGAAGTTTGAACACTGATTTCAGCCACATTTGCCCTGTTGTATGATCCTAGCCACGTTATTTGGCCCTTTGGTCCTCAGTATTTTTTTTTGTTGTAAATTACCAGTAATGATATTGACTTTTTCACTGAATGAGGTTCTGTTATGCTTTGAATCTAAAACATTCCTCTCTTCTGCAAAGCAGTCATGTTGTAAAGGGTCAGTTGCCAGCTGATGAGATTTGGAGTAGAACTGTCAGCTAATTAATGGATGAATCTTATGTCCAACCACACTCTGTGTGTGTGTGGTGAAACAAATGTTCCACATCATTTGGCATTTCATCTCTGAAGTCATTACAGCACCTAGCTCCAGTTTCAAGAGTATGTTCTGGCATATAAACCATTCTTAATTGCCAGTGTCAATTTTCTTTCATGAGACAAAACAGTGTTGAGTTGCCAGAATAGTAATGTGCCGACTTGGGAACACATTACTTACACTGGATACAGGACAAGCTTGAGTCTCTGAGCAAAGCAGTAGCTCACTGCCATCCCTTAGGTTTGAACTACAGATACAAGCTAGTCATCAGCTGTCATCCACATGTCTCTCAACTGCCGTATCATTTCTGATCTATCACACTTAAGGGTGGCTTTTTATAGGGTTATGCCCTCAGATACTAAAACACAAATGACCATAACCATTGCAGATTATTTTCTGTGTCATATATGGGCCAAACCATACCAATCTTCAAGGACTTTGGAGACCATTGATATACAGTGTCAACAAGCCTTTGCAATTTATCCTTCTCTTGCCACTGATTGATGCAGTAATGTTGTACATCCCCAAATCTCAGCTTTCCAGCATTCTGGGTGAAAGGTAATGTTTTCTTATGTGAAGTGGACTATTCTTCACTGGGCATTTTTCCATGATGGTGATAGTATAAGAAACAGAACAGTGTGATCTCTAGCAAAAGAGGTTGTATATTTACTTATGCATGCTGATAGAAGTTGGAAGGTGTGTTGTTTCACGCTTGTGCTGTAAAATGTTAAAGATGGATTAAGATGACCAAAACCAAAATTATCATTTGAAATTTTCTGCATACTTTTGAGTTGAGTTTCTGGAGCTTCTAGACATGTGCAATGAAGCAGAGTGGCAGGGTTACTCACTGGAAGCCAAAGTCCATGGGCGGCAAACAGAAAGTTGCTGCTTTGAGTAACGTTGGAACTGATGATTGGTTCTAAATAATATTAGGGAATGGCAGATGCAAGAGTCTCTATGCTGTTCAACATGACAGGTTGAAAAAGCAGTGGTGTTAGTGAACAATGCTACATTTTTTCTATTATGGAAAATATGAGACCTGCCTGGACAGCACATTTTCTGAAAAAGAACATAGAGTATAAACTTCTGAATTTAAACACAGTGTGGTGGTGGCAAGATAGCATGAATAGTGTCCAGGGTAATAATTGGACAATGAAAAAATATAGAGTAGTGTCGTCTCTACCCAGTCTATATCCTCATTACCAAAATACAGGGCTGCACACAGCACATATTAGTTGTTGATATTTTTTCATTTACTTATTCATGTATCCTTTCACAGTAAGGATACTAAGTAACAGAATTCCTGAGGCATTTTCAAAGTTTCTTGATTTTGGTTTATCTCCATCATCATCCCCCCACCCAACTTCTTCTTCACATCCCCCTTCTATCCTCTCTCTCTCTCTCTCTCTCTCTCTCTCTCTCTCTCTCTCTCTCTCTCTCTCTCTCTCTCTCTCTCTCCCTCTCCCTCTCCCTCTCCCTCTCCCTTTCACACCACACACACACACACACACACACACTGCTTGTGGACGTTGTACATCGTGGTGCGCACTAGGCTCCGCACCACGATGTACAACGTCCACAAGCAGATATGCACTCACTGATAAGTGGATATTAGCCCAGAAACTTAGAATTCCCAANATACAATTTGCAAAACTCATGAAAGTCAAGAAGGAGGACCAAAATGTGGATACTTCATTCCTTCTTAGAAGGGGGAACAAAATGCCCATGGAAGGACTTACAAAGTTTGGAGCAGAGACTGAAGGAATGAACATCCAGAGACTGCCCCACCCAGGGATCCATCCCATAAACAGCCACCAAACCCAGATGCTATAGCATATACCAAAAAGATTTTGCTGACAGGACCCTGATATAGCTGTCCTCTGTGAGGGTATGCCAGTGCCTGGCAAACACAGAAGTGGATGCTCACAGTCATCTATTGGATTGAACACAGGGTCCCTAATGAAGGAGTTAGAGAAAGTACACAAGGAGCTGAAGGGATCTCCAGCCCTATAGTTGGAACAACAATATGAAAAAAGAAGCACCCCCAGAGCTCATGTCTCTAGCTACATATGTAGCAGAGGATAGCCTAGTCAGCCATCACTGGGAGGAGAGGCCCTTGGTCTTGTGAAGATTCTATGCCCCAGCATAAGTGAATGCCAGGGCCAGGAAGCAGGAGTCGGTAGATTGGGGAGCAGGGAGAGTAAAGGGGATTTTCAGAGAGTAAACTAGGAAAGGGGACAGCATTTGAAATGTAAATGAAGAAAACATCTAATAAAAAATGTGCTGTTTCTCTGAGACGAGATTTGTCTCACTTAATATTATAGTTTCCAGTTCCATTTTCCTTGTGGCTCCAAAATGTCCACTGCATTTCTGCACCACATTGTCTTTTGGTTTTCTTATTGTACATTTTCTTCATTTACATTTCAAATGCTATGCCAAAAGACCCCTCTATCCCTCCCCACCCCCCACCCTGCTTCCCAACACAACCACTCCCACTTCCAGGCCTGGAATTCCCCTGTACTGGGGCATATAATCATCACAAGATGAAGGGCCTCTACTCCCAATGATGGACAACTAGGCCATATTCTGCTACATATGCAGCTAGAGACACGAGTTCTGGGGGGGGGGGTACTGATTAGTTCATATTGTTATTCCTCCTATGGGGATGCAGATCGCTTCAGCTCCTTGAGTGCTTTCTCTAGCTCCCACATTGGGGGCCCTATGTTCCCTCCAATAAATGACTGTGAGCATCCACTTCTATATTTGCCAGGCACTGGCATACCCTCACAAGAGATAGCTATATCAGGGTCCAGTCAGCAAAATCTTGCTGGCATATGCAATATTGTCTGGATTGGTGGCTGTTTATGGGATGGATCCCCGCTTTGAGCAGTCTCTGGATGGTCCAACCTTTTGTCTTAGCTCCAAACTTGGTCTCTGTAACCCCTTCCATGGATATTTTGTTCTCATTTCTAAGGAGGAACAAAGTATGCACACTTTGGTCTTCCTTCTTCTTGAGTTTCATGGGATTTGCAAATTTAATCTTGGGTATTCTAAGTTTCTGGGCTAATATCCACTTATCAGTGAGTGCATATCATATGAGCTCTTTTGTGATGGGGTTACCTCACTCATGATGGATCTGGTTACCTCCAGATCCATCCACTTGCCTAAGAATTTCAAAAATTCATTGTTTTTAATAGCTGAGTACTACTCTATTGTGTAAATGTACCACATTTTCTGTATCCATTCCTCTGTTGAGGGACATCTGGTTTCTTTCCAGCTTCTGGCTATTATAAATAAGGCTGCTATGAACAGAGTGGAGCTTGTGTTATTATTACAAGTTGGAACATCTTCTGGGTATATGTCCAGGAGAGGTATTGCTGGATCTTCCAGTAGTACTATGCCCAATTTTCTGAGGAACCACCAAACTGATTTCTGGAGTGGTTTTGCAAGCTTGCAGTCCCACTAGCAATGGAAGAGTATTCCTTTTTCACCACATCCTCACCAGCATCTGCTGTCACCTGAATTTTTGATCTTAGCTATTCTGACTGGTGTGAGGTAGAATCTCAGGGTTGTTTTGATTTCCATTTCCCTGATGATTAAGGATGTTGAATATTTTTTCAGGTACTTCTCAGCCATTCGGTATTCCTCAGTTGAGAATTGTTTACCTCTGTGCCCCATTTTTTAATGGGATTATTTGATTTTCGGGAGTCCAACTTTTTGAGTTCTTTGTATATATTTGATATTAGTCCCCTATTGGATTTAGGATTGGTAAAGACACATTCCCAATCTGTTGGTGGCCTTTTTGTCTTATTGACAGTACCATTTTCCTTACAGAAGCTTTGCAATTTTATGAGGTCCCATTTGTCCATTCTTGATTTTCTGCACAAGCCATTGCTGTTCTGTTCAGGAATTTTTCCCCTGTGCCCATACTTTCTAAGATTTTTGCCACTTTCTCTTCTATAATTTTAGTGTCTCTGGTTTTATGTGGACTTCCTTGTTCTACTTAGACTTGAGCTTTGTACAAGGAGATAAGAATGGATCGATTCCTATACTTCTACATGGTAACAGCCAGTTGACACAGCACCATTTGTTGAAAATGCTGTTTTTTTTTCCCACGGAATGGTTTAAGCTCCTTTGTAAAAGATCAAGTGACCATAGGTGTGTGGTTTCATTTCTGGGACTTCAGTTCTATTTCATTGATCTACCTGTCTGCCACTGTATCAGTACCATGCAGTTTTTACCACAATTGTTCTGTAGTACAGCTTGAGGTCAGGAATGGTGATTCCCATAAAGGTTCTTTTATTGTTGAGAATAGTTTTTGCTATACTGGGGTTTTTATTTTTCCAGATGAGTTTGTAAATTGCTCTTTCTAACTCTGTAAAGAATTGAGTCGGAATTTTAATGGGGATTGCATTGAATCTGTAGATTGCTTTCGGCAAGATAGCCATTTTAGTATATTAAACCTGCATATCCATGAGCATAGGAGATCTTTCCTTCTTCTGAGATTCTCTTCGATTTCTGTCTTCAGTGACTTGAAGTTCTTCTCATACAGATCTTTCACTTCCTTAGTTAGAGTCACATCAAGGTATTTTATATTATTCGTGACTATTGTGAAACATGTTGTTTCCCTAAATTCTTTCTCAGCCTGTTTATCCCTTGTGTATTAGAAAGGCCACTGGTTTGTTTGAGTTAATTTTATATCCAGCTACTGCACTGAAGCTGCTTATCAGGTTTAGGAGTTCTCTGGTGGACTTTTTAGGGTCACTTATGTATAATATCATATTACCTGCAAATAGTGATGATACTCTGACTTCTTCCTTTCCAATTTGGATCCCCTTGATCTCCTTTTGTTGTCTAATTGCTCTGGCTAGGACTTCAAGTACTATATTGAATAGGTAGGGAGAAAGTGGGCAGCCTTGTCTAGTCCCTG
>NC_034606.1:30983967-30985151 GCF_900095145.1 Mus pahari
TGTTGAGTATAGCCTTTTGTAGTAGGACCTGATGATGTTTTGGATTTCCTCAGGTTCTGTTGTTGAATCTCCTTTTTTATTTCTGACTTTGTTAATTAGGATACTGTCCCTGTGCCCTCTAGTTAGTCTGGCTAAGGGTTTATCTATCTTGTAGATTTTCTCAAAGAACCAGCTCCTGGTTTGGTTGATTCTTTGTATAGTTCTTTTTGTTTCCACTTGGTTGATTTCAGCCCTATGTTTGATTATTTCCTGCAGTCTACTCCTCTTGGGTGAATTTTCTTCCTTTTGTTTTAGAGCTTTTAGGTGTGCTGTCAGGCTAATAGTGTATGCTCTCTCTAGTTTCCATTTGAGGGCACTCAGAGCGATGAGTTTTCCTCTTGGGAATGCTTTCATTGTGTCCAATAAGATTGGGTATGTTGTGGCTTCATTTTCATTAAACTCTAAAAAGTCTTTAATCTCTTTCTTTATTTTTTCCTTGAACAAGGAATCATTGAGTAGTGTGTTGTTTAGTTTCCATGTGAATGTAGGATTTCTATTATTTATATTGTTATTGAAGATAAGCCTTAGTCCATAGTGGTCTGATAGGATGCATGGGGCAATTTCAATATTTTTTAATCTGTTGAGACCTGTTTTGTNACCAATTATATGGTCAGTTTTGGAGAAGGTACCATGAGGTGCTGAGAAGAATGTATATCCTTTTTAGGATTTCTGTAGATATCTGTTAAATCCATTTGTTTCATAACTTCTGTTAGTTTTGGTATGTCTCTGTTTAGTTTCTGTTTCCAGGATCTGTCCATTCATGAGAGTGGGGTGTTGAAGTCTCCCACTATTATTGTGTGACGTGCAATGTGTGCTTTGAGCTTTACTAAAGTTTCTTTAATGAATGTGTATGCCCTTGCATTTGGAGCATAGATATTCAGAATTGAGTGTTCATTTTGGAAGATTTTACCTTTGATGAGTATGAAGTGCCCTCCTTGTCTTTTTTGATAACTTTGGGTTGGAAGTTGATTTTATTTGACATTAGAATGGCTACTACAGCTTGTTTTTTTAGACCATTTGCTTGGAAAATTGTTTTCCAGCCTTTTACCCTGAGGTAGTCTTTGTCTTTTTTCCTGTAAGCAACAAAAAGTTGGGTCCTGTTTATGTAGCCAGTCTGTTAGTCTATGTCTTTTTATTGGGGAATT
>NC_034606.1:30985486-30990044 GCF_900095145.1 Mus pahari
ATCTATGGTAATTGAGAGTTTTGCTGGGTATAATAGCCTGGGCTGGCATTTGTGTTCTCTTAGGATCTGTATAACATCTGTACATACAGAAACTTCCGGCTTTCATAGTCTCTGGTGAGAAGTCTGGTGTAATTCTAATAGGCTTGCCCTTATATGTTACTTGACCCTTTTCCCTTACTGCTTTTAATATTCTATCTTTATTTAGTGCATTTGTTGTTCTGATTATTATGTGTCAGAAGGAATTTCTTTCCTGGTCCAGTCTATTTGGGGTTCTGTAGGCTTCTTTTATGTTCATGGGCATCTCTTTCTTTAGGTATGGGAAGTTTTCTACTATAATTTTGTTGAAGATATTTACTAGCCCTTTAAGTTGAAAATTTTCATTCTCAGTTATACCTATAATCCTTAGGTTTGGTCTTCTCATTGTGTCCTGGATTTCCTGAATGGTTTGCATTAGGGTTTTTTTGCATTTTGCATTTTCTTTGATTGTTGTGTACATGTTCCCTATGGAATCTTCTGCACCTGAGATTCTCTCTTCCATCTCTTGTATTCTGTTGCTGATGCTTGCATATATGGTTCTTAATTTTTTTCCTAGGATTTCTATCTCCAGAGTTGTCTCCCATTGAGTTTTCTTTATTGTTTCTACTTCCCTTTTTAGATCTTGGATGGTTTTGTTCAATTCCATCACCTCTTTGATTGTGTTTTCCTTTTATTCTTTAGGGATTTTTGTGTTTCCTCTTTAAGGTCTTCTACTCATTTAGCAGTGTTTTCCTGTAATTCTTTGAGTGTTTTTTTTTTGCTTCCTTTTTAAGTACTTCTACCTGTCTAGCAGTGTTCTCCTGTATTTCTTTAAGTTAGTTATTAATGCTCTTCTTAAAATCTTTTACCAGCACTATATGATTTCAAACCCAAATCTTGCTTTTTGGGTGTGTTGGGCTATCGAGGACTTGCTGTGGTGGGCATACTGGGTTCTGATGGTGCTTAGTGGTCTTGGTTTCTGTTAGTAAGATTCTAAGTTTGCCTTTTGCCATCTGGTACTCTCTGGTGTTATATGTTCTAGCTGTCTCTGGCTGGAGCTTGTTCCTCTTATGATTCTGTTAGCCTCTGTCAGCACTTCTGGGAGTCCAATTCTCTCCTGAGTCCCAGTTTTCAGAACGTTCTCTGCAGGCAAACTCTCCTCTTGCAGGTAAGGTGCACAGAGGTATGGAGCTCAGATTCACCTCCTGGCAAAAGATGAGGGCCAAAGGGACCCTTTCCAAGAAGCTCTGTTGCTTCTGTGGCCTATGTGCTCTCCTGCACGGACTGGTCTCTGAGAGACCCAGGAAACAAGGTGGTGCTCTCACCTGAGTCCCAGGGTCACAGCCCTCTCTGAAGGCCGACTCTCCTCAGTTATCCTAAGATCCTGGGTGTACTAGGGTACCTGCGGAGTGGAGAGTCCTCTGGGGACTGTGGGACCATCAGCCAAGTTCGCACCCAAGGTGGCACAGGGCTGGCACTATCCAGAAAGAACCCCAGCTGCTCCACATTTTCCTTATGCATTGATAAATTGATGGAGAACCAGGTTGATTCCATATCCTTGCTATTGTGAATAAGAGAGCAATAAGCATTTTATGTCTGAGGTAGGATGCAAAGTCTTTTGGTCATGTGACCACAATTGGGTCATGTGGTAGTCATATTTTCAGTTAGTTAAACACTAAAAATAACAGTTAATCAAATTGTATGTAGGACCCCCACAAGAACAATTTATGTAGGATGACATGTATTATAGACTGATAGCTAACACTGACTATGCTTTGCTATCTGAGTAATGAAAGTTTTACTACTACCTCTACCATTTATGTTATTAATAATAGTAGTTATTTTTAACTATTACATAATTTATCACTCTCACTGAAGCACCACATACTCTTTCCTGACACATTTCTCTTTAGAAAAATACATTCCTTAAGGGTTTTGGCCAGTTTTCTTCCTATACCGAATACTAGATTATCACCCTATGTCTACTTGTGTCTGTTATCCTTAAGTGTAAACTTTTTAGCAGAGGGGAGATGCAATTATTTTCAGTCTTAGTACTGGCCAGAATCCTGGAACTGCTCAGACACTCAGTAAATGTTTGATGAGTGAATAAATAATAAATGGATTGATTAATTTATAAATAATAAAGTATGTCAGAAACAGCAATGTGAAAGAGTAATATTATCATTTCTTGTCAGAATAATATTTTAGGATAAGATGTGCCAGCATGCTAAATTGCAAAAGGGTGCTAAGGTACATAATTTATATTTCAACTACACTGGAATATCAGGTACCTCCTATTACTGTTTCTGTGAGTCTCATAACCTTGTCAACACCTTCAGAACCAGGCATGTTACAAACACATAGACTTATGATTCCCCACCCCAGTCCTTCTATGTCAGCATAAAATGCAGTGGTGAGGCAAAAAGAGAAAGACCTAACAATGTGAGTGAATAGAAAACTTCCTAGGAGGGTTACTACAGTTAAGAAGGATTTTCTACATATATTAAAACAGCTATAAAGCAAGGGTTTGAATGTTCTCATTACAAAGCAATAATACATTTGTGCAGAGATGGTTAGGCAATTTATTCTTTCTTCACCGTTATATAATAGACATGTATTGAATTTCACCCTGCACTTGATATATATGAACAATCATAATATGTCAATAATAAAATTCATAACTATTTCAGTTCATTCCTCACTATTCTGGTATTTGACTTCCATTTCCATGAATTATTATTTTCATCATGAAATTTTTTATTCAAGTTTTAAATCACATTGATTCCTGAACATTTTATTTGAAAGGAAATAAGATTCAATACTGAGGTTCTCCACAAGTAACAGATGGTTGTATATCTCCCTACAAATCTTCAGCCAACAGGAAGAGTGGTGCATGCCTCATAACACACAATATACAATTCTGAACTCATTCAGTTTGGAAGTTGATACCCACTCTTTGTGTCTTTGATGATTGAGTTTCATAGTATTAATTCTTAGTGAATTTTTGGGAAAGGAAAATGTCTGGCTGCTCTTAGTCCTTAAATGTATTGGTCAACAAATCCAAATTTCAATTTAGTAGGAAGTGGAATTATCATAATAAGTTATTTATTCCATCTAAACCCTTTCTATAGACCCAATATGCTTTCCTTATAAGAAGGAGTACAAATGAGATAACATACAATTTGTTATTTTTTTTTCATTTAGTAAACATTTCTTGATCACCTACACATACCAAACATTGGCATGCTCACTATGAATATTGATATAATAAGAAATTCTTTTTGTATGCCCTTTAGTTAATAATGAAAGATAAAAGCTCTTAAATGGTCATAGATACAAATTTGTAATGGATAACAAACAATAGTAATCTCTAAGACAACTAATTATTTTCTACCTGTGCTCAATAATACAATGTTTTTAATGTTCTTGGCTAATTTTCCTCAGCCTCCATCTCCTCCTCCTCCTCCTCCTCTTCCTCCTCCTCCTCCTCCTCCTCAAGCTTAACTCATGAAAGAAGCTGTTAGAGGAGACAAGAAAGACCTCTTTATTTTGAGAGTCTGCTTCCAACAAGATCAAAGGGTACATGACAGTGTACTTATATAGAGAACATTATATCACCTTTTTCTTTTGATTACTCCTATGCCTAAAAAAGAATAACTGGCCATAGGCAATCAGAGTATGTTTAATGAGTATACACATGTATCAATCAGTCTATAATGAAACAAGAAAACAAATTTACCTCTGTAGTTACTAGTTAGTAATTTCAAGCTAGTTAATTCTATTATTCAACTAGTCCTCATCCTATTTTTTAATTTTTTTATTAGATATTTTCTTCATTTACATTTCAAATGTTATCCCAAAAGACCCCTATACCCTCCCCCCGCCCTGCTCCCCTACCAACTCACTCCCACTTCTTGGCCCTGGCCTTCCCCTGTATGGGGCATATAAAGTTTGCAAGACCAAGGGGCCTCTCTCGCAATAACGGCCAACTAGGCCATCTTCCGTTATATATGCAGCTAGAGCTTTAGGGGTACTGATTAGTTCATATTGTTGTTCCACCTATAGGGTTGCAGACCCCTTCAGTTTCCTTGGGTACTTTCTCTAGCTCCTCTATTGGGAGCCCTGTGTTCTATCCTATGAATGACTGTGGGCATCCACTTCTGTGTTTGCCAGGCACTGGCATAGCCTCACAAGCGATAGCTATATCAGGGTCCTTTCAGCAAAATCTTGCTGGTATATGCAATAGTGTCTGCGTTTGGTGGCTGATTATGGGATGGACCCCTGGGTCCATCCAGTCTCTGGATGGTCCGTCCTTTTGTCTTAGCTCCAAACTTTGTCTCTGCAACTGCTTCCAGGGTATTTTATTCCCGATTTTGTGGAGGAATGAAGTATCCACGTGTTGGTCTTCCTTCTTTTTGATTTTCTTGTGTTTTGGAGATTGTATTTTGGGTATTCTAGGTTTCTGGGCTAATATCCACTTATCAGTGAGTGCATATCAAGTGAGTTCTTTTGTGATTGGGTTACCTCACTCAGGATGATATCC
>NC_034606.1:30990344-31055122 GCF_900095145.1 Mus pahari
TACAAGTTTGCAATCCCACCAGCAATGGAGGACTCATCGTATTTTTGTTCTTATACATTTTAGATTCTCTTAATCGGTCTTCTCAGTAAAAACTCTATTCCTATTACTTTTACAATACTCATCTCAATTAATCATAGCATGCTTAAAAATTACTAGTGTAGTCCTCAGCTAAAATGTTGTGCAGCTGGGCATGGTGGCACACGCCTTTAATCCCAGCACTCGGGAGGCAGAGGCAGGCGGATTTCAGAATTCGAGGCCAGCCTGGTCTACAAAGTAAGTTCCAGGANNGCCAGGGCTATACAGAGAAACCCTGTCTCAAAAAAACAAAAAACAAAAAACAAAAAACAAAAAAAACAAACACAACAAATAAAATGTTGTGCTTTTCCCACTCATGCAACTATTTTTAATCATGTTATCTAATATTTTTCTGAAAAGATACTCATATATGTGCCAGCTTCCTTTTCAATACACTGCCCAGTTCTTGCATCTCACAATAGAATGACTTATTCTTTGCCTTTGTGATCAATTCTGCTCATCAATCCTATCTTAAATAGTAAGATCTTAAGAGCCTTAATATACTAAGACACAAATAACAGTTTACTCAACACAAAGGCAAGTAGGTAAGTGGCCTATAAGAGATATTTTGACTCCTGTGTAAACTGTCTTTTAATGAGAGACTACTTAGGAAGCAGAGTTCTATGGTTCCTAGTCTGTAAATGTCACTCACTTTTGTTGAGTTTCTATGTTAAGCCCTACAAATATCAATCTCTAATCTTCACAACAATCCTATACGTGCAGGAAGAAACTGAGGTTCAGGGCCAAGTCACATTTTTCTATATCATTGCCTGGCAATCTTTATTCATAGTCAATATTTAGGAAAGAAATGTCAGGATAGAAATGGAGGGCTGGCCATTTCTAATTCTTGGCTGTTAAAAACTATACTGCTACAGATTTGTCAAAAAAATAAATATATATCTGGGTATATATTTATGTAATATATATATATTTTGTGTATATATTGTGACACCCAAGGGAAACATGACAGGAAAGAAATATAAACCCTCTTCACCTTTAGGGAACGTGTAAGGAAAGACCCAGGAAACGGGGTTATGGGATCTATTATGAAGGGGATCAGTCACCACAGGATTGCAACTGAGAGAAAGAGAATGTTGTCTGCAGGTGCTAAGCAGTTTTCTAACTGCTGTGCTATTTGTCTGGGCCAAGGGAGCACTCAATTTTTCTCTGATCACTCCAACAAAGAATTTAGTGATCATGACTATTGGCAAAGAGTCTTAAAGGCCCTGAAAGAATGAATCACGGCTTGACATCCATGATGTACTGGGAGTACAAAAGACCAGACACAACATTTAAAAGGTCAGTACTAGATCTGAGTTGAACATTTTTGTGTCTTAAGTTGAGTATAGCTTTACAGTCGAGCCTCTGTTTAGCTGAAGTTGAATTTTCAAATCTTGTGAGCAGTTAAAGTTCCTGGAGGCACATATAAAGAGAACGTCTAGAGACATTTACTGAACTGTATTCCCATATGAAAAGCAATCTGTGTTCAGTTTAAGAAGAGACCTTTAGAACTAGAGAACTATGAGTTTGAATCATGACTCTATCAGTTTGCAGTGTGGTATTCAGAAAGTTCTGCCAAAACTTTGCTTTTAAGCTTTGTAATCTGAAAGTAGACTATGCTTAACTTGATGGGATGTTGTGAAAACAAAAGAAGGCAGGATAATGTCCTTTGAATGCTAATAAATACACTATGTGTTTCTCCTAATGCTTTTGGGAACAGTTGAGGATGCTCATGGTAGACTAGACTGAAAATGTAATAATTATACACTTAACTATTTATGGTAGGGTGACATTAAGAATCAATTCTGATAAAATTATATCAGGATAAATCTCCAATGCAATACCTGTGGGTCTCATTGCATTTCTGCTCCTCCAGAAGTGAACCCAATCTTTTCCTTATAAAACTTTATGCATTAGACATATCAACAAACTTACAAGTACTGACTTCTGTATCAAATCAGTATGGTCCTACATGAGTCTAGATAGGTGTAAGATGCAAATAGACCAATTTTATGCTCAGTCTCTACCTTTCCTAGCTCTTCTCTTTTTAGACGTAAAATTGCACACAACTTATGGAAACCAGATTTACCATTAGAATCCAAAGGAGTCAATTCAGAGGTACTTTAAATAAGCATCTGTGCTATATTCTTTGACAGAGATGGAAAAAAATTAGCATATGGTAAATATACTCTGGATACTTCTGTGATTACTACCAACATGGACTTACATGCCTGCCTTTCACCAAAAATGATGATGTCTGCAGAGCCAACTCATGTATTTTCAAGGTCTTCTTCAGATCTTGTCACAACTTATGATGAAGCAGGGGCCATTTGACTAGTATTTTTTTTTCTGCAGTGTTTCCCATTTTGCTCTGATTCAGATCACTTTTATCTCACCCTTGCCATTCTTGTATTGCATTTCCTAAGTAAAGAAAACCATTTAACCTGTGCTGCAGGTTCTGTTCTAGAAGACATTACCTAAGGCTTTGGTAACTGGAGAGGTCGTACAGGGCAGGCTAGATTTGGGAATTGTATTTTCCACTGATCTGAAGGCAATAAAAACTCAGTTTCTGGTGATAAGTGGGGCTCGTGACATGACTGAAGCTTCCTCCTGGAGTTAATGGGATCAGAACAAGACTGAATGGCTGTGGGGCTTAACAGATTTGGCAGTAATGAAAATACAAAATTGTAGGGTAATATTAACGGAGACAGAGTATATAGATATAGATGAATTATAATATAGATAGATATCTAGTGATATTAATTGTTAATTTAAAGCTTCATCATAAAGCCAGAAATATGTGTAATAATAAAAAAGGGAGAGATTTTTTTTCAACCCCTCAGGTGTCACACTATAGAGCAACATAAAACATAGGGGTAGAAAAACTGTTAATGAACGGTCTCAACAAAGTCAATATATGGAAAACAGCAATCTGGTAGGGAAGTGGTAGAATCTTCTAACAGAAAGTCTAGAAAAGAAATAGAATTGATATGGGAGAGGTCAAGGTGGGCTAGCCAGCTGAGAAGCTTGAACCTTCTCGTCCTCAGAACTATAAGGCAAGAGTGCTTTTTACTCTTTCCAGGTGAGAGCGTTTTCTTTTGCTTGAAGACCATGTAACTGAGTCTCCTGAATCTGGTGCTTTAAACGTTGTGGCTGGACTTCACAACCCAGCTTAATAACTACTCTCCTCTACCAGAGCTCTTTCAAAACAGACTATATACTAAAGATTAGCAAGCTCTAGCTGACACTCTGTCATAACTAGGAGAAGATGTGAGAGGATTAATCTGAGCATGGATTTATTCAAATGAGAAAAATTTAATACTAACTAGAACATAATTTGTTGGTAAGAGAGAAGTCACCCATTGGTACATTTAATTACACGAGACTTTTCCAAACAGTGTACTGAAATGGGTCACTATCCAAAGACAGCTCTTGAAAACACCTTAAGGTGATCAAAAGCAAGTATGATAGAACTTTTATATGCTAGAACATAATATAAAATAAATATCTTTATTTATATGATTTAGTATTGCCCCAGAACAGTACACCTGCCACCCCTGTGGCCAGGATTATCCCAGGATGAATTTTCATATCCCCATGACTTCAGCCAGGTTGCTATTGCTATTATAGCCAACATAAGAAACCACACAGCAGCAAGAGGCAATGAGAAGCAGTATAATATGTTCAATGGTTGGTCTGTACCCTTTGAGAGTATAAGCAAAGACTAATATATCTTCCATATTCTAGAAAACATGTTATCACCTTGCCATAAACAGTTGGTTCCCAACATGGAATAATATTTCTTCTGTTTACTTCATTGCATGAATCCAATATGAATGAGTTCACTAATTTTAGTGGAGAAATATATTTCCTGGTCCCGGCAGAAATAGGTTAGGCACTACAACAACTACATGTAACTGAAAGCATCAAAGTAGTGAGAGGAAATACACCTACAGCTACAGAATGCATTAAGTTATAAAACATAGTCGCAACTCAAGAGTTATATCCTAAGAAGATGACTGGCATCAAATACGTGAAGACATACCATGGTATTGGACTGAAGGCAAAAAGTGATGGAGGCAGTGGTGCTCCAATGGAATTACTATATGCAATCCATAACTTCATCCCTCACAAAATCCTAGGGATGCTCCATTTTCAAAGCAATAATAAATGTAAGAGTGAAGAAAAGGATTTGGTTGGTTGGTTGGTTTGGGGTTTTTGCTTTATTATTTTATTTGGTTACATTTCAAACAATGTCCCGACTCCCAGTCTTTGCCTCTAGGTGAGTGCTTCCCCATCCATCCACTCCCACCTCATCCCCTCTAGCATCCCCTTTCTCTGGGGCATCAAGCCTCCACAGGACCAAGTGAATCCCTTCTAACTGATGATAGATAAAGCAGTTCTCTGATACATATGTAGTAGGAGCAATGGCCTAGTCCATGTATACTCTTTGGTTGGTAGTTTCATTCCTGGGATTTCAGAGGTGTCCAGGTAGATGATACTGTTGTTCTTCCTATAGGGTTGTAATCTCCTTCTCCTCCTTCAGTCCATCTCCTAGCTCTTCCATTGGTGTCTCCAGACTCAGTCTAATGGTTGACTGTATCTGCATCTGTCTTAGTCAGGTGCTGGCAGAACCTCTCAGAGGACATCCATACCAGGTTCCTGTCTGCAAGCACATCTTAGCATCAGCAATAGTGTAGGAGTTTGGTATTTCCAAATGAAATGGATCACGCAGTGGGGCAGTCTCAGGATGACCTTTCCTTCAGTCTCTGCTCCATTTGTTCTCTGCTAAATTTCCTTTAGGCAAGGACAATTTTGGGTTACAATTTTTGAGATGAGTGTGTGTCCCCATCCCTCCACTGGGGGCTGTTTCTATCTACTGGAGGTGTTCTCTTTAGGTTCTATCTCCATGCTGCTGGGCATTTCAGCTATGATCCTCCCTATTGGGTTCTGTGTAGGATGTGGAGAAAGAGGAACACTCCTCCATTGCTGGTGGGATTTCAAGATGGTACAACCACTTTGGAAATCAATCTGGTGGTTCCTTAGAAAATTGGAAACAGTGCTACCTGACAACCCAGCTATACCACTCCTAGGCATATACTCAAAATATGCTCCACCGTATCAAAAGGACACATGTTCCACTGTGTTCATAATACTTAACAATCCACATTTCCCTCAATGAAAGAGCAGATACAGAAAATGTGGTTCTTTTACACAAGGAAGAAGGTTTACAAGGTTAGCCAAAGCTTTCCTTTGTAGGCTATTTCAAGTCTGAAGTAGAAAACCACTTACTTGTTCTTTGGTGATTCTTGGTGCAAGAGAGCTAGAAACTTGGCAGATAGTCAACAAATTCTGCTATTGTAGCACTGTAAAGCCAGCCATTTGAAGTTGTCTTAGATATGGCCTTGGATTAGAATGGGCTCCAAGAACTTATGACAGCTCCCCCCTCCTCCCCCCCCTCTCTCTCTC
The DNA here is from genome assembly GCF_900095145.1 of Mus pahari. Taxonomy (NCBI): domain Eukaryota; kingdom Metazoa; phylum Chordata; class Mammalia; order Rodentia; family Muridae; genus Mus; species Mus pahari. Next base: position 30,995,889 of record NC_034606.1, read on the forward strand.
TCTCTCTCTCTCTCTCTCTCTCTCTCTCTCTCTCTCTCTCTCTCTCTCTCTCTCTCTCTCACACACACACACACACACACACACACACACACACACATGAATTCTTCACAATATGATTTAATGTCCAGAATATTTTGACTAAAATAAGTTCCCTAAAAGAATTCGGATTTGTCTGTCTTTGAAATATTCTGCAGGATTTTCCCCCTCGGCTCATGGTAGAGAAAAATGAACTATTTTTTCCATTAGCAACAAAAAGGAAAGGGTCTATGGTGTTCTTTACATTTTCTCTTTGCAAGGCATGAAAGTTATCAAATCAGAGTCAAATCATATTAAGTTATGAAATGTTAGTATGTTGAAGATATTCGAGTGCACCTGTATTCTTTATTCTTCACTCTTATTTTCTCTTTATAAAGACTTCCTTCATTTTCTCAACAAATGGCTCAATTTCAATTCATGTCCATATCTCAACAGGGAGTCACTATTTTAGACAGAAGGATACTATCTCAATACTATATATCTAGAACTTTAGGTGCATACAGTTAAGGTTTGAGTAATTGATTTTAAAATTCTTTATTTTTACTTTAACATATAGAATATATTTAGTATATTGAAACACATATTCCAGAACTGTTTTCATAGAGAAACCTTAAAGAAGTTTCTAGAAAATGTTATTTGAGAGTATTCCATTATATGAGTACATTTCCAGAAAGATTATAACCAAGTTGAAATTTCTGTCCTTCCAAATCTCAGAATGAGAAACACATGGACCACCAACAAGTCAATGCAGCAATTATTCTCATATGCCATCCCAAAATGGCACTCTTGTCAAGACTATACCTGCAAAAGCTTACACTGTGACAACATGGATACAGACACAGTGGTCACAATCAGGATGTTACCCAAAGCCAGTGAAAATGCATCATATCATTGACAGAAAGATAATAGTGTATCTGTGTTACACTCTAAAATTTCCTGATTCAGGACAAGCTTTATATTGGGGTTGCAGGCGTTAGAAGTTGTCCAGGGTGGCCTGGGATTGAAGAGATTTTGTGACCTGATTTTGTTTTGTTTTGTTTTGTTTTGTTTTGTTTTGTTTTGTTTGCCCCCTATTTGTTAGGGTCTGAGCATTCTCCCATCTTTAGGGGACATGTCATTAAAGCTCTTGGAGAAGTCTGGGAGATGGGGACTAGGTACTGGTGTCTCAAGGGGCTTATGCAATTATCTAGTGAGATTCCTCTTTCTGATTTTTTCTATAGCATCAGCCTTGTATGTCTATGGGTGGCTCGAAGGCTATAGACAAAGTGTTGGCAGTGGCATGAGATAGAAGGAATCAAGGATATGGAGATATAAACAGTTTTTTTATAAGGTCTTTTTCTCTGAGTGTGACATGGACTGCATGGCACACAGGCAGTTCCATATGGACCATAGAATCTCGCCTAGACACACCAATTCTGTTTCCTGTGTCTTTAATATTGGATGGAAAGGACTATTACATAAAGCTAAAGAAATAACCCTGGAGTGCCACTTAGTTCATTAAAGAAAGATACACACTTTAATAATTGAACATTATTAAAAATCTGTCCTTCCTGTGTCAGCAAGGTTAAAAAGCAAAGCTAATTATGTACTGCAAGGAGAGCACTACTCAGTGGCCTTGACTCAGATTTTCTTGTAAATTAAACCCAAAGAAGTAATTCATAGTAGAACAACTCTGTTCGTAGAGTCACACCATTTTCTTAGGCACTGTTATCTCAGCCATTACTCAGTCTAATATTTTCAGGGGACAACATGCCTTTCTATACCACAAGCTGCTATAATGCAAAGTCTAAGCCTTAAAACTTCCCAGAGTGAGTCACTTAGGAGATGACAGAAACAGATATAAGCACATTAGTAACTATCCTCTCAGATGCTCAGCCTCTTTCCTTACCACATGTTATAAATTCTTTGATATCTGGCTCAAATTCTATTTTTTTCCACATGTGGTATCCACAATGCCAACTTTAGCACAGGGGATCTATTTAATTAATGAGTTAGTTAGTTTGTTTGTTTGTTCATTATTTATTTGTAAGGAATGTCATACATGCATGACATGGGGAATTTATTATTTATTTACTTGTATGTGGGGGAAGTCATTCATATATCATGGTGTACATGTGGAGAACCAAGGACAATATCTCCAAATTTGTAGATATCATTTCTTTCCTTCTATTGCGTGGATCCTGGGCTCAAATTCAAGTCATCAGGCCTGGAAGCAAATGCCTTTAGCCATTGAGCCCTTTCATTAGCCTCGACACAGGGCACTTAAAACCATAATTGAACTGAGAGCAATAATTAATTGTCAATGTACTTTATGAACATTAAAATATGGAATATGTAAACTTCATATAAAACACCACATACCCACGCTCACACACAGACACCACACATAAAGGATTAGATCACATAGTTATGGAAGCTGAGAAATTTCAAGGTCATCTGTCAACAATGTGGAGACCAGGAGATCTAACATTGTAACCTCAGATTGAAACTGATAGACTGAGAGTCATGAGAAATGATGGTGCAAATTTCAGTCAAAATCCACAATGTCCCATATTTTTCTGTGCTTGTTTGTTTGTTTATTTTAAATCAATTTCACTCCATTTAGAATCATCTGGCAAAAAGCCTCTTCCATGTTGATGGGAGTGTTTCCAGAGAGCATTAATTGCACAGAGGTATCTACCATAAATGTAGGTGATATCATTCCATTAGTTATGGAGGAAAGTATGACTCTATCTGAGCATGGCAATCATCTCTCTACTTCATAACTGCAGATGCAATGTGACAAATAGCCTCACATTTCTCTTTCTGTGCCTTCCTTATGTGATGGACTGCATTCTTCTCAACACAAGGGCCAAAATAATCCAATCCTTCCTTAAGTTGCTTAGGTTGCTAAGTCAGTAATTTTATCAGAGCAACAAGAATCTTCACTATCATAGGAAAACAGTTCCAAGAAGTGGGACCATTATTGCAGTGACCTTATGGCTGTGCTTTGTTCAACTTTGGAACTGATCTGCAGTAGGAATTTGAAAGGGTTTGACACTGGAGTAAAAAGAGTGGGTGAGTACTATAACGAAAGCCATTAATGGTCTATCCTTGGGGAGATGCTGTGGAAGACCAGAATGAAAATAAAAATGTGGTAACTGAAGTCTCCGTTTATGGGATGTCAGAGGGAAATGAACTCTTTCAGGAATTGCCTGAAAATGCATTCATGATTTCTGGCAAAGAATCTGGATGCATTCTGCCCATAACCTGAGAACGGCAGTTAATCTGACTTCAAAAGCCATAGACTAATTTGTATAGAGAAGGAAATCTCAAAATTGTGCAGCATTAATACCATGTCATGGTTACTGCCCAAAGGTCTTAAATTTATAGTGAAAGGCAAGTAAATAAACAGGATTTATGTTGAAGATGAACAGTTTGTTGATGAAAGGACAATTGTTATAAAGTTATAGAGAATAAAGTTATGGAGAGAGCATCTGTAATTGTGAATAATGTTGGTAAGTTGAGAAGGAACATCTCTTCACACTGACACAATATGAATGGTATCTTGAGAACAAGACATTATTCAACATTCAAACTTGTAAAAGAATACATTCATTTCATAAGAGAAAAACTTAAACTAACTCTAAAGGTATTCCTTTATTGATAATAATTACCTAAGAAAGTTTCTTCCCAGATTTAGCTGCCAAAACATATAGAGGCCACTCTGTAGAAGAGGGCTAAGCTAAGCTCTATTAATAGCACAATATGGTAACACATGCACATGGGCCTGTTTAATAGGTAATGCAAATTGAGGAGGATACAGGTCATAGAAGCTTACACCAAGATCCCAGAAAGCCACAGGATAGTCAATGTGTGACAGGATCAGATTCTTTGTAAGGAATCTCTGAGGTCACTAAGTGACATCAATTTACCTGGAGAGAGAAAACATCAGGATCATGGGGCATACTAGAACTGACCTAATAGGCAGGCTATGTGTACTATAGATGGGATAATGGAAAGAATGGGGTTATTCAATGGAGCTGCAGCCCAGAGGATGCAACAAAGAATACAAGATTCTGTGTGGCTTGTTTGCTTTACCAGGGTTTCAGTCTGAACTTTCCTTACCATATCCTCATTCCTCCAATTTGAAATTGGAAAGTATGTTTTGTGTCATTAAATACTGGAAACGGGTATCTTGTTTGTATTAATTGTGGATTTTTTTTCTTTTTCTTTTTAATTTTACAGAGGTGTGCAGTTAAGAAATTGCCTTAAATCTCAAAAGAAAACTGGGTGGTATGGACCTTGGAGTATTGAATACTGTTAGATTTGATAACACTTTGGGAGAATAAAAGCCAAAGTTAATGAATATTGTGTTCTGAGATGAACTTCAGACTGTAGGAACTAGGGAAAGGGCACTGTAAATTAAAGTGATGCATTTGGGTGGATACTGGACAAGGAATTAATCTCCATTATCAACTTGATGAGAAAATGGATTTTCTAATCATAGTGTGGCCTGCTGTAATCTGCTTAAGTTTCAAGTATTGTGTTCAATTTGGGGGATTCCAATATTTAGACGGTTAATAAAATGAATCCGGACAACTGGAGAAAGAGAACAACACTTGCTATCTTCTTAATGGAAGAACTTCTAGAGCTCTAAAGGTGATTGTAGCTCAGACAGAAAAAGCCCTCACCGGAAATTTTCTTTGTTTGTTTATTCACTTACTCATTCATCTTTATTTTTAGTTTTTTGAGAATTTCATAAATGTAAAATGTAATTTTAGACACCACACACACACTCACACCCACATACACACTTCCCCCTCTGAACTTTAACACATTTGTTTTTTAAACACACAGAGTACAACTCATGCTGATAGTGTAAGAATGAGTTTGGGGTCACTCACTTGATCATGGGGTACCTACATGGCTATATACCAGAAAAAAGACTTTTCCTCTCCCAGTAGACATCCACTACGCAAAGTTCCTAAGCTATGGGATGCAGCCTCACTCTTAGAAAGGAAGAGAAATGTCAAACGTGGGAGTTTTTACAAGGTAGGTAAATGACAATAGTTAATATCTGCATGGTTCAGAGCTATGCCTACCACTCAAATGGTGCTAGAAATTTAATTATTTTTGAATAAATAAATAAACAGTAATATTTACTTAAGTAATTGAAGAAGTATGATCAAGAAAAGTACTTTGCTTTTGTTGTTGTTGTTGTTGTCGTTGTCGTTTTCTGTTTTGTTTTAACACCATTTGGAAAAGAGTTGTTCATTCTAAGCTAGGACTAATCTAGTTGTCTAATCTAAGCTTAGCTTCCAGGAGAAATGTTGGAAAATATTTTAATTACTTATTAAAATTCCTACCTGCCTTTACCATCCAATATTGTATTAATTTTAGTCATTTCTTGAGCCTGTCTTAAAACATGGCTCTTCATTACCCTTTTATATTTACATATTTTACACAAGCTCAGCAGCCAGTTATTTTCCCAAGTAGTATGTTTTATGGGGCTCATTCAGGCAGGTCATTTTTTCGGTGCCAGACACCAAAATGAGAGCTCTGAGATATTATCCTGTTAAGAACCCCTCAAGAAACCTAAATAGGAGGTATTTTATCCTTCATCTTGCAAATTAGAAACTGGTGTTCTGGGTAGGAAGACATTTCTCCACAGTCCCCAGAGCTAGCTAATATCCAATACAGATACATTTAAACAAATATTGTAGTGACCTCAAAGCTGCCACATTAAAAAGTCAAGAGGTTCTTAACTCTCAATCATCCGTGGACATCACCTCACAGACAGTATTGTCAGTTTAATGAATTAAACTTTCTACTGTGCCTAATAAAGGATTGTTCGTTTAGCTAATTTCACAAATGATATAATCTGAGCTAGATGTCTTAATTCTGATCATTTGCTCCCAATAGTTCATTATACCATAAAGTTTTGTAAAGTACCTTTGTGTATATGTATGTGTGTATGTGTGTGTAAGTGAATATGTGTGTATGTGTGCACATGAGGAGTAAGTGTATATGTGTGTGTGTGTGTGTGTGTGTACAAATGTGTGTCTACTAAATGATATTACTACTAGTTTGGATTTGAAGCTATCAAGGACATCTTTAGGAGATGTTAATCATGGGATGAAGAGTGGAGTTGATATGTTTCGTAAAGCATGGTATGGTGCAGTGTGAGAGAGTGCCTCTACAGTCCTGTACCCCCCAAGGCACCATTCATATGACTGGTCTAGTTCAGAATTAAGTTTACTTTGGGGCATGGGAAGGGGGCTTGAAAAGGGAGTAGAAGCCGAGAAAGAGAAGTGCCAGAGAGAGAGAGAGAGAGAGAGAGAGAGAGAGAGAGAGAGAGCGCACTTGGAGAGAGGGGAAGGGAGAGAGAGGTGGGGGAGAAGGAAGAAGGAAAGAGAGGGACAAGGGGGGAGGGAGGGAAAAGGAGAGAGAGGGAGAAAGTGATCAGAATTAGTGGATCAGCCCTTTTTATATAGCAAGCCAGGCCTAGCTAGCTGTTGCTAGGTAACTGTTGGGTGGAGCCAAGAAGAAATGCTAACATGCTAACAGGATTAAAATTATTTTAAGAGTAATTTAGAATTATTCTCATTCCTTCCTATGATCAAGGCTGAATCCACTGATATTCTGGACTACTAAGAAGAGAAGTTTCACAATCTTCCATGCAGTGCCTTGGAAAAGTCGTATTTCTGAAATCTATTTCCTTGATTCCAGTATTCTTGAAGAGTAAATCATACTCAACATCAAGCTTCTATCAACTAAAACTCAGATTCACGGGCATTTACCTGAAAGCTGATTGCTCTGAGACTCCAAAGTAGACAGATAAAACAAACTGCTTAATCCATCTAGAGACTAAAGATATCAGACACCTATCACAACGTATTTCCTTTGCCTCTATTAAGAAAAGAGATGTAGAGAAGGGTGCTCTGAGGGGTTACTCGATTCCCCTGACTCCTAGATTGATAAAAAGCAATATATTTTCCCCAGAATGTTAACTGTTCACGCTTGACAACATCAGTTTAGCACTTACAAAGGACTGCAAGAATAAAGCCACAAGAGCGGATGCTGATTTCTGCAGACACAAATTATATAACACAAGAAAGACAGGCTGGTTCTGGGTCCTTTTAAAAAGTATAGGATAAATAATGGAAGCTCGGGAGACATAGGCATGGCAGAGACCTAAGGGATGAGAGCCTGTGTCAGAATTTCAACTTTGGATCAGATTTTGGAGCTTCTAAGATAGCATTCATCTAGCTTGAGAGTTCATTTGCAACCTACAACTTCATAGCTAGAGTAGTCACAGGGCTGCACATTCTGGCGGGTGACATTACCAAAAGGCCACAGGTCACATCTCATACCACAAACCTGAATATGTGAGAGATACGCTGAAATGGACATGTTCTAATTGGACTGCATCATTGTCCTGTCTATCTCAGATGTTCACCAGGGAATAGTTATATAAGAAAGGCTTGTCTTATATATTTCTCTAGTTGCCCAAGTTCACCTTTGTGTTCTGGCTATTTTTTGATACTGGGTATGACCCAAATTAAAAAAATAATGATAATAATTTCTTGTAATGAATTTCTAGATTTGTAAACTAAAAAGAAATATGTGCAAAAATGGGTCACAGAAGAGCAGAAATTAACAGATGTAACAGGAAGAAATGAAGGAAGGCAAGTCTGAAGGCCAGGCTACAGAGAGTAGGGAGAAGGAGTGAAACTGTGCCTCCTGCTAACTCATTTTCCTGCATTTAAATTCTAGATCCTGAGAACTGAGTCTGGGTGCCCTGCGACAAGTTTTGTTTCTATTTCTGGCAACACATTTACAAATTAGAAAATTATAAATGCGAACCTCCACCCTAGAGAGCCGGTGCAAATGAGGCAGCAGTGCACCAGCCCTCAGTGCTCATCTCCCCCTCCTATTAACTTGTGTGAAAACAGGTTTGTAGCTCTCTGGAGAAATACAAGCTGTGACAAGAAACCTACCTCCACTGAAAGCCAGATGAGAAGGATAAAAAAAAAAAAAAAAAAGACAGAGTCCTGTTACAATCAAAAAGGACTCTGCAGATAATCACAGCTTACAGAGAGAACATAAAACTCTGTAAGAGCATGTTAGACTAGCAATGGTTAGCTATCAGGAAAATGATTTCTTTTCAAAATTAGAGAGGCTATTGAGATAGTCATTTTACAAGCAAAAAAAAATCAAAAATTAAAAAATTAGCAAAAACTCAACCATTTTAACTGTCTTAGGATTCCCATTGCTGTGAAGAGATACCATGACCAAGGCAACTCTTTTTAAAAGGAAAACTTTGACTTGTGACTGGCTTACAGTTTCAGAGGTTTAGGTCATTGTCATAATGGTAGGAAGTATATTATCATGCAGGCAGACATGGTGCTGAAGCTGAGAGTCTACATCTTGATCTGCAAGCAGCAAGAAGGGACTATCACTGGGAATGAAGCTTGAGCATAAATCAGACCTCAAAGCCTGCCTCCATATTTACACACTTCCAACAGGGCCACACCTACTCCAACAAGGGCACACTTTCTAATAGTGCCACTCCCTATGAGCCAAGCATTCAAATGTGTGAGTCCATGGGGCTATACTTATTCAAACCACCACAATGATAAAATTATATTTTGAAGCACACAATGCAAAATAAATTTCTCCCCTAATCGGCTCATCCCAGCACAGAACTGAAGCTTCAGATAATATTTACCTGGTGCCCCCCATCTACTGTAAAAGCATAAAATTCATCATTGTATTAGTAAGGCTCTAGGGGACCAGAACTGATAAAATGAATATATGACTTAAAAGGTATTTGTTACAGTAGTTTACATGATGCCGCCTGTACTGGCTAGCTTTGTGTCAACTTGACACAGCTGGAGTTATCACAGAGAAAGGAGCTTCAGTTGGGAAAGTGCCTCCATTTGATCCAGCTGTAAGGCATTTTCTCAATTAGTGATCAAGGGGGGAGGTTCCCTTGTGGGTGGTGCCATCTCTGGGCTGGTAGTCTTGGGTTCTATAAGAGAGTGGACTGAGCAAGCCAGGGGAAGCAAGCCAGTAAAGAACATCCCTCCATGGCTTCTGCATCAGCTCCTGCTCCCTGACCCGCTTGAGTTCCAGTCCTGCATCCTTTGGTGATCAACAGCAGTATGGAAATGTAAGCCAAATAAACCCTTTCCTCCCCAACTTGCTTCTTGGTCATGACGTTTGTGCAGGAATAGAAATCCTGACTAAGACACCGCCCAACAATAGTTATCTGCTTGCTAGGGAGGCTGAGAACCTAGTGTCTGCCTGCTCCACAAGGCTGAATTCTTCAGTTTCCCAACCACAAGGATTCCTGGAGAGCCATTGAACATTAGTCTACATTACAACTCTGGCGAAGCTGGGTTCTGATATCAGTAAAGAAACACAGCGACAGCAGCAAGAACAATGGGAGCAATAGAGTAAATGAATTTTCTGGAAGATATGAAGGCAACAAGGAAAAAGCAAAGCCTCTTTGGTTGAGTAGTTGCCTGAAGGTGCCACTCATATTTAGGGTAGATCTTCCTATAAGCCGATAAACAAAATAGTAGGTTAGCTGTTTGTTCCAGATCCAGTCAAGTAGAGAACCAACACTGACCATCAGAGAGATTAAATACACGGCACAGGTATTTGCCACAGTTAGTAGAGATGCATACTTAATGGAAAATTATATACTGGCATGTTGTGTACTAAGCTTTTCAGAAAGCAGTTTATTTAATAATTCACCAAATAATTTTATTATATATAAAACTTGGACAGTAGTTAAGCTAGACTACTTCCAGTTTGGGAAAAAAAAAAAAAAACACGAATACATCATCTTACAAGTACACTCCATAATTCAAAATGGTGCCTCTAAAGGACTCTGGGTTTCCTACCATGTGTTTTAAAATTACTTCTATTGAAATCTCTCTGATGTTTTCCCATTGGTTAAACAGAAACAGTGAGGTAAATGAGAAAAGCAAGGGGCAAATTCTGTACCAGGATTCCATGAGTACATATTGTCAATTATTTATCACTATTGCTATTGTGATTGATTTCCAGGCATTGGTCTGTTTCTTCAGAATTATGGGGAGAATTTTTATACTTTTCTCTTATCTTTTTTGAATGTCTGTATATCTGTAATGGTAGCATATCTTTCATTTCTAACATCGTATTTTTCGTGATGACCCTGCCTAGAATATCATCAGTTCTATTTTTTCTTCAAGTAACAAGGTTCAACATTTTTCTACTATTTTATTAAACCTTATTATAATAATACATTATTATTTATTCTTTGAGAATTTCATACAATGTATTTTGATTATATTCATACCCAACTTTTCCCTCTATCTCCTCCTAGATCCACTTCCTCTTTGCATCCCCTTCTTTGTATCTTCTTTTTCTTGTTTGCTTTTAGAAAAGACTGTCTCACAGCAGACACCCTTGTCCTCTGGATCTTATACACCCTCTTCTTTCACATCCTATCCCACATTGTTCTTTGATCCTCATGTGTGTGGATGTATTATAATGTATCTATTGGAGACAGACAATACACTTATTTGTTCTCTGTGTTTTAACAAGTTGTAGCCTTCTCTAATGATTAATAGCTGATTTTTTTAAAGCAGGAGCACACATACACACAAACATCTAGGTTAACATTAACTAATCAGGCCACAAAATCTCAAACTAGAGACTACTTTCGAAAGGAAAAGTATAGAACATAAGTCATCTGAGATGAAGCTTGTTCAACTGAGTCTACAATCATTTTTTTAAAATAAAGGTAATCTGTGGAGAAAAGTCTTTTGAAGAAAATAAAAGTAGAAAATAGATGATACAACTAACTCAAGAAAATTGAAGGTGGAACTTAAAAATTAGAGACTCATAAGAATCGTGAACTACTGGGTTTAAGCACACCACTTCTCTTGTAGTGTTAGAGTTAATCAAGATCTGAAAGAATTGCTTGAGTGGTAATTATAGAATTAACTACACAACTAATTTGCATCCATGTATGTGTTTGTGTGTGTATGAGAGAGAGAGAGAGAGAGAGAGAGAGAGAGAGAGATTCTGTATCCTTCACTAGATCCTTATTAGAAAAAGTGATGAAAGATGTTCGACGTATGAAGGAGGAAAAGAATAAACCCAAGGAGAAGAAAGAGAAGTCAGGGGTGATAAGTAACCCATGAGTCTAACACATAGCACTTAGAGACATCTGGTAAACCAAGGTTTGCTACAAGCTGACTTCCTTTGCCAATGGTGTCGGGGAGTTAACAGTTGTCGAGATCAGCTGTCAGCAGATTGTAACCAAAAAACCCAGGCAGGTAGAGCAAGGTTACATCCAACTACTCTGAGATATGAAGATGACCCAGCATGTCCCCATAATACAGTCAAAGACCTGGCAGGAAACATGAATAATTTTAGTTGACATATGTTAGTAATTGCACGCACTGGTGCTATGACAAACTGATGTGTTACATTCCTTTTTAAGAATCTCGTTAATGACAACTAGTTGGTGAAAAGCCATAATTTAAGATGTGCTTGGGTTCACCTCAGGTTTAAATGATATCAAGCTTTCAGTGGTGATGATGATTCTAGATAAGCGTTGATAATATATTGCTATACTGGTGAGAAGAGACTAGAAATTCACTGGAACTAAGCATTCAGAAGAAATAAATTATTAATAATAGTTGAAAGGCATTGAGGATAAGGCTGGCAGCTGATGTCAGGTTCCCTGTTGCCAAGACAAGTCAAATTTGGCAGATTGGGGGCTATGTGAATCATCTCACTGTTGGAACTTCAAGCCAGAGAGACCAGCTGTGATGCTTCTGGGACATTGCCAGAAAAGCCAAAGCTTGTCCCAAATGAAATACATAAACAAGGGAAAGGAAATATACTAGGGTCAGTAATTGAACAAGAACATTAATTCTTAGAAGCAAAAGACATCTTACCCAATAATCATGAGTTCAAGGATAGAACACAAAACCCAATAAACAGAACATGTAAAATGTCTTAGAAAAGTCATCTGGTGTTAGACACAGCAAGGAAGTTCAGAATAGAATTTCAGTTGTTCGAAAGTGGCCTGACTTTTACTTTTCACTAAATTTCGTCTGCATGAGGCACAAATAAATGATTGAATCCATAATTATTTATTGTGATCACTACATTAGAGGCAATGAGAAAAGTACAAAAGGTATAAGTGAGTCACCACCCTTTCTTCATATAACTTTAAAACTATCAAAACAGCAAAGGAAATCACAGTCATTAGGCATTGTGATATGAACTATTAGGGAGAAAAATATGATTTAGTACTGTAAAAGATTTGATAAGACTTTTCCTGGGTAGCCAGCAAGTTTCTTTAATATTAAATCAAGAAAATCTTCACTTCTATGGAATAGAAAGATTGGCACATGATTGGAAGTGTATCTTATTCCCAAGTTACAATGTAGTACTTGTGAATTGTGTATGGTATGTAGAAAGCATGTGAGTATGCATACTCATGAGTGAGCATGTGAATTCATCTATGCATATATGTGGGTAGAGATAGTAGTGAGAGATGTGTTACAAAGTCCTTAAAGACCAGAGACCGATGGCCATGCATACAATGTTTGACTTGTTGTGTTAATAACAAAGAAGATCCTATGGGTTTGCAGTATATTTATGTGCATGGATTCTTGGAGTTTGAGTTTGCACGTGACAATAAAACAACTCACAATATCTAAAAGTCATTGTCTCTTGTCACAGGAAGCAGAAAAGCAGATCGAGGATGAGCTAAAAGCAAAATGATTATGTGGCTGCTCATTTCTGTTTCGTTTCCTTTTCTCTTTGCATCTTTTCATGCCCCTCTTTCCTTATCAACACATTTTCTCAGAGACTACACACACACACACATGAAAACTCTACCCTCCTAGCTGTAAGGGTTACAATAAGCAGAAAAACAATGAGGAAAATAAAAGCCAATGCTTTATTACATTTTATACTGCAGTTGACCTTAAGATCATTAGACAAATGACCTTCACCTAATTACATTTACATATATGTTTAAAAGGAAAAAAAAAGAAAAAAGAAAATATCTTCATCCATTGGCATTATATATATATATATTCAAAAGGTAAGGGATCTGATTGCTGTCTTTAAGGATGGAGGATGCCTCTGGCTATGAATCCAGATTGCTCTAGGAGGTGAGAATAATCCCAGTGGACAATCACTAAGGAAACTAGGGTCTCAGTTCTCCAACACTGAGAAAATGCATTCTGCCAACGAACATGAGCTCAGAAGTCGTTTTGGTTTTTTGTTTTTGTTTTTGTTTTGTTTTTTTTCTCCAAAGCTTCAAAATACAATCAGACTGGCAAGCATCTTAATTTCAGTCTTGTGACATCCTGAGCAAAGGTCACATTCTTGAAAGTACTTCTCTTCTACCTAAACATGACCTATTCACCTTTTGTTTCAAACCCTAATTTTGTGACAGCTTACTGTACAGCATTAGAAAGCACCCCACAATGAGCGTTTGTTTCTTGAATACTGATTCAGTTCTAGCTCCTAGATGCTCTCAGACAATTATCCAATTGACTCAATGTATGGAATACATCTAAACCTGAGGCAATATCTCTTTAGCCTGGAAGATAAGTGGACCCTCTGACTGAACCAAGCAGGTCAGAAGCCCATCCTAGTCAATGGAATCATAGTGGCAAGGTCTATTTATAGTGTTCTCACATGGAACGGTTTCAAACTGTAAATCAAACAGAGGTGGGTGGATACTATTTACCAAAGATGGGAAAGATACATACCATAGTCTTCAGATCACAGGATCAGGCTGGCTGGAATGAAGAGGGGATAAGCTAGAGACAGGATGATAAGTGTGGAGACTTGTGACCATCTCTCAGAGATATGATTGTTGATTGAGCATGAGTAGCAATGTAAATAGGAAGCAACATACAACTTGAGCCCACTGGTTGTTACAAACAAGATTTTGACAATTTGTTGAATAATAAGTTCACTAGTGAGGGCATGAGCATACACTGATAAAAAGGTGAATGGCTTTTGTGGATATCTAAAAGACTTGGCCTATATTGATTTTAGCCACACAAACTGAGTCACCAGGGCCACAAAACCCCAGCATTCTTCAACTGAAAATGCATGTTAGACTGCAAATACCAGAGTGTGCAGGATTTTCCTGCATCACTGGGCCATGATTACATAACACCCTGGATGTTCAGTCTGCCTTTGTGGGCCACTTGCTGTTATCAGTGAATCACAGTAGGCTGACATCATTCAATTTCCTCCTTGGCCATATGTCTCCAGTCACTTGTTATCATTACTCATCACCAAGGTAACTAACTCCTCCTCACTTCCTTTCCACTAATTTGCATGACTAAAGTGCCCTCCCAATCAAAGGAGGCCTCTCATTCTTAGGTGCCTGCTGTGGCTGGCTGCCTTTGCTAAAAGCCTTTGCCTGGGCTATGACCTTCTTTCTCTCTGATATTTTCCACCTCATTAACTTGGAAATTGTCCTGAGATTAGCAAAGTTATTTCTCCCTATTAGCTCTCAGGAATATGGCCACATGTTCACATGTAAATACTATTAAGTACCCAGAGCTGAATAATGAAAGCTGGACTACTGTATTAAAAGAGATAAGTGACTCTGGATAAATAATTCAGCTTCTGCTCCTAAAGATACCTAAATGTTACATGGGACCGGCATCTTTTTACTTAGCCTGAGATTACAACAACTTAGTGGTACTAATCTTTTCTATGAACTGAATTTCATTCCCAGAAGTGGTAAGGAACCGTATTCAACATACACACTTTTGCTCCCATTCTGCAACTGGGAATACAGTGGTTTGTAAAATAGGCATGGCCCCAGTCCTATGGAACAATCAACCCCTGAAGACAAAGATAATCAATAATAAGAATATGCAATGAAATTATAGTCATTAAAAAAATCTTAATATAAATGTGACACTAGCATAAGGTTTGAAGTATAAATCGGGACAAAGGACTTGAAAATGGTTAATCATTCTTGTTTTATATTCTAAAACTATTCAATAAATTGCCTTTCTCCTGTATTCAGAAGCTCCTGAATAATGTATATATTACAATATATTTTTATATTACAATGATAAGACATTATAACATTAAATTAACATAAGGAGAATGTAATAGTTAAAATCCCTTACTATGTAATTTTTTTTAATGTGTAGTTTCTTTTTTGTTAGTATCATTATGACATTGTCCTTTGTCAGATGAGGTGTGGAATTAAATGTTGAGAAGTAAATTTAGATTTAATCATCAAGGAAAGAAGCAGTCAGCTACTACTAGTCTTATTTACAGACAATTCACCTGAGGCTTCGGATTATACTCCAGACTCTATAGGAATAGAGCTAGTACTTCTTGGGCCCCAATAATTCATTTTCTCATAGTTCTTTGAATGTCACAGCTATAGCATCTATGGATGCAGTCTAAAAATCATATTACTTTTTGCATCAGGCATGTCACTTTTCTGGCTCCTTTTAAATTTTATATGCTGAAATCAACAGGTGTGTGTGTGTGTGTGTATGTGTGTGTGTGTGTGCTTTTAGTATGCATAAATACACTAGGGATCTGCTATTTTTTCCTATCAATGACTGTTGAGATTATAATCTGCAAGATTTTTTTTATTATTTATCATCATTACAGTTGATCTGGCAGAGCTTGAAAATCTTTCCAGTCTGTTAGAAGATTTCACATTGATCCCTGTTCTCAGTATGAAGATCTTACTGTCATCTGGTGAAGCAGAATCTATCCTTTATTTTTTAAGCCATTGCTGCTACAATTGCTCCCAGTAAGATTATATTTCGTCTTTAGAGTCATATATTTTATATTCTTAATTTCTTAACCTCCTTCATTGCCTCTCCATCCTCACAGACCATAGGCCTTTTGAATCATTACAGGAGGCCTCAGGTACTCATTTTCCTTTGGACCCTTACTCACCTATCAAGATGATATCCTCACAGTACCATCAGTACTGGGGAGGTCCTATTCCTATTTCCACAGATATAATTTGGCATAAATATTCAGCAACAATTTTGTGGGAGTGTTGGTATGTGGAAATATTGTAAAGCTGAGGTAGAAACATTCTGAGAAGATAGTTCTCGCCAAAGTACCAGATTCAGGCTCACCACTGTGCATCAAGATAAAGACCTAGCAACAGCCTCACTAACCTCTTCACTTAGGTAGATGTCATTGTGATCTTATCATCACCACCATCTCAGCAAAGGTCTCAACAGAGCAAACGTGGGCCATATCTCCTGTTCTGAACGCCCAACCCTACTGATCTCAGTCATGTGCATCTTTATATTAGGATTTTTTTTAATTGATATGATAAAACGTCATGACCAAGGCACTCTATAAAAGAAAGGGCTTTTTTTGGGCTTGCAGTTACAGAAGAATAAGAGTTCATTACCATTACAGTGGAGAAGCATGACAGCAGGCAAACAAAGCAACTAGAGCTGCTGCTGCTAACTCAAACCTTCATCCACAAACAGGAAGCAGAGAGAGTGAACTGGGGATGGCAGGAGGCTTTTCAACCCAAAAGCCCATTCTCAGTGATACTGATCTCTTTAGACTCCCCTAATAGTGTCATCAACCCGGGAACAAATTTTCAAATAACTGAAAATATTGGGGTCATTGCATTCAAATCACCAGTGATATGCATCAGTCTAATTCAGTTTTTGGTTTTCTTAGTAGTAATCAATGAACAGTGCTTATCACCAGGGGACACAGTAAAAAAAAAAAAAAATTCAACTATTCCCATGTTCCCTGAGTATGGACTGCCAACCCTGGTACCACTGTGCACTAGAGAGCACCCACCTCTCTGGCTTTCAAGTGATATCTTAAGGGAAATTAGCTCACATAGAGATCTGCTAAGTGACTTGGTAAGGTTTTTTGTTTTGTTTTGTTTTTTCCCAAGTCTTTAGTAAGATTCATACACAGAATGGTAATGGCCCTGCTGTTTAGGGATAAAATTGCAAAGCCTGAAATAACCCACTGACCCAGTCACAGTATATATGGTTTTGAAGGAAATCCTGACTCCCCAAGAATCCATGCCTATCTGGATCTGCCTAGTGTTTAGAGATAACAAAATAAGAAAGAAACCAAACAAACAAACAAAACCTCTGGGCAAGCCTCTACTTCTGGACTGAAGGGGAAATAACGAGCATGTAGACAAATAAAATCTGAAGAAATTCCTGCCCCTTTGATCTGTTCCTAAGAAAAGGATAAAAGGTTTTCAAATTGAAATGAAAGAAAAAACAACAACAACAACAACAACAACAGCATGGGAGGCGACAAAGGTTTGTGATTCAGTAGTAAAGGTAGGCACGGAGTCAAATTCAACATATTCCAAACTATAGTATAAAAATCATTTTAAAAGAAATGTTGAAAAAATAAAAGTATTGATATTAGAGTCTGAGCCACTAGTGTTCTGTTCAGGAAATTTCTCCTGTGCCAAAGTTTTCAAAGCTATTTCTTACTTTTCTCTTGTATTAGATTCAGTATATCTGGTTTTATGTGGAGGTCTTTGATCCACTTGGACTCGAGCTTTGCACGGGGTGATAAATACGGATCAATTTGCATTCTTTTACACACAGACTGCCAGTTAAACCAGCACCATTTTTTGAAGATTGTTTTTTTCCCACTATATGGTTTTGGCTTCTTTGTCAAAAAAACAAAAAACAAACAAACAAACAAACAAAAAACCAAGTGTCTGTGGGTATGTGGATTTATTTCTGGATGTTCAGTTCCATTTCATTGATCAACCTGTCTATCTCTGTATCAATACCATTCATTTTTTATTACTATTGCTCTGTAGTACAGTTTGAGGTCAGGGATAGAGATTCCTCCAGAAGCTGTAAGATCAACAACTGATAAATGGGACCTCTTGAAACTCAAAAGCTTCTGTAAGGCACAGGACACTGTAAGTAGGGCAAAGCAGCAGCCTACAGATTGGGAAAAGATCTTCACCAATGCTACCACTGACAGGGGAATTATAGCCAAAATATATAAAGAACCTAGGAAGTTAGACTCCAATAAATCTAATAAGTCAATTAAAAGATGGGGTGTACCCACAGAGCTCATGTCTCTAGCTACATATGTAGCAGAAGATGGCCTAGTCGACCATCATTTGGAGGAGAGGCCCCTTGGTCTTGCAAACTTTATATACCCCAGATAAGGGGAACGCTAGGGCCAAGAAGTAGGAGTGGGTGGGTAGGGGAGCAGGGCGTGGGGAGGGTATAGGGGACTNTCTGGATAACATTTGAAATGTAAATGAAGAAAATATCTAATAAAAAAATTTGAAAAAAAAAAAAAGAGATGGGATACAGAGCTAAACAGGGAATTCTCAACAGAGGAATCCTGAATGTCAGAGAAGCATCTAAAGAAATGTTCAATATCCTTAGTCCTCAGAGAAATGCACATCAGAACAACCCTGAGAGTGCACCTGATATCAATCAGAATGGCTCAGATCAAAAACTCAGATGACAACAAATGCCTGAGAGAATATGGAGAAAGAGGAACACTCCTCCAGAGCTGGTGGGATTGCAAACTGGTGCAACCACTCTGGAAATCAATCTAGTGGTTCCTCAGAAAATTGGAAATACTGCTGCCTGAAGACCCAGCTATATTGCACCTGGACATATATCCAAAAGATGCTCCACCGTATCACAAGAACACACGTTTCACTACTCTCATAGCAGCCTTATTTGTAATAGCCAGAAACTGGAAGTAACCCAAATGCCCCTCAACTGGAGAATGGATATAGAAAATGTGGTTCATTTACACAATGGAATATTGTTCAGCTATTAAAAACAAAGACATCATGAAATTTTGAATGTAAATGGACTGATTTAAAAAATATCATCCTGAGTGAGGTAACCCAGACCCAAAAGGACATTTATGGCATGTACTCACTGATAAGTGGATATTAGTCAAAAAGTAGAGATTACTCATGATCCACCTCACAGAACCTAAGAAGTTAAATAAGAAGGAAAGCCCAAGTTAGGACACTTTAATCCCTCTTAAAAGGGGGGAAACAAAGTAATCATGGGAGGCAGGGGGAGGGAGGGAGGGACCTGGGTAGGATAGAAGAGGGGTTGGGGAAAGTGGGGCACGATCAGGTATAGGAGGAGACAGGAGAGAGGCCTAGAGGAGCATGAAAATGAGCCAAAATATGCATCAGCTGGGGGTGAGGGTTACAGGGATCTTTAGAAAGTCCTAGAGAACCATTATATAACTATCTCTTGTGAGGCTATGCCAGTGCCTGGCAAATACAGAAGTGAATGCTCATAGTCATCTATCAGATGGAACACAGGGCACTTAATGAAGAAGCTAGAGAAAGTACCCAAGGAGCTAAAAGGGTCTGAAACCCTATAGGAGGATCAACAATATGAACTAACCAGTAACCCCCAGAACTATGTATCTAGTTGCATATGTAGCAGAGGATGGCCTACTTGGCCACCAATGGAAGGAGAAGCCCTGGTCTTGCGAAGATCATGTGCCCCAGTACAGGGGAATGCCAGGTCCAGGCAGCGGGAGTGGGTGGGTTGGGGAGCAGGGTGGGAGGAGGGTATAGGGGACTTTCGGGATAGCATTTGAAATGTAAATGAAGAAAATATCTAATAATTAAAAAAAAAGAAAGTCCCAGAGACCTGAGATGTGAGAGGTTTCCAGGACTCACTGTGGGTGGCCTCAGCTGAAATGCCTAACAGTGGGGGTATGGAACCCGAAAAGACCACTTCCAGTAGTCAGATTAGCCCTCCATTGGAGGAACTGGGACATCAACCCACCTACAAAAATTTGACCCCAAAATTGCTCCTGTCTAAACAAAAAATAATTCAGGAACAAAAATGTAACAGAGACTGAAGAAATGGCCAACCAGTGACAGTCCCAGCTTGGGATCCATCCCATGGGCAGGCACCAATCCCTGACACTATTGCTATGTTGTACTTACAGCCAGGAGCCTAGCATGACTGTCCTCTGAGAGACTTTACCCAGCAACTTACTTAGACAGATGCAGACACTCAAAGCCAAGGGTTAGAGGGAGGTTGAAGACCAAAATGGAAGAGTTAGGGAAAGGTTTGAAGGAGCTAAAGGGATAGTAACACCATAGGAAGTAACCTGGACCCCCTAGAACTCCCAGAGACAGAACCAACAACCAAAGAGCAAGCAAGGGCTGGTCTGAGTCCTTGACACTTATGTAGCAGAGGACTGTCTTGTGGAGAGGATGTGCCTAATACTGTAGAGACTTGATGCCGCAGGGTGGGGTGCACCCTCTTAAAAGCAAAGGGGTGGGAGAATGAGGGTGGGAGGAAGAACCCTGTGAGGGGAGATCTGGAGGGGAGCAACATTTGGGATGTAAATAAAGAAAATAATTAATAAAAAAGTGTTAAACACAAACGAAACAACTATAGTTAGAAACATAGTGTTCTTCCCTAAGTGCAATATCCACATCACACCCTTTACCCCAAGGCTCAAGGTAAACCACAGAAGAGCAGGCAGGAAATTTTATGAACCAGAGATGGGGAAGGACTGCCTCAAAAAAGTATCTTCAGGACATGTCAGGGCACTTGTACTAACAAAATCATAGCATCTTTGATCTATGATTTTGTACCTGCACAAGACTAAGCCAGTTATCCAGCCTAGATGGAGAGAGGGCTTACGAAAGCCCACTGTTAGCTGAGGAATTATTACCAGTTGATGACTGATGTGGGAGGGAGAGTTAGTTTTTTAAGGGTACAGCTTATGGTAAGTTGCACATGCTCCAGTGAATATTCCTGTACCCATGCACATATGGCTTCACTAATTGGATTTAGGGGTTATTAAAAAATCAAAATAAAAAATAAAGAGGACACAGAGTTTGGAGGAGAATGTGATTAGTGGATCTAAGAGGAGTTTGAGAAGGGATTGGAACACAGAAATGATCAATCCATACATGGATGAAACTCTCCAAGAATAAATATAAAATATACTTTTAAAATGTATACTATGACATCCATACTATCAAATGGCCTTGGTTCAAGGAGTCAGCAAATAAAAGAAATTTTGTATCCAATTGAGGTTATTAACTTGAAATAGCTGTTGAAGTTAAATTGTTGTTATGTTATAGCCTTGAAATGGGGCCGCCCCCCTGCCTGTCTGCAGTTTTGCTCTCTGCATATTTATTATATTAACTATAATCAAGCACAGTCTGAAAGTATGAAATGGAAAGTTCTCAAAATAAACAATTTATACTTTAAATGATATGTCATTCACAAAAGTGAAGTGAAATTGTTCAGTATATTTGAAATGGAAAATTCTAGAAATAAACAATTTATAAGTTTTATATTACATGCCATTCATAGTAGCATGATGAAAATTTTCAACATCCTGATCTGTCCCACCCAGGATATGAATCATTCTGTCATCCACATTCTCACACCTTAGTCTCAATCTGCCAGTTAATCATTTAGAAGCCTTCTGGGTTATCAGACTAGCTGTCATCATATCACAGTGCAACCTATATTTGGTTTAATAATGGCCTTAAAGGGAAAGAGTACTGGCAGAGGCAATTTTACTGTAATAAATTGTTACACTGTTCTATTTCCTCGTAACTATTGTTGTTAACACATACTATGCCTAATTTATACCTTAAACTTTATTGTAGGTATGTGGTCCAAAATAAAACCACATAGAATATGTAGGACTTTGTAATAACTCTGGTTTCAGGGTATCTTGGAACACGTCTGCTTTAGATATGAGACAACCACTTTATATACTGGTAGAACTCAAAGCTTCTCGGCAGAAATCCTTAAATTTAAATCCTTAAAGAAAAACAAAGGATGAGGGACTCAAGCACACAGATACACAAAATTCACTTCGTTAAAAAACGCAAACAAACAAGGGAGCTCTAAGTGAATCCGTAAACAGTTAATAGAATACAATAACATCTTTCTCTTTGTAAACTTACCAGTGCTAGAGGATCCAATGCCCTCTCTGGTCTCCACACGCTGCTGCATACATGTGGCATGCATATATACCGACACAAAATATACACATATATTTCATTTTTGAGTTTATTTTTTTCTTTTAAAAATGTTTATACAACATATTTTGTTCCTCACCCAACTCCTTCCAGATGCTTTCAATTTCCCTATTCATCTAACTCTATAACTACCCTAAGTGAATGTGTGTGTGTGTGTGTATGTGTGTGTGTTCTGTGATTCAACTGATGTCTTCATTAGTTAATCATTGATACAATTCCTATACGGTGTCTTCCATCAAATAAATGTTCAAGAAATTCTAAGTTGATATGAAAAAAACATTAACATAAGGTGTGTCCTTTGTGAGAATACTAGTGTTATACTTTAAAATGTTATATACCAGCAACTCTCTAACTGGACATAAGACCTATTAAATAAGAAGAAAGCCATGCCCTTTACTGAAAACCTAGCCAATCGCCCAGGGCTAGTGAAATTGTAGATCTTGGAGGAGAACTTATAAATACCACCTTATTATACCAGCATATTCCCTAGCTACACTCTAAATATTTTTCTTTAAACCCACAAATAAGAGTATTTTTCACCCATCATCAAGGCAACTTCTCTTTGCAACAGACAGGAAAACAGAAAAAAAGCAAAATTCAGAGTTTTAGATCCCAGTTCTAGATATATCTACAATATAACTTCTGCATCTAATAATACTCAGGAATCACTGTGAAGAGGGAGGCAGATAGAAAGTAAGAGCAAGATGATCAGGGAGTTCTGTGTGAGATTGTGATTTATAACAATGTCAGAATCTATAGCCTTAAAGTTCCACCAGCTGATAAAATGAGGTTGTTGTGACGTGTCTTAGTTACCTTCCTTGCTTTGTGACACAGTAGTTGACAAAATCAGTTTAAGGTAAGGAAGGATTCCTCTGAGCTCAAATTTTAAAAGTTACTTACAGTCAATCCCAGCAATGAAGGCATGGTTGATGTACCTGGTCACATTGTAAACACCCACAATCAGATAAAACAAGCAAACAAACAAGCAAAACAAATAAACAACAACAACAACCCCAGAGGTAAGTGCTAGTGGATATTCAGCTTTCTCCTCTACATGCAGTCTATTTTCTCGGTGTCAGGAGTGGTACCACCCACTTGTAGGGCAAGTTTTCCTATCTCAATTAACTAATCTAGAAATGTGCTCAAACTCTTAAACAGGGGTCTGTTTCTTTGATTATTCTAATTCTCATCAAAGCGTCAAACAATCCACCGGGCAGTGGTGGCACATGCCTTTAATCCCAGCACTTGGGAGGCAGAGACAAGCAGATTTCTGAGTTCCAGTCCAGTCTGGTCTACAGAGTGAGTTCCAGGACAGCCAGGGCTATACAGAGAAACCCTGTCTCAAAACCCCTCCTTCCCCCTCCCCCCACCCAAAAAAGTGTCAAACAAGATCATCTATTATAATGCTCATAACTTTAAGATCCTGTGATTTTTAAAAGGTATAATGCTTTATTTATCTTCTAAGTTTCACATAAGTAGTAAGAGCCCCCAATGAAGCCTCCATTTATCAGAATTATAAGGCATTATACAATTAGTACATAGATGTCAAAAAAAACAAAAAGACAAAACAAGTTGCCATGAGAAAGCTCCTCTCTTGCCACTGCTTAATGAAGACACTGAGTGTTGGAGTGCCACAGGCAGCGATTACAGGTTATTAACTTCTTTCCAGTTAAGAGGACACATTCTAATTTACATTTATGAATATGCATAAGCAGCTTTCAGCTGAAGAAAAATTTTGCCAGTTGTGACAAGGCCTTCACCAAAACTGTGACATGAGTGTTAGCAATGAGGATATAAAGCTTCCTCCTCCATCAGGAAAGCTGGGATCTGGAGGGCTTCTGCACCAACGCTGTAGGCTGATGTCTCGCTTTCTAGCAAGACCTAAAACAAAATCAGTTTCTACTGGCTTCCCTTGGCACTAGGTCTCAGAGTGGCATAGCTAACATATTCTTCTTCATTGGAAAGTGGGAAGAATGCTGAAATGAAGGCTGAAGGACTGAAGAAGAAATCTACTCGCGGTGATCTGCTTCACTGAACTTCTTTTGAAATCTAAATATTAAGAGACTTAACTGGTCCATATATAGGGGCTGCCATGTATTGTTTCAATGTGTGCCTATACTGTACAATGTTCAAATAAGGAAAGACATGTTCTTCTACTATTTTATTTTTCATACTGTTTTGAATTAAATGTAATTGCAACCTCCCACCTTTTCTTTTCCTTCTTCTAACTCTCCTTATTTCCTTTCAAATTTAACTTTATTATGGATATATGTGTGTAAAGAGAGATGCATGATAGTCAGATAAATAGATGATAGATTGGTGAATAGAGAATAAACAACACATAGACGATAGATAGATAGATAGATAGATAGATAGATAGATAGATAGATAGACAGACAGATAGATGATAGATAGATAATAGATAACAGATAAATGATAGATGATAATAGAGACAGTTGATTGATAAATAAGTAGATGATAGATAAACAGCTAAGTCCATTTAATGATGTTTTATGTCATAATTTTAGGTATGATCATTAATATTGTAAAGTAATTGGTAATTCACCCTTTAGGAAGAATATTTCTTCCTCTATCAGCAGTTATTCACTGCTTTGCTTTTTATCTAGGGGTATATTTTCCCCATGAGTATGTCATTGTTCATGCTTGGTATCAGTAACCATTTTGTTGTAGTATAATGAGTGCTCTTTCCCTGTCATTTATTTTAGTTTCTTGACATGCATTGCATAGTATCTACAGTAACTTCCTGTACAATATCCCATCAGAATAGTTTTGTATAGCTGTAATTTGACTTACATAGATCATCCTTTTTCCAATGCTTCTTTCCACTACTCACTCCAGCCTCTGACAATGACTTTTCTAGTCTGAACTTTTATGGATTCAACATTTCTCTTATATTCCGCATGTGAGTGAAACCATGTGCTACCTGCCTCTCTGTGCTTTTCTTCCACTAAGATTATTACCTCCAGCTCCATGCAGGTTATCATAGACAAACCCTTGCATTCGGCTGAGTTCATGAACATCTCTTCATCAGCTGGTAGTCACTTTGGCTATTTCCATTTTGTGGCTATTACAAATAAGCCAGGAAGTACGAGGCTATCCCTTTATGTGTACATCTGGTAATGAATTCGATAGATCCTTTGGTACCTATAATTTAATGTTTTGGGAAAACTATTTCTCATCGTGGCTGCAATGATTTACATTGCCAAAATCCCCTTTTCTCTATACACATTATCTATCATCATTTATTT
The DNA here is from genome assembly GCF_900095145.1 of Mus pahari. NCBI lineage: Eukaryota > Metazoa > Chordata > Mammalia > Rodentia > Muridae > Mus > Mus pahari. The sequence continues at coordinate 31,021,242 of NC_034606.1, forward strand.
AATAAATCTAGCATTTATTGCCATTTATCTTTTTGCAACAACTGGAGTGAATTTGTATCTAATTATGTATTTCTCAATAATTAGAATATCCCCTGGTAACAAGAGATGTTGGACATTCTTTTCATCTATGAATGATCAAAATGAATTTTCTACCATTTATATCTTCTCATGAAAAATGTTTATTGAGATCTATTGTGAAATTTTAATAACGGGAGACAGGATTTACTGGAATGTCATGGGCCTAATTTGGCCTACACAGTAGTAAACAACAAAGCACCCATGGCTCAAATAAATGAGGACCAACACCTAAGCTTATCCTCAGACCTACACAAACAAGCACCCTGGGACAAGCCCCCCAAATACACATGTACATACACACGCGTACACACACACATGCATGCATGCACACTCACGATTGAAAAACTGGACTCCATAGAACATTTTGAAATCAAAATATTATTTACATTGTAAATAATATAGCTATATTATTTACATTGGTGTGTAAATAATACAAATAATGTATGAACATAACATGCATGTGTGGACACCAATTTTGTATTTAACTGAAAAGGCCTAAAACAACAAATCACTAATGCTCAGATATGGGTTTGGGTTATTTCTGACCTCCAGAGTAAAAGCTAGAGTAAGAACAATATTATGTATCAGGCAATTGAGCCTTCATTCAAAAATGAATGTAGTTCAGTTGAGCTGAAGTGAGTTGAGCTGGTTTGGAAAATTCAATGCGGTCCATAAAAGACCTTCTACAAACTTGAAGCAATACAAATTATCAAGCAGGAGGCAAGATGTCCCTACTATCAAAATGATTGGGTTGCTACACAGCTGCTATACCGTGTGTCCTACTAGGATCTCAAAACAGTGGAAATTCCCAGAACCATTCTTGGCTACATGATGATCTAGGCTTATGATGATTCACTCAGAAAAGTAAAGTGAGAAAACCAGGATTTACTGTCAGTGTGGGACCAGACATTTATTATTGCAGAAGGGATATTTCTTCACCCCGTTCTCCCATTCACAAGACAACAAGAATAAAGACACAATGCCAAGAGATAATGCCTGTAGAGCCTAAGTATGGACTCCTTGGCTTAAAAACATATGGTTAGTTGACAGACAGTAACTTTGAACAATTCCATAGATAGGACTTCCTAGTCATCATAGAAATATGCCTAGTTACAAGAGGTGTTATACACATAGAGGATCCAAGTCAGAGAATGCCAACCAAGTATTTGTCATTCTCCTATAGTTTAACCATTCAAGGAGTGCATTTACAGTGTTAAATATTGGTTACTAACATAGGTGACATCATAAGCTTACTGGTTCCTAGAGTCACTCAACAAGACCAGTCACTGTAGATCAAATATCCACACAGTAGAGAAACCCTTCATAACCTGTAGCACTAGGGATGGATGGAAGTGTGTTACTAACTGCTCTCTTCAAGTTCATGTTACTCCTTTCTGGGTGACTGCCAAGATTTATCAGATGTCCAACTCTTTCTTATACCTACTTTTCAAACTGTCTGAAAAAATAAATAAAAAAGAAATACAACTTCCACTCCACAAATCTTGTATCCCCACTCCCTGCCTCATAAAAAAAAAAAAAAAGTTTGATTAATAATAGAGGAAGAATAAAAAGTTGTAGAAAACGTAGGCAAACCTAGTAGAGCCTTGGAGCCTCAGCGGGGAGATGCATAGATGCTAAGCAAGGAATCTCAAGTGAAAGAAGTCACATAGAACAAAAGAAAATGGGAAGAATTGCTTCTTATCTGCTTTTCAAGTTTTAGGGAATTAAAATTGATGATAATTAAAAAAAAAAAAAAAGAAATCCAAGCTAGATGTGGTAACATATACATATAATCCCAGCACATGGGATATTAAGGCAGGAAGCTCTCCATGAATATAACAGTTGCCTGGGCTATATAGTGAGCTCCAGGCCATCTGACCTAGGTAAAAAACACAAACCCAATTATTTAATTTTTCTCTTCTAAACATTTCAGGGCAGCTGAATCTCAGGTATACAAGAAACACCTGTGTGAATGGGAGGATTAAAAACCAAATATTCCATTTAAAAAGCAATGAAAACACTGGGGGGGGGGAAAGAATGTTCAAAATAACATTTTCATGGCCATAAAAATTAACCAAAGTTTTACAACAATCTGAAAACAAACAAACAAACAAATAATCAAAACCGTGCTGGATGTGGGCAGAGTAGTTGACTGGATTTAAGGTCCTTGATCCTAGCTTTTATACCTATATTGCTTCTATCTGGAACGCCCTAATTTCTTTAAAAGACATCCTTTTAAGTCTCAGCTCAAGTGTCAATTTTTAAAATAAGAATCACCTGCAAGTTTCAGAAACACAAAATATACTCGACAACATGGTCCCCCCGTCCTTTCTCTTTACCTTTGTTTTAGATCTGACTTATGGTTAGGCAATCATCTTCAAATTCTGACTCACTGGACAACAAACTCCATGTTCTACCAGCACTTGGTAACTAGTAGCACTTTGGTAACATACTAGAAGCTAGTATGTCCTTAAAAGAGGTTATGATCACTATGAAGAATGTTCGCTAGACACAGAAGCAACAGTCTTCTTTGTGTGCACTTTAATCTCCACAACCTCTCCAGCAAGTGTCAATAGAATAGGTGGTTTCTAAGATAGAAATGTGTTTTCCTGCAATCTTAAAGTTGGGAAATCTCAGATTTAGATGCGAGCTTCTTCAGGTCCTGATGGATACTCTGTTGTGCTGCCAGACTGCAGCTTTCTTGCTATATTGTTACTTAGACTTTCCTGGGTGCCTTTATGTGGAGACAGATATAAAGAAAGAAAGAGAGACAGACAGAGACAGAGAGACATAGATATAGAAAGACAGAAAGAGAGAGACAGAGAGACAGAGAGAGAGAGACAGAGAGACAGAGAGACAGACAGAGTAGTTTCTACTTTTATATAGACACCAATTTTATTAGATAAGGACCCAACCCCCTACTACCTCATTTAACCTTAGTTATCTCCTAAAGGCCTTAAATCCATGGGAAGTGACACTGGGGTTTCAGGCTTCAATATATAAACTTTGTGGAAAAGCAATTCTGATCATGGCAATCTACAACAGTATAATATACTATAGCCGTGTATAGCAATAATCAGTAGACTACAATACCATTATTAAACGTGATCCCAATCACTCTCATGCTGTCTCAATTTGGAAACTGTGTCTTGACCTTGATGTCTGAGATGAATTCCCATGGTCAGTAAAATATGCTAATTTTTCATCAAGCAAGATGAAAATCAGCTTAAATTTCACTATTCTTCTCATTTTACATAAGAAGCCTCTTGTCCCAACCTGACATGAATAGAAATAGAAATGTACCAATTAAATGATTGTTCTGTGTATCAAAATCCTCATTGGAATATGTTGGGCAGGAAGCAATTTTCTCCTCACTTATTTTCATGAATATACATGACTGAAATGTTGAAACCAAATACACATTAGTCAGAGTCTGTACCCATCACGAAAGTGTTCATAATTTATCTTTTTTTTCTTTATAGCCTGAGGTTAAAAAAAAAAAACATGAATGGAAAAAGCTGGCAAATATACCTATTATTTATATACTACTTAGCAGTTTAAAAAGAACATGTATGCACTTGTGGAGGAGGTATGTTGGTATGTTAGTTATTGCTGATTCACAGATAGCACTCTGAAATGCTAATTTCTCCCAAGATAATTCAACTGTTAGATCACCTGTGGGTTTAAGTAATCTCATCCACTAATTTTAGAACCGGAGCTTCTCTATCCTTAGATGACTCTGAAAATCCGAAGCTTAATTTTTATCTTGTGCTGGATTTCACATGTAATTTTGACACATATTAACTTAATCAATCTGCTTACAACTTGAGGATGAGGATTTAGGGGGTGCTTACGTCACAGAAGGCCTGAAGTGATAGAGTTTAATTCTGAGCATCAGTGATCTGTCAGCACAGGAATTGGAGAGCCCTGTGCTCCCTGGCTTCCTCTTTCCTGATGATTGGCAAGTTTTCAGTTTTTAACAGGCTTCCCTGCCTCATAATGTTTCCTCTCTCCATTTTCAGTTCGGATATCTACTCCTCAGGTTATTACGTTCTCATTATAGTGGCACAGTATCATAAGGACTTAAGAACAATGGGGTAGGGGGATCGAAGATGAAGAATACAATCCATCACAGCAGGCAAATCATGGTAGGAGCTTGATGTGGCTGTTCACATTTCACCCACAGTCAGGAAACAAAGAGCAATGACTGAGGGTTCTCTACACTTTGCTATTTAGTCAGTCCAGGATCCATGGAATGTTACAATGCACATTCACTCGTCTCAGTTCAGGCAAGTGGAGATTCTCTCTCAGGCATCTTGGAGATGTGGATCCTAGCTGATTCCAAATCCAGCCACCTGATTCATCAGGCCATTTAGGATCCTCATTGTGGGCTTCTTTTTTCCCTAGAAGAAAACTGATTAGAATCAGTTTCTTAACCATCAACTGACAATTTCTAGCCATAAAGGAAACTCCAATAAACAAAAACTCTGATGTTGATCAGAGGTTAAAAGACAACTCAAAACCTTGGAGAAATGTATAGATAGAATATGTAGAATTACTACAAATCAATAATAAAAAAAAGACTTTTCTAAAAGCAGTTTAAACTTTGATAGATATTTCAAAAACTTACTCTACAGTGATTGGCAACCATGAAACTGTGTTTAAGTTCATTTGAACTGGGAAAAAAGAGTGCACACTCACACCAACATTTGTAGTGAGTCCTCTAAGACACAATGCTTCTGATGACATGTGTTATAGAAACTGTAGGACTGAAACCTTCCTCATCTTTTCTTAGGAAAATAGTTATAAGCATAAAGGAAATCATCAGTGCTATAGCTGAACAACATAACTCCCATAGTGCAAAAATGTCACCTCTAGACATACAACCAGAGGAAATGAGTAACTTTTAGTACAAAGATTTCCTACTATTCCCCCAATGTCCTTTACTTGGATTTCCATTTTTTTTTCCACCAGTAGAAAATGAAGACTGAAGGGAAGGAGGAAAATGAAAACTTAGTGACAGAAATTACCCTCATACTTGTTCTTAAACACTTTAAAATACTTTCAGAATTATTTCATCTATGATGTTTAGGAAGAGAATCAGTAGATTTTAACTGTCTGAACACATACTTTAGAGTTCCTCTCTGCAAGACAACTGCTCTGATATCCTTTCACATCTGGCAAAAACCCATCCATCCTAGACTTGAGACTGGGCTATCAACAGATAAAACATACATACAGGATAACCATGCTATAATCCACAGACACATAGAAACTGGGTAATAAGGAGGTCCCAAGAGAAAATATGCAAATCTTACTCAGAAAGGGAAACTAAATAGTCATCTGAGGTAGATGGAGAGAGAGAGAACTAGGTAGGAGAGGAAGTGAAGAGGGAAATGGTATGGCCATCAGGTGTGGGGAGCAGGGGAGTGAGGGAGGTCAGGGAGCAAGAACTGGAAAGGGGCAGTCACCTCTGATGCCTAGGTAGAGGTCCTGTATGTGATCAGATTCGGGGAATCTATGGGGATGGTCCTAGCTTAGATTCCTACCAGATGGTGATATAAGGACTGAAATGGCCATCTACTATAGCCAGGCAGGATTTTCAGAAGAGGGAGGGAGACACCAATCCATCCACAAAACCTTCAACCCCAAATTTTTCCTGACCACAAAACGTACAGAGATAAAAATGGAACAGAGACTGAAGTAACAGCCAACCAATGACTATCCCAACTTGAGACCTATTTCGTGGGAGGGAGACAACCCCTGACACTATTAATGATTGGCTGGCATACTTGCAGACAGGAACATAGCATAACTGTCTCCTAAGAGGTTTTATCCAGTAGCAGACAGAAGCAGATGCAGAGACCCATAGTTAAACATCATGAGGAGCTCTGGGAGTCTTGTGGAAGAGTGGGGAATAGAAGTGAGAAGTCGGAGGGGTGAAAGACACAATAAGAAAACCCACAGAATCAACTAACCTGGTCCCATGGGGGTTCACAGAGTCTGGGTAACCAACCACAGAACATGGAGGAAATGGTTCTAGATCTCCTACACATTTGTAACAAGTGTGCAGCTTGTTGTTCTTGTGTTTCCCTTAATGTATGGAGTGGGCACTTTCTGGGTCTCTGTTTCCTGCCACTGGATCCTTCTCCCCTCCTTGGAGGGCCTCAATGGGAGAGGATGTGCCTAGACCTGCTGGCTCTAGATATCCCATGGTAGGGTGGGTACCCAAGGGGGCTCCCTTTCTCTGAGGAGAAGAGGGGGAATAATGGGAGAGGGACTTGTAAGTGTGGGACTGGGAAGCGTTGAAGGGTGCTATGATTGGGACATACAGTGAATTAAAAATAAATAAATTAACCAAGGAAAATAGACAAACAGAAAAAAATAACAGGTATGATAAATGATTTAATTTACTTTTAAAATACAGGGCAAAAGATAATACTAAGATAGAGAAGGTACAGAAATGTTGACAACTTAAAGTGAATGATTAGAAAAAATCTGCTGTGTGAAGGAAATAGCTCATGATGTAAAAACATTGATCATGAGCTTTGTGTAGGGTGCTCTCTAAAGCATTGGGGCAGTAGAAAGGTTCAAAGAAAAAGAACAAGCGGAAAGCTAATAGATAAGACAGAAACAGGGGAGCTCTTATAAATAATAGTAAAGTTTACTCCAGACAAAATAGAATAAATGGGATAAAATTAGAAACTATATCAAAACTGTTAAAATAATAAGAATTTTTACACTAGTTTTTCAAATCTTTAACAAACTAAATTTGCAGCCACATTAGAAAGTGTAAAGGCAAAATAAAATACAAAAGTGGAAAGTTAATAGTTTATAGTTATTTTATAATTATTAGTAGGTGTGGTGTGATTTATTTATAAAAACCTAAACACACCAAGCAAAGCACTCTTGAATGATACATACTCTACCTTAATTATACTACATACATACCTTAATTAATTCTTCAAATATTTTATATAACATATTTTTGACATATCCACTACTCTTTTCCTACTCTTCCTTTATCTATCCCTAACTACCACCCAACCTTGTATCCTCTTCCTAAAGATGGAAACTATCAAGTCCAAGGTTGACCTCTCAAGGGCCACAACCTTAATGAAAGCTGCTCAGTTAGGTGGAATACTTCATGCCCACCTCTATCTACATCCTTGGATTTCTTCCTAGTATAACTTTGTACAGGTTCTGTTCATGCTGTCACAAGTACTGTGAGTTCAAATGTGAAACTGCCTCATTGTGCCAGGAAACAGTTTCCTTCCAGTTCTCTACCACCTCTGGTTCCTACAATCTCTCTTCCTCTTATTCCACAATAATCACAGAGCTTTAGGAGGAGATAGTTTGATACAGATGTCTCATTTAGGGCTCAGTACTGCATATTATCTTTTTGTATTCTCCTTCTTGACAAGTTGTAAGTCTATTTGTTAATCACCAACTAGCACCTACTGATAAAAAAAAAAAAAGCTCCTCTTCTTTATGAAAGCTGAGGCTGTAATAATCTCTGGGTACAGCAATTAGAAGCTGGTTTGATTCTGTATACATTTAGCAAAATAACAGGAGGTTCTCTCCAAAAGCTATGACCTATTGAACCACAGGTTCCCCGCACCAAAACAGTACCACATATGGGTTCAATTTCTTGGAATGGGCCTTAAATGTAAAGAGAATATGGTTGGTTATTCTCATAACATTTGTGCCACTATCTCACATGCAGGCATATCTTGCCAGGTCAGCCATTACTGTAGCTCATAGTTTTCACATCTGGATAAGATTTGTAATTACTTTTCTAGTAGCATGCATAGTACCTCCCAATACACAAAAGCCAGCCAATGAGTACGAAAATCCCAATATAGCATCGGTTTGATTTCTCTGTGGCCTATGACTAGTACATGGGTCTTCAGTAATAGTGTCTTGATGTCAAGTTCTGGAAAACAACAGAAAACAATGGCATACATTGTAATGTTTGGAGGAAGCCTATGGAAGCGTATTAGCCAACATCTCCAAAAGAGAAAGCCCATTTCTTACAGTGGCCTTTTTATTCATTAACCTATGGTATACAGAAGAGGCATTATACAGTAATCATTTTTATGTGTGTATATATTTAGGAGGCTCCTATATGACTTTTCCCAAAATGCTTTAGTGTTAGTTTTGCCTTTTGTATTCCCTTCTCTTCCCTTCCCAATACCCTTTATCCCTTTATATTTTGTTAGATCTCCTCTCCCTTAAAATCCCCCATTGTAGCCCTTACCAGATTGCTGACCTCTACCCACCCGTATTCCAAATGTAAAATAAATATATATATATATATATATATATATATATATATATATATATATATAGACTCAAAGCTTGCGTGTAAAAATAAGGGCAGACACATGACACTTGTCTTTCTGGGTTACTTCACTCAGAATAATTTGTACCAAAAAAAGAAAGAAATGAAAGGGATACAAATAGAAAACTTCAAAATATCCTTTCCAATGGCAAGATGCTATACATAAAAGGTCACATAGATGCAACCAGAAAACTAGAGCGAGAGACCACTTTATGCAAAGTGGCAGAGTAGAAAATTAACACAGGAAAGTCAGTATACTTTCTCATGTCTACACACATTTTATGAAGTGCAGCCTCTAAAATGGGTAACATGTGGCAGTTGTATCTAAAGAAGAGATTAATTCATGTCATCTGTGCACAAGACAAGATAATGAAGCAGCTTTTTAAAAAGCTCTTAAACCATTCACAGGATGTCATTCACAACTGATGCGCTTTCCTTCTCTACAGAGAGCATATTTTTCCTTACTAAACATATCATTGTTTCTATGATTTAACTACCAGAAAAACAGTGACTATTTTGGAGTTAAGTGGTTGTCTTATTTAGAATTTCTATTGCCAGGAAAAGGCACTATGACCAAAGCAGCCCTTATAAAGGACATTTAACTCAGGCCTAGCTTACAGTTTTGGAGGTTGAGTCCATTATCATCATGGTATGAAGCATGACATCCAGGCAGCCATGGTGCTGGAGAAGAAGCTGAGAGTTCTGTAACTTGATCCAACTGCAGCCAGGGAAGACTGACTCTTCCACACTGGGCAGAGCTTGAGCATTAAAAGCTCTCAAAGCGTGCCTCCACGGTGGCTCACTTCCTCCAACAAGGCCATACCTCCGAATACTAGCATTTCCATTGGCCAAACATATTCAAACCACCACAGTGGTATAAATCCAGCAATCTTTTGCCATGTCTTTGTGAATTAATTCTGATAATCTAATTGTGCATATGGTATAACTCCTCCATATGTACTTTCTCTTCCACATGCTAATATCGCCACTTTATGGAGATATTAGCATGTCACAAAACTCATCCTTTTTTAAAATTATTTTATTAGATATTTTCTTTATTTACATTTCAAATGCTATCCTGAAAGTCCCCTATACCCTGCCCTCACCCTGCTCCCCTACCCACTCACTCCTACTTCTTGGCCCTGGCGTTCCCCTGTATGGGGCATATAAAGTTTGCAAGACCGAGGGGCCTCTCTTCCCAATGATGGCCGACTAGGCTATCTTCTGCTATATATGCAGCTAGAGACATGAGCTCTGGGGGTACTGATTAGTTCATATTGTTGTTCCACCTATAGGGTTGCAGACTCCTTCTGCTCCTTGGGTAATTTCTCTAGCTCCTCCATTGGGGGCCCTGTGTTCCATCCTATAGATGACTGTGGGCATCCACTTCTGTATTTGCCAGGCACTGGCATAGCATAAAACTCATCTTTTTAAATTGTTTGATTTGATTGTTTACTGTGGTCACTACAATTTGCAACACCATTACTAGATGACTCTAAAACTCTTTAATTATCCCAAAGAAGCCACATCTTCTGGCAATCATTTCCTATTCTCCACTCCTCTTGACCCCTGAGGACACTAATCTGCTATCTGCCCCTGAAGACTTGCTTGAACAGGACATCTCATAACAGCAGATTCATACATTCTTACAGGCACTCAGGATTCATTCCTGTTGCAATAGTCATCCTTTTATACACAGATACCATTCCATTGTATAGATAAGCATGTTTTATTTATCTCTTCATCACTTCCTTGACATTTGGACTATACACCATTTGAGCAATTCTAAATAATATTTCTTCCACAGCCAGACAATATGCAGAGAGTGAGGCCTTGGAACATTTGTTTCTAAAGGGAATATTTCCACCAATCCCTCTCCTCACAGTTACCCTATGGAAGAAGATATGGAAAGAATGGAAGAGCCAGATGAGATGGAAAACACCAAGGAAACAGGCCTTCTAAACATAGCAGGAGCAACGCACATATGAACTCACAGAAACTGGGACCGTATACAAGGGCCTGCATGGGTCTAGCCAGATAGGATCCAAGAACTAAAAGGAAAAGTGGACATAGGCATTGACCCTAATCCAGAAGCTGTCTTCAACTGATAATCATTTGCAAGGAAAGAAAGAAAAGAAAGAAAAGAAAAGAAAAGAAAAGAAAAGAAAAGAAAAGAAAAGAAAAGAAAAGAAAAGAAAAGAAAAGAAAAGAAAAGAAAAAGAAAGCTTTTAAGTCTCTGGGCAGATTCCAATCAATAAGTGTAAGATTGTTTTTCACCTTTGAGAAAACACAAATAATAAAAGATATGATGAAATGGCTGTGGTTTAGANGAAAAGAAAAGAAAAGAAAAGAAAAGAAAAGAAAAGAAAAGAAAAGAAAAGAAAAGAAAAGAAAAGAAAAGAAAAGAAAAGAAAAGAAAAGAAAGAAAGAAAAGCTTTTCTGCAACAAGTCTCACTCAGGAAACAAACTATTCTTAAGGGTAGTCTGTGTGCCCAGCAGGCCAAGAGAAAAATAACTCTATGACATCTTGGGAGGATGGTCTTAAAATGTTGTGTCGAGTATTTTTTTAAATCCATGGGTCTTTTGCGTATATGTTATGGCTTCCAGTTTTGTGTTTTTATGGGATTTCTGCAGTGGGAATGTGTGTGTCTCTGCATTTATGTGTTTCTCTGCCTTTTCTTTGGTACTTTCACCTTTGTTTTGTTCTATTTTGATTGGTTTCAGGATTTTCTGTTTGTTGCTTGTTCATCTTTTTAATTTTTATTTTATTATTCTTTAAAGGCCTTTTTAAAAATTCATTGAGTTAGGTTTTTTTTTTCTTCTCCTTTTACTTTGGATCCCTATCTCAGCTTCCCCTTCCCCTCTCTCCTCCCAGGCCCTTCCTCTTACCTCCTGTCTCTCCTCATCCACAACTTACCACCTTCTCTTCAGAAACAGGGAGGCCTCCAGTGGATAGCAACCGGCCTTGGCATATAAAGTTGCAGTAAGATTAGATGCATCTTCTTCTATGGAAGCTAGACAAGGCAGTCCAGTTAGGGGAAAGAGGTCCAAAGGCGGGCAATGTATTCAGAGACAGCCCCTGCTCTAGCTTTAGGGGCCCCACAGCTGCACAACTGTTACATACATGCAGAGGGCCTACATCTATCCCGTTCATGCCCTCTTGTTGGAAGTACAGTCTTTATAAGCAACTACAATGGGGTCATTGTAGTTGATTCTGTAGGTTTTCTTATGGTATCCTTGACCCATCTTGCTCTTTCAGTCCCTCCTCTCACTCTTCCATAGGATTCCCCAAGCTCCACTTAGGTTTGGCTGTAGGTCTCTGCATCAGTTTGAAAAACTTACTGAGTGAAGTCTCGCTGATGACATTTATGATAGGCTCTGTCTGCAAGTCATTAATAGTGTCAGCAGTGGGCTTCCTCTCATGAAATTGGTCTCAAGCTGGGCCAGTCATTGGTTGGCCTGTCCATCAAATTCTGCTCCATCTTTACTCCTGTAAATCTTGCAGTCTGGACAAATTGTGGGTCCAATGTTTTGATCTTTTCATAACATCCCAAATTTCCTGGGTGTTTTGTGTCAGAAACTTTTTAGATTTAACATTTTCTTCAACCTATGTATTAATTTCTTCTATAGTAATTATTACACCTGAGATTCTGTTTTCCATTTCTTATATTCTGTTTGTAATGCTTGTGTCTGTAGTTTCTGTTCTCTTACCAAGATTCCCTAAATGGGCGTGTCTGTCTGTGTTTTATTGTTTCTACTTCTGTTACCATGTCTTGAAGAGTTTTATTCATTTCCTTCACCTGTTTGATTGTATTTTTTGTATTTCTTTAAGAATTTTATTCATTTCCTTTTTAAAGACCTCTATCATCTTTACAAGATTGGATTTAAGGTCATTTTCCTGTAGTTCTGCTGTTTTAAGAGATCCAGGGCTTGCTATAATAGGTTAGCTGGACTCTGGTGGTGTCAGATTGCCCTGGCTCTTGTTGATTGTCTTATGATGGCCTTCAGCTATCTCATTGTCCCTGGGAATGCAGGCAGAGCTGAAGGCCAGAAAATGGAGCTCAGGGTACCTGATGTAATTACCACAGTTGGGTATGGCGTAAGGGGACTTAAAAAGGCAAGGGGTTGAGGGGGGTCTTATCTGGTTGTCCCTGCTGCTGGTAGGCCCTCAGGGAATGCAAGCAGAACAGTGGGAGAAAAAATGGAGAGCAGAGGACCAGGTGCAGCTTATTGCTTTTAGGCGAGCACAAGAGGATCTAGCAGGAAAGGACTTGCAGCCAGGGATCTTACCTGGCTATCTCTGCTGACAGAATGTCTCCAGGAATAGAGGCAGAGCTGTGGGCTAGAAAACGGAGTTCAGGGAACAGCAAGCCTGTTCTTTTTTAGTGAGAGACAGAAGGGAGTGATCCAGATGAAAGGGTTATTAAGGAGGAACTGGGAAGAATTGGGGGAAAGAAACCTGAAATTACAACATATTATGGGAAAAAAACTTTCAATAATACAAATGAATGTTTTTATAAACATTCATGTAAAACTTTCTGTATGGACACAGGTTTTTCAACTATTTACAGCACTTGCCAAAGCTTCTTCACCATTTGACATTCTCACAATGTATAAGAGCTTCAATTTCCCAAATGTTTCTCAGCACCAAACAAGGTTATATTGAGTAGTATAGTTACCCCTTTATTGGCATGTTGCCAGACTCTTATTACTCTCCTGAAAATGCAGAAAACATTAAACTGTGTATATATATATATATATATATATATATATATATATATGTATGTATATTATTCCTTCATATGCATAATGCTTATATTAATTTATGAGTTAGATACAGTAATAGATTAGAAACAACATATAACATAATAATTACAATGAAACTATTATAAAAGCTATATGAATGTTGTTTCTACCCTCCTGTTGAATTAGTCAAAAAATAAAAATATTACCATTCTCAAATTTTGACTTTTTCATAGGTAACTAAAGATTCAAAAACATAGAACTACAGCTAAAGGAGAACAACTGTATATAAAATGTTTAAACTAAAACCAAACCACATTGTATTGATATTGTTATTATTACTGTTATTGTTATAAATAAAATAGGATGGACAGTATTCTTCATTGTAAGAAATAAAAGAAATGAAAGATTAAAAAGCTTTTCTGAATAAGGCAGATAAACAACTTGTAGGAAACATCAGGATGCTGATAGATTCTAAAGAATGGATGGAAAATATAGCTTAGAGACAAGAAGTAGCTTGACAGGCAGGCTAAGACATGAGAAAAATTGCATGCTAGCACATGGAAATGTATTGGAGAGTCAGCTGCCTCTGGTGTTCCAGGTGAACCAGGTACCCAAGCCCAGGCAAGCTACTGCATCTCTTACCATTGCTTAGTGACAAGATAAAGAATTCTGCTTATGTCGTTTGTCTCAGGCTCAATGTCATGAAGGAGACATTTGATCTGCCTGCCATATGTTGTTTCTCTGATTGCATCTGGGAAAGGAATTATGTACTTCCACTCAGTTGTTCTGGACACGCCAGAATAAAAATTTTCATGGTAGATAACACATTTAAGAGCATAAAGTGCAGTTCTGTGACACTAAACCACCCAGCAAATGTATTTCCCGATCTCCTTCAATAATGAACACTTTTTGAGCAGAAGAAGGGTAGGGCTCACTAATAACTAATGATGATCTGGTTCTGATACTTCCAATATAGAGAATTAGCAGGATCCAATAGTGCCCTCCATGCAACAGTGAGTTCAATGGATTCCTTCCCAAGAATGGAAAGATCCACTCTCCTATTTGTATTAATATTTCTTTGTCTACTTAAGTTTTTTTTTCAATTACCTATGTAGTCTTTAATATTATTCTTGTCAAGACCCTTGCATGAACCTTGGAAACAGAATGTCAGGATCAAGTGCCAAGTCCCTGAAATTTCCCCCTTTAAATTCCCAATATTCTTGAAACATCAAAAAGGAAAAAATAAGAAGTACCCAATATTAAAGGGTATGGGGTCACTGGCTCCTTCTCCTGTATGCTGGAAATGACAAGGAAATTCATGTTATCTAAAGAGAGACAGATTCTTGCACTGACAATATGTTCTGTTCTTTGTTACCTTGCCTATACAATGTCAGAATAATTGAATGATGTAACTACTTTTGTAGTCTAACTTAGAAGGTCCTGGCCATTAACTAACTGGGTGCATTAAAGTTGCACCGTGAAGAAACCAAATGCCATACATTCGAATGGCTAGCCATAGACCCCCCAGGGTAATAGTATAAGGAGAATAAATATTACTGATAAGCACAGTAAGGGATGGAAAGCTATAACCTGTTGCTATTGTACCTTAGCAAGGCAATGTATATGGCATTCCACATTTGTAAACTCTTAGTGATTTTTTTCAAGGATTTTCTCTAACCTATCCTCATTGTCTAAGCATAGGCAAAATGTGGATGTGAAGGTCTCCTACTGTCTAACTTTCATAGTGATGAAAGATGCTATATGTGCTACTGAAGGAAAATGTAATCATCAATCCTACACAGCTGTGAACCCTAGAAGTTACAATAATAACTGGTAGAATAATAATACATTTCTGCTGGTACAATAGTGACACAAACATCATGCAGACAACCAACCACTTTCTGGATGGTTTTCAGTTATATTCCACGAAATGAAACCCATACATTGATCCTCTATTGGAACAAGAACATTGGCTAAACAGGAAATAGTTCCTAGGGAGAAACCTACCACTATAATTATATTAAGTGAACATGATATTAAACTGACTCCTATACGCTTATCATTATGCCTATACATTAATGTATTTCTCAACACTCATTACAGAAGCTTTATTTTCTTTTTCTGTTCTTTTTCCATTCAGTTGAAATTAGAGAAGCTTTTATTTGCAATAGGTGGCAATTAACATAAAGCCATGTAGGTCAACATGCAGAGAATAAGAGACTGTATTACATTCTCAATTCTAAATGTGACATCTACACCACAAGTCCTCCTCCCAAGGTTCGGGAGTCAAGAAGAGAAGACAAAAACGTATTAAGAACCAGAGGTGATATATAATTACAAGGAAAATGGTTGTTTTGACACAACAGGGCAATTGCACTTATGAACCCACAATGGTTGCAACAACACACATAAGACTTGTGCAAATGCAAGCCTGGTAAACTTCCAGTAGAGAGGGAGAGGTGAGCATCATTACCACCTCTATCGAGAACCATTGGCAGTTGGCAGCTGCTGGAAGAGGGGGAGTCAGTTTTCAAGAGTGTATCCCCTCATAGGTCATCCCTGCTCAAGTGGAAGGCCACATAACACACCAGAGAATATGTTGTAGTACAAAGTGGACTTGATGGGCAGATGGATTGTGTTTAAAGAGACATACAGGGACTAGGGAAGGCTGGGAGATGCGGGAAGTTATAAGGGAGGGAGTGAATATCATCAAAACACTTTGGATGAAATTCTCAAAGAATGAATAAAGAAGTGAGAGGAAAAAAAAGATTAACGCTTATCAGCTTATCAAACAATTATAATTCACCGGGTCTAAGGTGGAATTCAACAACAACAAAGTTGTTAAAATCCCCTGAGGTACTTCTTCTGGCTGGAGAAGCACTGGTTTGGAGAAAACATTTGCACCTAATATTCCTGATCTTGCTCTTTCACAAAGCTCCCATTTGCAGGTAATTTAAGTGTGGGCACTGCAAGTTCACCAAAGGAACAGTTGGGGGTGGGGTGGGGTGGGGAGAATTGCCAAAGACCTCTGGAGAGGAAGTAACTGTCTGACAAAGGGAAAAGCATTCAAATAGAAAAATAATCTCAAGAATCACCACAGCGCTTAAATAGACTCCTGACTTGGAAACCAGAGAATGATTTTCCAACATCTCAATGAACACTGCACTTAGCTAGCTGTCAACTATGCAAACACACTAATTTTCCATTCTAATTATTTTGGGATGTTTTTCCTCGGTTGCATGATTATGTGGCTAGCAATCCTAATTTGACGCTTGTATTAATTGATACTTAAGTTAGTAAACACGCTGCAAGCCTTGCAGTCCACACACATATAATGGCCAATGTGCTTACTAACAGAGCTTGCCCATGCACATTTATGACTCACAAACTTGAGTAAAACCTTTAAAAATAATTCAAAGAACAATAGTATCTTCTAAACCCAACAGGACTGATAATAGATGTGATCTCACCGTCTGTATCAACATGTACAAAACCTGCATATTTTCAAATCAGACAAAAACGCCAGCATGGAGAAGTGAATACCAAGTCCCACCCATTACCAAGAAGCTATTTCCAATTGATACCTGCTGGGAAAGGAATAATCAGTTTTCTCCAATGGAGTGTCACTTGGTCTATCAACCACATTCCAGAGTAGGTCCCATGTCTAGGTAATAGTAGAGTGACACAAAGCAGACTCCATGTTCATGTGGGGGAGCCTGTCTGTGTGTATGTGTATGTATGCACGCATGTATTTGTGTCTGTGTATGTCTGAATGTGATTTTTGTTTTGTTTCATACTATTGGTTATTTAAAAGATGTCAGTTTTGATATTATTCTCTTTTTGTTGTGCCTCCTTTGTACATGTATTTGAGAGAGATAGAAAAAGATCATGAAATTGAATGGTTATGGATGCGGGGAGATCTGGGAGGGGTTGGCATAGAAAGAATTTTGTCTAAAATGATGTATGAATGAATTTAATAAAAAAACAAAACAATTAATAAAATCCTAAATAAATCTAAAGAGATGTAAAAATAACTCAAAAAGTTTACATATTTAAGGTATGAAACATGTTGGCTTGATATAGGTATAAGCCATTTGTCATGTTTTCACAAATTACTTAACACATCTATCACCATGCATGTTATACTTTGGATCTCCAGAACATATTGATCATGCAAGTAAAAGTTTGTCTCTTGTGGTTAATAATTCCTTCTCAGTTTCCCCACAGACCCAGACCCTGACAAGAAACATTCTACACTGTCTCTGTGAGTTTGAAGATTTTTGGACTTCATGAGTGACAGATACAATATTTGCCTTTCAGTATTTGGTTTAACCCGTTTAGCAAATACCCTCTGGGTTCATCCAAACTGGCACAATTCTTTGCTGTTACAGCTGAATAATACACCATTATATGCTTGCTTGCTCCTTCTACTCCTGTTAGTTTGTTCTGATATGTTGGCTACTGTGATTAATTCTACAATGGACATGAGAATACAGATTTCTCAAGGTTCTGATTTTGTTTCTTGGGAGATGCAATCAAGAGTAGGTTAGCTGGATCACAAGGTAACTCCTTTTTTGGGGGGACCTGCCAGGATTTTCACACAAAGATACTCTTTAATTCACACCAAAGCTAATACTTTTTAAGGTATAGGTATTTTAATGGATATAAGGTGATGGCATGCCTTGGTTGTGCTTAGCATTGTTTATTATCAGTGGTGTTGGGCACCTTTATAAGTACCAGTTCCTACATGTAAAACTTCCTGGGTGAAATAATTTTTAAACTTATCCACCACTTAGATTCATTTCTTTGGATTTGTTTGCTTTCCTTAAATTAATCTGTGTGTATTCTTTTTAAATATTACATATTAACCCTTAATAAAATAGATGGTTTGTAAATATATCCTTCCATTCTGTGTGTTGTATTTTAATTTTATGCTGTATTTGATATATAGAAGCTTTTTGGTTTAGTTAATCCTTTGAGTACTATGTCAGGTACGTGCCACAGTAGTATATCCCATACCTGTGTTAAATACTAGGTTTGATCCTTACCTATGCAAGCATAATTTGTAGAAATATTTGTGTGTGTGTGAAAAAAACACTCTTTGTAATTTCTATCAAAATTATATAAAACCAATATCAGTTTTATATAACTATATAAAATCAGTAGCAAAACAAATATCAATTTTACATTATGTACTAATAATGGACAAGCCAGAAAATTAAGGAAACAATTCGTGAGATTAGCTGAGAGATTTGGCATTGTTTTCTCTAGCAGTTTGACCAGACACACCAGTCCTGCATTTTCCTTTCTTGGGAAACTCTTTACAAGTGACTCATTGATAAGTCAGAATTTCTGTGTATTTGTGGTTCAGCTTTGACAGGTTGTGGCTTACGGAGCTCCAGACTCCCCACAGTACTCTGCAGAAACAGGGCTTCCCTAGCACAGCTCTAATGACGGGGCTGGAGAAATTCCTCAGCAGTTAAGACGGTGTAATCCTCTTGCAAGGGACCCGAGTTGGATCCCCAGCATCAAGACTAGGTGGCGCCCAATGGCCTGGAATTCTATGTCCAGTGTGTCCATGACCCTCTTCTGGCTTCCATGAATGCCTGCCCTCACGTGTACGTACGTGCACTTGCACAGGCATTCAGAGATAACACATGACTAAAGGAATATTTTAAAAATCAAGAAGGATGTGGTGCATCTATGCATAGTGAAGCAGAAATGATGCGATGAACCTTGCTGTTTCCTCTTGAGAAATTTTTTTTCAATCCACTTGTTTTAGCTGGTATACAAAAGAACATGGGTTTCACTATGACATTGTCAAGAATATATATCATTTTCCTTTGCGTGTTTACCCTCATTATCATATCATGCCGCCCCACCACTGCATGGTCCCTTTCCTTCCTCAAAATAGCCCTTCTTCTGCTTTTGTTTTCTGTTGGGTTGATACTCACTTCATATCCCTGCCCCGATTTCCCTTGAGGAACAATCTCTCAATTTCATGCCATCTTACTGGACCATTTATAAAGACCTAATGGTTTTCTCCAGCTGAAAAGTAGATGAACAACCCTCAAACAAGTACATCTGACCTTCTATCTTGTGAATCTGAGTATTATGCAGAGAAAATACAAAAAGTGACTGGAATCAATCCATGTTGCTCATTTTTTTCTGCTTAGAGCATTAGGTCAGAACTCCCATTTTCAGAATACCTGCTGTTTAATTTTCTTGTGATTTTGTCTGGTACCTGTGTTCATCTAACACACTTATATTTGGGTTAAGTATTTGCCATCTGTTTCTGTTGACTTGCACCATCCGGAGAACTCTAATCATGTTAGCAGTATGTGATAGAATATGCAGCAGTGGCTTCAGACAGTATCATTTCTCCCTGGCTCTAGATGACATGCAGAGAATCTGTCATGCAAGCATTTGCTTAAGCCCTACTCTCAGCTGTTTTAAAAAATGTAGAAGATACTTATTTCCGTTTGAGTGCACATTTGTTATGTAAAAGAACAAGTTTTATTATGTTTTCATATATGTTTAACACAGAATTTATTCATACTCATGCCATACTCACAAACCTTCTCTACCTTTCTACATTATTGCCATATATCCCTAAGATTCAGGAGAAGGATATGGTATATATATTCTTTTAAGGGCTGAACACCCTCTGTACCTTTGCCAGTTGAGTATCTCTGTGTTAATCAGTATCTACCGGAAATAGAATTATCTCGGATAAGGGCATGTCTTCCTAGGCCAGTGATTATTGCAGTTCATGGAGTTCACAGCTGGCTGTTGATTAATGATTACTTCTCTCCTTGTATGGCTTGCATAACACCTGCCAGCATTATGAAAGTTAGCAAGTAAGTGTGAAGCTTCCAAATCAGTAACACTTGATATCTCCATGTTCAAGGATGTGGTGCCTTCAGCAACGGGGTTTTAAGAGTTAAGACCTGGAGGATGACTAAGCAACATCCTATAATGTTTGGGGTTCTATGGAACCTCACTTGTCAACACCTCCAAAAGATGCTCCTATTTCCAGCACCACCTGTCTGCTAGTGTCAAGGAGGGGAATTGTTATCCTGTATAGGGATGAGTAAATAACACTAAAGACCTTTAGAAGTAGATATATGGAAACCTCCTACTATAGAAGCCTGTACCCCGCCTCTCATGTGTGTGTGTGTGTGTGTGTGTGTGTGTGTGTGTGTGTAAAGAGTTAGAACTGAGTTATTGTATGTATTTTTTATCTATCTCATTAGTATTTAAAGTAATGAGTTTTATGATGACATTTCCCTACATCTTTATCAATAGACTTCCTTCTTGTCCCTCTCCCATTCCACCTTTCTCATCCCATCCCCCTTCATCTTATGGATCTTACTTCCATTTGGTTTCATGGCATATGTATTACATTACTCACCCAACACATACACACACACACACGCACACACACACACACACACACACACACACACACCTGACAATTTCTTCCTCTTCTCTCATGGTCTCCTTTCTAGTTTCTTGACTGACTGGCTGGCTAGACCAAAATTCACAAAAATTGTCCCAGTAGCTCAAATCCTGAATGGATTGTCCCCCATGAAGTTCCTCCCCCTCAGGGCTCATGGAACCCTGTGGAAGAGGAAGGAGAAAGGTAGTAAGAGCCAGGGGGAAGAGAAAGCACCAAAGAAACAAGGCCCTCTAAACACAGCAGACCAACTGTGGCAACATGCACAGGGCCTGAATATATCTGGCCCAGACAGTGGGCCCACTAATGATAGGAGAAGTGGCCACAAGCTCCCATCCAAAACCCAAAAACAATTTCCAATTGATAACTGCTAATAAAGGAAAAATTAGGTTTCTCCACTGGAGTCTCACTGGGTAAATAAAGCCCCTATTAAGAGTAGGTCCCCTACTTTGCTCCTTCTTAGAATGGGGAACAAAATACCCATGGAAGGAGTTATAGAGACAAAGTTCAGAGCTGAGACAGAAGGAAAGACCATCCAGAGACTGCCCCACCCGGGGATCCATCCTATATACAACCACCAAACCCAGACACTATTGCATATGCCAGAAAGATTTTGCTGACAGGACCCTGACATAGCTCTCTCTTGTGAGGCTATGCCAGTACCTGGCAAGTACAGAAGTGGATGCTGGGAAAACTTACAGAAATCATGCATGTCTTAGGTTGGAATAGACCCTAGCCTCCCTTTCCATGTCTCTGGACACGCAACAGCCCTTTTTTTGGTTGAGCTCCTGTCTCAAGTTGGTGAGGCCTCCCAATTAGGGGAAGGGGTCTTGGGGTATCCTCTTACTCATCATTGGCTATCCGTTTAGTGTATACATTAGGGACTATTCCTCCTCAGTCTAGATGACAGAGGTTGTCGAGTCCCCTACTTCCATCCTATGATAATGGACCTATATGGGTTTCATTTGAATAGCATCTATCTGCTGTCATACAAAAGCCATCAGTTTGTTGAACAGTATGGGCACAAGAGACAGAGAATAAGTCTTCTGGGTATCTTGGTTATCCCCCATTATAGGATCAATATCCTTGAATGGCCACAGAGTTTTCGACACCGATTCTAATTTTGTCAGTGGCTATAGGCGGGGACCACTAAATGTGGCCTATGGATGCATAGTGTCAGCCAGCACAGGATGCTTCCCAGGGCCTCCACATTTTCTCTTAGAGCTATTTTCTGCAGGGCACACATCAGAGTGTTGACCCCAGTTTATACAGCCAAAGAGATGTACCCCACTAAATAGTAAGTCAGGGAACCAAGAGTCCAATGAAGCCACCTTGGAGGCCCTAGTGATGATGTCTCCTTCAGCATTGGGGACTTCCTAAGTTGATCTGTTCCAGTTTGAAGAGAATCTTCATGTTCCCTGCAAAGAAACAGGGTTCTCAGGGGGTTTCTCCTCCCTGGATCTGTTATTATTGTCTATTTGTTTAATCAGTTTCTCTGGCAGCCATTGTGCGGCATCTGCTATTTGGGAATATATGCAGACAGAACCTCTTTCACAGATAAGCACTGGGTCTGGCCCATCCCAGGTTCCAGTTAATGGGTCTTTCCAGAGGACTGTTGCAAAATTCTTTTTGGTATTAGGCATTTGAGCCATGATTACTTCATTGGGGCTGCACATAATCAATCCCAGCTGGGATAACAGATCTCAGCCCCAGAGATTAATGGGAAGGCCCGGGATGATATATGGTTGTATATTTCCTGTATTTCCTTCTTTATCTTTCTACTTCAGCACCTTAGAGCTTTGTTGTGGATTTTGACTTTGGCCAATACCCCTTAGATT
The DNA here is from genome assembly GCF_900095145.1 of Mus pahari. Lineage (NCBI taxonomy): Eukaryota > Metazoa > Chordata > Mammalia > Rodentia > Muridae > Mus > Mus pahari. Next base: position 31,043,707 of record NC_034606.1, read on the forward strand.
TGTCAAGGTTGGGGTCAGAGGCCAGGTGGTGGGCCAATCACTTTGTTTTATAACAGTCACATCAGCCCCTGTATCAACCAAGCCTCGGAATGCCTTTCCATCAAGCCACATTGTCATCATAGGTTTTTGTTTAACTATAGGTTGCACCCAGTATGCATCAGAGGAACCAAAGCCTTCATCCCCTCCCTTAGGACTCTTATATTTGCAATTAGTTAGAAGCAATGGAAGTAACAATAGTTGAGCTAGCTTCCTTACTGTGGGGGTGGTGACTATATTATATATTGCCTTGACTATTACCTTAATCGCTCCTTGATAATCATTGTCTATAACACCAGGAACAATTTTTTAGTCCCTGCATGGCAGCACTGCTTCCTCCCACTATCAGGTAAAACACATTTGGATAGAGCGGTCTGAACACTCCTGTGGGTAGGGCCTGAGGTCCCATTTCTGGGGTTAGTACTGTGTGGGTGGCAGAACTAAGGTTCAGTCCTGCACTTCATGGGGTTGCTCGACTAAGTTCTGAAAGGGATTGATTGATGCTTGCTGGCATAAAGCTGACTGCCCTATAAGCCTGTTTTGACTTGTGTTGGTTTGTGGGCCTGGGGCTGGCCCCTGCTCCCAGTTAAGGAAAAGGGTGTGCCCTTGTGTATCTGTATTGGATCTACACTTAATAGTCCAATGTTTTCCAAGTTTGCAATTTGGGCATAGCCCAGGCTGTTTCCTGGGCTGTCTCAAAGTTGTCTTGTTTCCTATCCTGCAATCTTTTGCAAAATGTCCAGTCTTGCCACACTTAAAACAGGCCTTTTTGTCTCTACTTGCCAAGAAGTCTCTTATTAGCTGTCCTTGCATGACAGCCACCATACCTAAGCCCTGTTGGTAAAAGGGCCCTATGTCAGAACAGAGTCTGATATACCCAGTAAGGTTTGTCTTCTTCCTGTAGGGTCTAATGGCTGCTTGACAGACAGGATTGGCATTTTCAAATGCAAGCTGTTTCACATAGTCTACACCTGCCTCTGCATTACCAAAATTCCTCCATGCTATTGTCATCAGTCAGTGAACAAAATCAGAAAATCTTTCATCAGGCCCTTGTCTGACTGCTGTCAAAGACGCACCAGGGTCTCCCTTTACCAGAAGTTTATGCCAAGCCTTCATAGCTGCATTTTAAATTTGAGCCAATAAACCTGGGTCATATTGCAACTGGTCATCACTTGAAGTGAATTGTCCTTCTCCCACTAAGGTATCAAAGGACCAAGCATTGCCTGCATAAACATTCCTCCTAGCCATCTCTTTACAATTTTCATGATACTCTGATTTCCAGATAAGATGGTCACCGCTGCTAAGAACTGTTCTTACTAGGGTATTCCAATCCCCAGGAGTCAGCCACTCCTCTACAGCAGATTCCAGGATTGCAAGAGTAAAAGGAACAGTGGTGCTGTATTGTGACACTGCATTTTTTTTAATTCTTTAATGATTTAGAAATTGAAACCTGTGTGATGTCTCCAAGCAACCCCTTGAGCATCTGTGGTCTCAGATACAGGGAAAGGCTCAGACCATCCCTCCTCTGGGCAATATACTACGGCTAAACTAAAGCTATCTGGCAGGGGCCATCTTTGGGCTCTGTGTTGAGGAACATGAGGACTCAAGGGATTTTCTCAGGTGGCTTTGCCCTCCCAAGAGATCTTCCTGGTCTTTAATTCTTGTAGCTGATTAATTGAGTCCCGACACTCTTCCTCTGATTCTATTTGTTTTATTCCTCTAATTCTATTTTTTTGGGAGGAAGAGGGGCTGAGATTTTATTCTGCAATTCCTTTCAAGGATCCAAGACAGCCATCCCTAGGACACCATCAGGTGGTCCAGGGTCGCAGATGGAGGAGGTCTCTGAAAGGGGAGCCATTCATAATCGTAACATTTGGCCACCTGTTCCTCCAGGTCATCCCTGTCTGACTCAGAAAGCATATAGTGATGGGCAATTAACCCAAAGAACATTTCAACTCAGGTTATGAAACCCTGCAGGCCTATGGCCACAGCTTCTGCACTTTGCCATTTCCAGGTATGCTTTGAAATAACCAACAATAAGTACTGTTTGCCAAAAGGAAACAAAACCCATGAGATTCACACAGAAACTTGCTAACAGGTTGTATAGGGCTATGCTTTTCATTTAGGACGTTGTAAAGCATCAGCAGGCAGTACATGGCAAACCGTTGTAACAAATTGTTTAATATAACCAGGTATGTCCAAACACTGGAGAAATGAAAGTTTCCCTCATCACTTATTTCTTGCCCCATTTTTGTGCCTATGACTCACCAGTCTCAAAGTGGCAGGTTCCCGAGGCAATCACCTTTGTTTGGTCCACCCTTCTTCCAGTAACATTCCTCATGGGGTCTCTTATTCTCACTGTCCCTGTTTGGGTGCCAGCTGACCTGGTCCACTTGTCAGTCAACGGGTTCTGCAAGAGAGAGGGAGGGGGGGACTGGGAGGCAAGAGACATGAAGAATGGAGACAAGACAGGCTATCTGATCAAGGATCAAGTCTCATTTATTGAAAGGCAACGATTTATATAAGCACAAGCTGGGGAGTGCAGCTGGAGATACTTACCCACAACTCCATGATGTGTAGGAGAAAAACAAAATGTTATTAGAGTGTGTTCCACTGTGGTGGCTTCTTGCAAAAACATCATGCTAGGAAAGCAAGTCTCTCGTTGGGGTGGAAAAGTATCACCTGTAAGTAAGTAGCCCAAGATGGCTGCAGAGATGATAGCTGCTTGCTGCTAAGAGTCAGCTCCCAACAGTGGTATAGCTGGATCTTGAGGTAAAACTATTCCAAATTTTCTGAGAAGCTACCAAAGTAATTTCTAGAGTGGTTGTAAAAGTTTGCTCTCCCATCAGCAGGGAGCTTACTCTACGCACTTGCCAGCTTGTCCTGTCCTTTGGGGTTTTTGATCTTAGCCATTCTGGTGAGTGTGAGGTAGAACTTCAGAGTAGTTTTAATTTGCATTTTCCTATTGACTAAGGACATTGAACATTTACTTAAGTGTTTCTTGGCCATTTGAGATTCCTCTGATGAGAATTCTCTGTTTATCTCTGTACCCTATTGTACTGGCTGGTTTAGTATGTCAACTTGCCACAAGCTAGAGTAATCATAGAGGAAGGAGCTTCAGTTGGAGAAGTGTGGGGTATTACCATTACCATTATCCAGCTGTGGGGCATTTTCTCAATTAGTGATCAAGGGGGAAGAGCCCATTGTGGGTGATGCCATCCCTGGGCTGGTAGTCTTGGTTTCTATAAGAGAGCAGACTGAGCAAGACAGGGGAAGCAAGCCAGTAAAGAACATCCCTCCACAGCTTCTGCATCAGCTCCTGCTCCCTGCCCTGCTTGAGTTCCAGTCCTGACTTTCTTTGGTGATGAACAGCAATGTGGAAATGTAAGCTGAATAAACTCTTTCCTCCCCAACTTGCTTCTTGATCATGATGTTTTGAGTAGGAAATAGAAACCCTGAGTAAGACACCTACTTTTTTTTAATTGGATATTTTCTTTATTTACATTTCAAATGTTTTCCCCTCTCCAGGTCTCCCCTTTGGAAACCCCCTATCCCATCCCTCCTCCACCTGCTTCTATGAGGGTGTTCCCTTAGCTACCCACTCCCATCCTCCCTCCCTGGCATTCCCCTATACTGGGGCATTGAACACACTGAGGCCCAAGGGCCTCTCCTCCCACTGATGTCCAACAAGGCCATCCTCTGTCACATATGCAACTGGAGCCATGGGTCCTTCTATATGTATTCTTTGGTTGGGGGTCCAGTCCTCAGGACTACCATGCGGTCTGACCTGTTGACACTGTTGCTCCCTCCATGGGGCTGTAAACCCCCTCAGCTCCTTCAGTCCCTTCTCCAACTCCTCCATCTGGGACCCCACACTCAGTCCAGTGGTTGGCTGAGAGCATCAGCCTCTGTATTTGTCAGGCCCTGACAGAGCCTCTCAGGAGACAGCCATATCAGGCTTTGGTCAGCAAGCATTTCCCGGCATCCATTATTTGGGTTGTTGGTGTCTAAATTCTTCAGTTGGTTATAAATTTTGGACACTAGTCCTCTGTCAAAAGTAGGTTTGGTGAAGATATTTTCCCATTCTGTAGGCTACTGTTTATTCCTACTGACAGCATCGTTTGCCTTACAGAAGCTTTTCTGTTTCGTGAGCTGCCTTTTACCAACTGTTGATCTTAGAGCCTGAGCCATTGGTGTTGTCTCCTGTATCAATGTATTTAAGGCTATTACCTGCTTTCTTTTCTATTAGATTTAGCTAATCAGGTTTTACATTGAGGCCTTTGGACCACTTGGGTTTGAATTTTGTGCAGGGGATAAATATGCAGATATCTGATTTAGACCAGCATCATTTGTTGAAGATGCTCTCCCTTTTCCATTGTATGGTGTTGCAGTAAATCTCCTCCCAAATATGCCCCAGCAATGAAAACACAACATAATTAATATGATGACATGCTGTGTGCCTAGACTGGGCAGATCTCCACTACACTACCGTCTTCCACAGCTTATGAGACCCCTTAGAACTTGCAGTTTCTCCAGGCCATGTGCTTCTGCTCAGCTTTTCTTCTTCCTCCTCCTCTCCCTCTTCCATTTTTTCCTTCTTCTCTCCCCCCCTCACCTTCCGCTCCACCTTCCCTTTTATCTGCCCAATCATCAGCTCTCTTTTTATTTTACAAATTAAGGTGGTAAGCAGGTTTACAGGAAATCACCTGAGTGCTGACTCATTCCTTGTTCACAACCACTCATAGGAGAATGGAATTAGCATCAAATGTAATTAGCCCCAGGGCTATTCACAACAGTATGATTTTGCTTCTTTGTCAAAAATTGAGTGTTGGGAGGTATGTGATTTATTTCTGGGTCTTCAATTCAATTCCATTAATAAACTTATCTGTTTCTATACCAATAATATGCATTATTTATTACTATTTCTATGTAGTATATCTTGAAGTCAGGGATGGTGATACCTCCAGACTTTCTTTTATAGTACAAGATTGTTTTAGCTATCCTGGGTTTTTTGTTTTTCCATGTGAAATTGAGAATTGTTCTTTCAAGGTCTGTAAAGAATTGTGTTGGAATTTTGATGGGAATTGCATTGAATCTGTAGATTGCTTTGATAAGATGGACATTTTCAATGTTTACCCTTCTGATCCCTAAGCATGAAAGACTTTCCATCTTCTGATATTGTCTTCAATTTCTTTCTTCAGAGACCTAAATTTCTTGCCATACTTGTCTCTTAATTGATTTCTTTAAGTTACACCAAAATATTTTCATATCACTTGCTGCTGAGAGTGTAAACTTGTACAACCACTCTGGAAATCAATTTGGCAGTTTCCAGAAAACCATTCCTGGGCATATACCCAAAAGGTGTTCCATTGTCCCACAAGGACACTTCCTAAACTATGTTCATCGCAGCTTTATTCATAATTGTCAGCACTAGAAACAACCCAGTTGCTCCCCAACCAAAGAATGTATAAAGAAAATATGTTTCATTTACACAATGGAATAATACTCATCTATTAAAAATAAGGACATCATGAGTTTTGCAGGCAAATGGATGGAACTGGAGAATATCATCCTAGGTGAGGTAACCCAGACCCAAAAAGACATGCATGGTATGTACTCACTTATAAGTGGATTGTAGACACAAACTAGGTGATAACTATGCTGTAATCCATAGGTGCATAGAAGTCAAATAACAAGGAAGGCCCATGGGTGTATATATAAATCTTACTCAGAAGGAGAAATATAATAGGCTTTGGAGGTGGTTGGTGGGAGGGAAGTGGTTCAGAGAGCAGATGGGGAGGTGAACAGGTGGGAGGGATCAGGTGTAGGGAAAGTTGAGGAAAGAGAACCAAAATTGTCTGCAGACATGAGAGGTGGCATCTCTAGGATATGTCAGAGACCTAGGACAGGCCTGGAGAAAGTCCCAGAGAGTGTATAAGGAGGACTCTATCTGAGACTCTTAGCATGAGGGATATGGAGTCTGAAGTGGCCACCTCCTGCAGCAAGACAGAACTCCTAGTGGAAAGATGAAGACACCAACTCACCCACAAAACCTTAGACCCAAAATGTGTCCTGGTTACAAGATATGCAGGGACATAGATAGAGCAGAGACAGAGATGGAAGGAATATACAACCAATGAATGGACAGACTTGAAATCCATCCCATGGGTAATTACCAATCCATGACACTATGAATGATACTCTGTTATGCTTGCAGACAGGAGCCTAGCATAACTGTCCTCTGAGAACTCCAGCCAGAAGCTGATGGAAACAGATGCAGAGATCAATAGTCAAACATTAGATTAGGTTTGGGTGGTCTTGTGGAAGGGGTTGTGGTAAGGACTGAGGGACTGAAGGAGATAAGGACTCCACAGGAAGATCAACAGAGTCAACTAACCTGGACTTTTAGGGACTCCCGGAGAGTGAACCACCAACCAAAGAACAAGCATGGGCTGGACATTACTTTGCCCCAAGCACATATGTAGTAGATGTCCAGCTTGGTCTTTATGTGGGCCTCTCAACACCTGGAGTGGGCTGTGCCTGGATCTGCTGCCTGCCTATGGATCCCCTTCCCCTTACTGAGCCACATTGTCTGGCCTCAGTGGGAAAGGATAAGCCTAGTCCTTCAGTAACTTGATGTACCAGGGTGAGGTAATACCCAGGGAGGACCTCCTCCTTCTCAGAGGAGAAAATGATGGGCAGAGGGAAGGGCTTTGTGTACTGAGAGGGGCAGGCTGTGATCTGGATGTAAAGTGAATAAATTAATTAATGAATGAAAAAATGAGTAGTCTCCCTACCAAGCAGTAGATGGTAATGTAAAATGAACTCAAAAACATTTTTGGAGGTTCTTCGTCTTATAAAACTTTGTCAAGAAGTGTTTTCTCACAGGATATATATATATATATATATATATATATATATATATATATATTTCCAGTTTTGTGTTTTTTATAAGAATTCCATGTGTTCTTTCAATGCCTGGGAAAAGTGGCAGTGGCAGAAACCATAATCAGAGTGGAAAAGATCTATTTTCAATAAAAGAAAAATAAGAAAATGTGTGTCTGTTTTAAAGGGATAGGAAACTGGGCATTTCATTAACATGAACATTAACACGTAGCCTTTGTTGTTAGAAGAAAACTAAAGATTTTCTTCCAAATGTTCTGCATCCAATGCTGTTCCTCACACTTCTGTTTTAGATCTTCTTCCTGTCTCTCTTGTTATTCCCACTACTAGCTTGCTGATTCGCCATACATTTTATAATTTACACTTCAAATAAAACAGTGTGTGGCCACAGTTCACTGCTGCCCTTCTTTCAGTTCTTTTAGCTAGATCAATATATCTCATAGGCCATTTGTTATCCTTCAGTCCAGTGACCAGACATATTCCATCCGTGGCGATCTGTCCACCAAAAAATTAGCCTGGAGATCCTCCCAGTATGACATCTGTGGATTCAAATGGCATTGCTGAAATCAACTGAAAAAGTACTGAGCAGAACTGCAAACTCAGATCTGAGCATCTCAGTGGCCTCAAACAGCATTTTGCTCTTTGGCCTTCAGATTGTCCTTCTGTAAAATAGCTTAGCCACTTAGTTCATTTTACAGTGGTAGTAAAGCAAAAATATATAATAATTAGAAATGGAACCTCCAAAGTAATAAATTTAAACTTTTTATCTTTTATCCTGTTACAAGGGGGTCAGTGCCTCTCCCCCTTGAATCAATAGGCTATCAAAAAAAAAGACAAAAACAAATAAGACATTCTAGCTTATTTCTTTCTCAGTTGTCAGCTAGTAGGGTCCAATAGACCCTCTCAAGCATTACTGAATATTTACATTATTCTTGGTTACCCTGTACAACTTGCTGGTAAGAGCCTATTGCTGGAGACTCCACACACTTGAACCAGAGGAGATAAAGAAATCAAGCAGGAAGTGTCCTGGAAGCTTCATCCATACTGCTAGGTTTCATGGTGCTGGAAGATTCTATGCATGCTCCCGAGAGAGTAATTAACTTTCTTACCCATCATTGAACCATGTGAGCTACAATGACGACTGGCTGCGCAAAATATGGACACTAGTACAATCGGAGTACTGATGTTGTGGGTTAAACAACTACATTCTGATAGGATTTCAAGCCCACTTGGTACAATTAACTGGGCCAAAAGACAAAACAAAACAAAACAAAACAAATCAAAACAAAACAAACAAACAAAACAGTGGCTGGCTACGACACAGACCCTACAGACAACCTAAAACTATTTTTCTGGTAAATAGAAATAGTATTCAATAGCTCCTCCTGAGTTCTTCTCTTTATACACATTGATTAGTACATCTTTCATTAGTCTAGAAGGTAATAAACACAGACGCCCACAATTGGTCAACATGCAAAGAATTAGATATTCTGAAGTGCTCAGATCAAATAGGGTATCTTCATCATACTCCCTTCCCAAAACACTCAGGACATTGCAGAAGAAAGATGTAGACATCAGAGGTAGTGGGCATCTGCAGTAAAATAGTATTTGTTGAAAATGACAGTGCCTTTGCACAAATGAACTCATAGCACCTGTGTCTGCAGACCCAAGACCAAGACAAGATTAAGTCAGGGAAAATTTCTACATGAATAGAAAAGGGATTCTGATTAAGTCCCATCTGTGAGGACCTAAATTCTATTGATGGCTGCAAGGAGAGAGTTTTCTTTATTATTATTATTATTATTATTATTATTATTATTATTATTATTATTATTATTTTCTTTATTTACATTTCAAATGCTATCCCGAAAGTTCCCTATACGCCCCCCCACCCCTGCTCCCCTACCCACCCACTCCCACTACTTGGCCCAGGCCTTCCCTTGTGCTGGGTCATATAAAGTTTGCAAGACCAAGGGGCCTCTCTTCCCAATGATGGCCGATTAGGCCATCTTCTGCTACATATGCAGCTAGAGACATGACCTCAGGGGGTACTGGTTAGTTCATATTGTTGTTGCACCTACAGGGTTGCAGCCCCCTTTAGCTCCTTGGGTACTTTCTCTAGCTCCTCCATTGGGGGCCCTGTGTTCCATCCAATAGCTGACTGTGAGCATCCACTTCTGTGTTTGCCAGGCACTGGCATAGCCTCACAAGAGGCCGCAATATCAGGGTCCCTTCAGCAGAATCTTGCTGGCATGTGCATTAGTATCTGGGTTTGGTGGCTGACAATGGGATGGATTCCTAGGTGGGGTAATCTCTGGACAGTCCATCCTTTCATCTTAGCTCTAAATTTTGTCTCTATACCTATATCCTTTCATGGGTATTTTGTTCATTATTCTAAGGAGGAATGAAGTATCCACATGATGGTCATCCTTCTTGGTTTTCCTGTGTTTTGCAAAATGTATCTTGAGTATTCTAAGTTTCTGGGCTAATATCCACTTATCAGTGAGTGCCTATCTAGTGACTTCTTTTGTGATTGGNTTACCTCACTAAGGATGATATCCTCCAGATACATCCATCTGCCCAAGAATTTCATAAATTCATTGTTTTTAATAGCTGAGTAGTACTCCATTGTGTACATGTACCACAGTTTCTGTATCCATTCCTCTATTGAGGGACATCTGGGTTCTCTTTACCAATGTGATCCCTGAGAAGTTACTTATGCTCCAGTAGATGGTCTTATATCCATTCGTGTGCCTGAAGCATTATGTGGAATCAGTGGTTTTCTTTTTTAAAGAGCATGTGAAGGTATAAGAGAAAAGTAGTGAAGAATTGGGAACAACTGCAGGAAAGAGAATGCAGGACTGAATTTCATAAGAATGTGTATGTTTACATGAAATTCTCAAACAATAAAGGAGACTAGGAGAAAAACCCAAGTTCACCTTGCCTGGTAATAAATTATGAGGTCTTAGCTGCGGCCTGGTTGTTCAGTCTCTCCAGTTATAAGGTTATTATAACCTTGCTTATTGTATAACTTAGTTTTATTCATTGAATAAAGCAATATATGCAAATTTCCTGTGTTTTCATAGGCACTCTAATAAGCCATAGCTTACAAAAGAAGATTGGGTAATTTATTCAGAAACACAAAGTTACAAAACTGTTTTCTCTGACATAATATTACAATAAAATTTGCAATTATGTGAAAGGAAATATAAGTACTCAGCCTCAGTTGTCTGTTCCCCAAAAGTAATCATAGCACTGACCCCTACTAAAGGCCCTGACATATGTGAAGAACTGCAACAGCACAGAACTCAGTGTCTTCTGCCCTAAGTACCACATATATATTCATGTATTTATTAATCCATTTATTATCTCATTTATTTCATAAATTTAGATGTCCCAAGATCTATGCCAGACACTGAAAACATCAAAACAAATAAGAACTAGTGTTTATGGCTCCCTTTTTGTTTGGATTTTACTAAATTGTTAGTGTTTCCAAAATGCCTCCCATATGACTTGAGATTTCCATTTGCTGAACATGTACTTGGATGGGAACATCCACCTCAGCTTTCCACTGAACCCTCTCTTAATCACACTCTATCTGCTCTTTGACACCCATTAATACAGCTTCTGGAGAAAGATGGAAAGTTCCCCTTTAAGGACAAGACACTAACTCCCCTCTAGCCAGAAAAGGTCACTCATTCACCTAAAGTTGGAAAAAAAATTATTCTGTAAGGTTAAAAGAGAGAACAGCTTCATTAAGTTGACAAATAACCTTGACTGCTTTTCTCCCAGGGCTGAAGAACTGGAGATTTTGGAGTAATTATTTGTAAAGGCGGACTTAAACGTCATTTATTATTCTGCCTTAATCAACTTGCAAATCAGAATCCTCCAGACTTTCTCCTCTAATTTCTATAGCAGGAATGGTATCTTGTTTTTTAAAAAGAACACGTTGTTAATGTTCTTCAAGCTTCTTTCCACATTAATATATAATTATGCATCTCTCCCAGCATTAATTTAGATAACACAGGATTTGCAGCTTTAAACTCTATTTTCAGATGAGTAAACAAAGCCACTAGTAAAGTCAGTGGCCACCAAGCTTCCAACCATAAGAGATGATCATACTTCAAAATTATATGCCTTGAGAAAAGTTATGAAAAAAAAATGTTGGAACTCCTAATCCTGTATATGGGATGATCTAAACTGTGTAACTGGAAAGATAGAAGAGAGGACACAGTTGGTGGTGATGAGTGTTTTCCTATGAGAAGGTCTTATGAGACTTCTCCATATTTTATTAGTTTTCCAATATGTTTGTATACTATTTTCTTATGGTAAATGTTGTCTTTCATTCCCCTCTCAAGAAAAAGAAAGGATGAAAGGAAGAGAGAGAGAGAGAGAGAGAGAGAGAGAGAGAGAGAGAGAGAGAGAGGAAAGCAGAGAGAAAAAGAATATGTGTGGCAGGAAGACAGGAGGAGCAGGA
>NC_034606.1:31055283-31061999 GCF_900095145.1 Mus pahari
GAGTTCCAGGACTGCCAGGGCTACACAAAGAAACCCTGTCTCGAAAAATCGAGAAAAAAAAGAAAAGAAAAAGAAAGAAAGCACCACTAATGAAAGAACATACATGAGAAGAACCTAGGCCTCCCCACATATGTAGCATATGTACAGCTTTGTCTTTATTTGGGTCCCCCAATAACTGGAGTAGTAGCTTACACTGATTCTGTTGCCTGCCTGTGGATCCTGTTCCCCTCACTGAGCTGTCCTGTCTGGTCCCAGTAGGAGAGGATGTGCCTAGTCCTTCAGTGACTTAAAATGCCAGGGTGCATTGGGACCCAGGGGGTACACTCCACTATCAGAGGGCACACACACACACTCACACACACACACACAAACACACACACACAAAGCATAAACAATACTGAAAACAAGATCTGCAGATATCTGGGAGAGGCCAGAAGGAACTATTTACAATTTGAGGCATTGCTTAATTTGACACATTGATAACAGCTGAGGCATGTCAGGAACCAAGATTATCCAAAACCCAAATATACTAGCAGCACAAAAATCTTGTATTAACTGAGAAGAAAATTCATTTCTTGCTCATGCCATAGTCCAGTGAGTCAAGGAGATGTTTTAGTGTCACTGCTTTGGGCAGTCATTCAGGGACTCAGGCTTCATCACCTGCTAGGGACTCAGAGACCCCTGCAAACAATGGGAAAACTTAAGCCACTGCAAGAGTATTGATGGTGGACATGGGTCCCCTTCCTTCGATTCTACTCATGTTCTGGCACCACATTATCTGTGAAGGAGTCCTGAAAATGTCATCTAGTGGATATGTAGGAATGAAAAGATATGAGTTTTCAAGTTCCACCCATTTGCCTGTGAATTTCATGAAGTCACTGTTTTTAATACCTGAGTAGTACTCCGTTGTGTAAATGTACCACATTTTCCGTATCCATTCCTCTGTTGAGGGACATCTGGCTTGTTTCCAGCTCCTGGCTATTATAAATATGGCTGCTATGAACATGGTAGAGCATGTGTTTGAAGTCAAATGAATGGAACTTAAAAATATCATCCTGTGTGAGGTAACTTAGTCACAAAAGACCACACATGGTATATACTCACTGATAAGTTGATATTAGCCCAAAACTTTGGAATACCCAAGATTCAATTCACAGACCATATGAAGACTAAGAAAAAGGAAGACCAAAATGTGGATGCTTCAGTGCTTCTTAGAAGGGTGAACAAAATACTCACAGAAGAAAATATGGAGAAAAAGTGTGGAGCAGAAACTGAAGGAAAGGCCATACAGAGACTGCCCCACCTGGAGATCCATCCCATATACAGCCACCAAACCTGGATGCTACTATGGATGCCAGGAAGTGCTTGCTGATGGAAGCCTGATATGGCTGTCTCCTGAGAGGCTCTGCCAGAGCCTGACAAATACAGAGGCTGATACTCGTAGCCAACCATTGGACTGAGCATGGGGTCCCAGATGGAGGAGTTGAAGAAGGGACTAAAGGAGCTGAGGGGGTTTACAGCCCCATGTAGGGAGCAACAGTGTCAACAGGTAGACCACTAGGAGCTCCCGGGAATTTGGCCACCAACCAAAGAATACACATGGAGGGACCCACGGCGCTGGTCGCATACGTGGCAGAGGATGGCCTTGTTAGACAGTGGGAGGAGAGGCCCTTGAGCCTGAGATTGTTCGAGGCCTCTGTGTAAGGGAGTGCCAGGGCAGGAAGACAGGAGTGTTTGAGAGGGTGGGGCGCACCCTCATAGAGGCAGGTGGAGGGGGGATGGCATAAGGGGTCCCTGAAGGGGAGTCCTGGAAAGGGGAAAACATTTGAAATGTAAATAAAGAAAATATCCAATTTTTAAAAAAAAAAAAAAAAAAAGAAAGAAAGAAAGAAAAGATGTGGGTTTGTTTAACATTTTGTCAATGCATCCCACAAAGGATTTTGGAGAATAGTGAATTGCTGCAGGGTTGAATAGCCAGTGAGTATTATGTATCTGCATATAGAATTTTCCACACCTGACAAGCACTTCAAATATCTTCACAGTATACATAAAAATCTGCTATGGAGGCATTTCTAATCTGCTGGTAATAGACAAAGAAAGTCCTTGCCAACATTTCTCCACCTTATTGATGCCGGGGTATATTTTAAAATGATGGTGTTTGTAGAGTCTTGTAGCATAGCATACAGAGTAAGATTCTGCAGAGCCAACTGACAGAACTCCAGACCCTACTCAACATCTCAGCATTCTGTGTATCTGATCCTGAACTGCAGCTCGTCTGGGGGAAACTTTCCCTTGATCATGCGATTGCAATGGGGTAGGAAAAAAGAAAAAGAAGAAACCAGTATATCAGACACTTAAAACTTTCCCACCACTTGTACATACTCCTGCAGTGAATAATTGTTATTTCTGGAGAAAAGACAGCTTCCCAGGCAAAATTGGAAAAATATCATTAAATCTGCACTAAATCTTCAATTAATCATTATGTTAAGTGGAGGGAAAGTACCAACAAACTGTGTGGCCATATAATAACTCATGAATATAAATAAGAGGCTCTAAATTACTCCTTAACCAAATATTTGGACATTCACCATTATCAATAATTATATAGCTTATCTGAGAAGAAGGAAAATTGAAGAAGCAGTTTGGACTTAATGCTCATTTAACTTTGAGTGGGCTCAGTTCTTTAAAGGAGAAACCCAGCAAAGTGGCTGCCCAAATCCTTGCAGGGAGAATGCTTTCAAAAGGCCCTGCTTGTCAAAAGTTGCTTTTGTGACTTTCCAATCCTGTTTGTCACTTCATTGAGTGACGCGTAAGATAGTTTGTTTACTAGAAAGAAGTAACTGTCTGTTTTTTTTTTAAATTAATTCATTTGGAAGAGTTAATTTTTCAGAAACCTGAATGTTCAGACAGCATGATCCAGGATCGTCAAGGAGATGCTGTGAAACCTCTACCTGAGGGAAGAACAGAATTGTGTTGTTGGAGGCTCCTGAGGGGCGAGGCCAGCAGCTCTCACCCTGTAGATCATGACCCCTTTACCAAACCTCTATCTCCAGAAATATTTACACTATGACTTATAACAGTAGCAAAACTACAGATATGAAGTACTAATGAAAATAATATTTTGGTTGGGAGTCACCACGCCATGAGGAACTGTATTAAAGGCTAACAGGCTTTTACTGGACTCTATTAGGCAAGTTGAGAACATTTGGGCTAATCAAAGAGTTTAGTTTGTGATTCTGATTTTTTCCTTAGAGAAACTTGTTTTGGAATTTCCTCATCCTTGAAGGTCGTTTTTCTGTTGTTTGTATTGCACGTTGAGCTTCTGTTAGGTTTCTTGTTCTCTCTTCAGCTGTGTCTTTTTTGCATACATGGATTTTTCTCTTGGTGCTCAGCTACCAAGACGTCGGTATAAATTATGATACTTGGTGCCTCCTTGCATGGGAGAAAGTGATGACAACAAAAGGCCAGGGAAGCCCTGGAAGATCACACAGTACCCACTCCCCTTCTCCTCACTGAATCTACCGCACTAAAGACAAAATTAATCTCATCCTTCTAAAATATTCTGGAAACTTGTATATTCCATCCTGCCATTCAGCCTTGAGCTACAGGTCAGTCATGAGTCGTGAGTCACTGCAGGCACAAGTCCTTGGTTTAGCTTTGAGGACACAAACCTTGGCAGAAATTAATGTACTGAAAGGTAAGAACTGCTTGACATAATGCAACCCACACTGAAACAGAATCATGAAGCTGAAGACTATGAGATTATTCAGTACCCTAGAACCTCCAAAACTATTTTAAAATTATTCACTTCAAAGCACCTTAAAATGTATAATTTTCTAGTTGTAGAAGTTAGTAATTCCAAGTAACAAAGTCATCCATGTCTCTTCAAATGTAAGAATTAAGTATTAACTTACT
This sequence comes from Mus pahari, assembly GCF_900095145.1. Lineage (NCBI taxonomy): Eukaryota > Metazoa > Chordata > Mammalia > Rodentia > Muridae > Mus > Mus pahari. The sequence goes on from NC_034606.1 coordinate 31,059,199, forward strand.
AGCCCAATTCATGTAAGAAGCCTGCAAGAACAACTCGGACTATATATTTATATAATAAAGGAAGCACTCAACTTAAAAAACATAGAAATAAATTTATGATTGTGAAGGCCAACAACTTCAGAAAACAAAATCATTAGTGAAATCAGTAATATCAAGTAGTGAAATTAGTAATAGCCAAACTAAACCAGCCCAGAAATAGAGGGAACATACATAAACTTATAGTAAGAAAACCCAACTCATGTGAGGAACGTTCCCTTTGATGGATATGGTCTGGGTCTTGGCCGCAGTGTTAAAGGAATGCACATTTGAATTAAATTGTGAGAACTAAACACACACACACACACACACACACATAGATACATATGCATGCACAAGCATGCACACACACATGCATACATAAGCATACAGACAGACACATGTACACACAAACATACATATATCAAAAACATGCAGGCATACATGCATACACAAGCACACAGACATATACAAAAGTAGACATCCACATACATACATATATGTGCATATGCTCACATGCACATGCATGTGCACACAGTTATATATAAAACTAGTAAAATGTAAATAGGGGTTGTATAAATGTCAGTTTCCTGCTCCTGGAACTATGCTATAGTGTGAGGAGCGGGTTTGGCCGCGGCCCCAAGATGGCGCCCGGGACTGCCGCCAAGTGGCTAACAACTGACTTCTTCATATTCCTCAAGATAGCCACGTCCGTTAAACTGCACTGCACAGATGCACCATGACGAAAAATCAGATGATGTGACAAATGTAGTCCCATGCCAATGAACTGTGCCTACATGGAATAGGGTGATGGGGAGTGGACTAGAGGGTCTAAAAGGGGATGGCCAAGAGAGGTCAGGGAATCTTTTTACTGCACATAGTTATGTTCCTGAATAAACTGCTTTGAGAAGGACATTGGTTTCGTTGCTTCTTTTCCACTGGTCAGAGACAGTAGCAACACTGTAGGTATGCAGCTACTAGCTTCTAGAAGAAATTGAAAAGATGATGCCTGGATCTTGCAGCATTTTTTTTCTTGCAACTATCAGTGAATTAAAACTGGCACAAAAATTTTAAAGTATAAGAAGAGCTCATTAAAAAAAAAAAAAAAGGAAAAAACATTGATCCCAAAAGGAAGCTGGAAGGCACTGAAGTAGAAAAGAGGATGAGGAAGTTAATTAAAAACATTTAAAAACCAATAAATAAAATAAGGCTGACCACTCCCCAGAGCCACTTTGCATCTGTAGTCTTCCAAGAATTACTTGAGTGACAATGTTCAACAGAGAAGACACTTAGATCTTGACCACATTCATCATGAATGACTGACATAGGACATACTAAATTTTTACCACTTATTAAAAATTCCTACATGCTTTTCAATGATTTGCACCAAATTGGCACAGCTTTGATAACTTGAGACAGTATGCTTGTTGACTGAGGCAATGAGCACAGCTTATATGGGCCTCTGCTCGAGGTCTTAAAGCTGCTGTCATGGTGACAATCAAGCTGTGACAGGAGACATCACTAAAGGGATCTACTTCTAAGATGGCAGTCAGAGTTCATTTTCTTACATGCATGGCAACTTTCTTCTTCAAGGCTACCTGAAGTATCTCTTCCTCCAGAAATTTAAAATGAGTCCTACCATGTACCTTAGTCAAGGCAGTAATTGTCCAGCAATGTCATCATATTCTTTTGGCCAGAGGTAAGTCACAGATTCAACTCATGTACTGGAAGAAGAGATGACCCAAATGCAGAACTCATCATGATCACATTAAGTATGCCTTCCCTCAAATTATTGCATGATATTCTGTGTGAAAAAGTTTTTAGTCACTTCAGTTTTCCAAGAGTTAGGGAATAACTTGGGATTTTGTGAGTCTCTGAAAGGAAAGAATGGGATTCAATCATTAATCAAACCATATGCTTTTTCTAAATATGTCTTTTTCTAATCTCTACAAAAGCTTAAGGTGTAAGATCTGTCAACTCCATTTTACAGATGAGAAAATCAAGACTCACTGATAGTGTCTTTTGCCTTAGAGAAGCTTCAATAAGACAAAAAGGCCACCAACAGATTAGGAAAGGATCTTTACCAATCCTAAATCAGGTAGGGGAATAATATCCAATATATATAAAGAACTCAAGAAAATGGACTCCAGAAAACCAAATAACCCCATTTTTAAAATGGGGCACAGAGCTAAACAAAGAATTCTCAACAGAGGAATACCAAATGACTGAGAAGCACCTCAAAAAATGTTCAACATCCTTAATCATCAGGGAAATGCAAATCAAAACAACCCTGAGATTCCACCTCACATGAGTCAGAATGGCTAAGATCAAAAATTCATGTGACAGCAGATGCTGGCTAGGGTGTGGAGAAAGAGGAACACTCCTCCACTGTTGGTGGGATTACAAGCTTGTACAANCACTCTGGAAATCAGTCTGGCANTTCATCAGAAAATTGGATATAGCACTGTCGTTGCCGTCTCCAACCAGCAGAAAAGAAATGACAAAACCAATGTCCTTCTCAAAGCAGTTTATTCAGGAACATAACTATGTGCACTAAAACGATCCCCCTCCTTCCCTCCTGTGATCGCTCTAGGCCATCCCCTTTTATACCCTCTAGTCCACTCCCCATTACCCCATTCCACGTAGGCCCAGTTCATTGGCTCAGGACTACATTTGTCACGTCATCTGATCTTTCGTTGTGGTGCATCTGTGCAGTGCAGTTTAATGGACGTGGCTATCTTGAGGGATATGAGGATGTCAGTTGTTAGCCATTAGCCTTGGCAGCA
>NC_034606.1:31062224-31068624 GCF_900095145.1 Mus pahari
TCACAAAAGAACTCACATGATATGCACTCACTGATAAGTGGATATTAGCCCAGAAACTTAGAATACCCAAGATACAATTTGCAAAACACATGAAACTCTAGAGGAAGGAAGACCAAAGTGTGGACACTTCACCCCTTCTTAAAGTTGGGAACATAATACCCTGATATAGCTGTCTCCTGTTAGGCTATGCCAGTGCCTGGCAAACACATAAGTGGATGCTCACAGTCAGCTATTGGATGGAACACAGGGCCCCCAGTGGAGGAGCTAGAGGAAGTACCCAAGGAGCTGAAGGGGTCTGCAACTCTGTAGCTGGAACAACAATATGAACTAATCAGTACCCCCAGAGCTCAGGTCTCTAGCTGCATATTTAACAGAAGATGGTCTAGTCAGTCATCATTGGGAAGAGAGGCCCCTTGGTCTTGCAAACTTTATATGCCCCAGTACAGGGGAATACCAGGGCTAAGAAGTGGGAGTGGGTGGGTAGGAGAGCAGGCAGGGGGAGGGTATAGGGGGCTTTCGGGATAGTTTTTGAAATGTAAATGAAGTAAATACCTAATTAAAAAATGGAAAAAAAAGGAAAAAAAAGACTCATTGATAGTGTCTATGACCTGGTTTACATCTCATACATGATAAGTGGCAGGGATTCACTTCCCCTTCTGTTTATTGAAAATAAATTCCTTCCTCATACAATCTATTATGATTACAGTTTCCCTTCATTTTATTCTTCCCTGTTCCCATCAACATCCCCTCCTCCCTTGTGAATCCACCCCTCCCCCAGTAGAAAAGAACAGGCTTCCAAGCAAGAGATAGCAACAAGACATAACAAAATAAAATATAATCAGATGACATAAAACTATCAGATTGAAGTTGGACAGGACACACAGAAGAGCCCAAAAGAAAGCCTAAGAATCAGACACACTCATTCACACACTCAGGAGTTCCATAAAGAGATCAAGCTGAGAGCTATAATATATATTAGAGGGACTTGGTACAGACCTGTATAAGCTCTGTGCTTGCTGCCTCAGACTCTGTGGGTTCTGTGAGCTTTACACAGTTGATTTAAAGGACATGTTTTCCTAGTGCCCTCCATCTCCTCTGACATTTTTTTAAGATTTATTTATTTATTTATTTATTTATTTATTTATTTATTTATTTATTTAATGTATAGGAGTACACTGTCTTCAGACACACCAGAAAAAGGCATCAGATTCCATTACAGATGGCTGTGAACAACCATGTGGTTGCTAGGAATTGAACTCAGGAAGTCTGGAAGAGCAGTCAATGCTCTTAACTGCTAAGCCATCTATCCAGCCCCTCCTTGGGCTTTTATACTCTTTCCACCTCCTCTTCTCCAGTATTCGCTGAGCTCTAACGGGAGTAATTTGAGCTGTATGTTCCAAATTTGTCTCTTCGTTTCTTTCTCTTTCTGTGTGTCTCTCTGTCTCTCTGTCTCTCTGTGTGTGTGTGTGTGTGTGTGTGTGTGTGTGTGTGTGTGTGTGTGAGTCTCTGCATTTGCTCCCATTTAACGTAGGAGGAAAGCCCTCTAATGATGGCTGAATAAGGCACTGATCTATGAGTATAGCATAATAGCATTAGGTGTCATGTTATCATTACTCTTTTTCCAGATCACTAGTATTTAGATTTACCATAAGTGTCTAGACAATCCAGTCTCTGACTCTTGGTCACCCAAGCAATGTCAGGTATTGGCTCTGTCCTAGAGCCTGGAGTGGGCCCCAGGTCAAATCAAACACTGGTTGTTTAGTTCCATAAGCTTTATGCCACCATTGGCCCAGTGCATCTTGCAGGCAAGATAGCATTTCAGACCAAAGGTTTGGTGGCTTGGTTGGTGTTTATGTCTCTCCCTTGGTTGCCTGCAGAGTATCTGCCTGTTTCAAAGAGACTAGAAGACTGGAGTGAACATTCTGTGTTGGTACCAGCTCTAACTCTCAATGTTCAGTGAGTTGGGTGGATATTATCTTCAGCAAAGTGGCCTTGTTGTCAGTTGGTGGAGATCAACCTCCAGTCTTAGCAACAGCCTAGACTGTTTTGGGGATTTCTATGGGTCTCCTATAGCCAACAACACTCCTGGTATTGCAAGCCTTATTTGGTGACAAGGGATGGCCAACTGGGACTCCATCCTTCTTATCATTGGAGACTTGGTTAAGATTGAATGGCAGAGATCTTACATCTCCCAACTATGTCACTCAGATCTTCTTCCTGAAGAGTGGGAATAAGCCAATGAAATGTCAGTTGTCATAATCTTGCTGAGTGATGAAGAAAAACCTCAGCCTAGAATTTTCCAGTAGGTGGAATTCCTAGAAACATGAAAGAAGTAGACGATGGAATGTGGATTTATTCTGGGAACAGCAGAATGTTATGGTGGCACTGAGTGAAAGGGACAAACACAAGCCAGGAAGTCTCCATCTGCACAGGGCTGTCACTGTCTCCAGATAGAGCCTGGTGACACCTAGGCAACAGCCCCTGAGACCCCAAGCACAAGGTCCTATGTTTGCCCAAAATGTGAATTTGAAGTCATCAACATTGTAGCAATTCAATGTAGCAAATCATTAAAACCAATGTGGGATTTTTATGTGTTCAAAATGTAATATGTGAACAGCAACTGTGAATAGTAAAAGTAGCCTAGGAAATATGGAGGTAAGCAAATAGAAATGGATGAATAAACTCACTAAAAAACAGGCTTTATTCCAAACAAGCAGCTTCTCTCAAAAGGAACAAAAGTGATGCAATGGTTGGTAAGATGTGGCTAAATTGCTCTGTTCTTATCCCTCCACACAACTTTTCTCTCTGTTCCTTCTGCTGTAAGCTTTGCATATGACTTCTACCCCACAAAATCCTTCTGGTTTCAAGAAACATCTCCTGAGACCCCTTTGTAAGGCTTTTGTGCATTTTGGCCTTGTCACTGGACAAGCTGCTATGTTATGAATGTTATCACCAAATGGTAATTCGTGATATGTGGACCCTGTTCCCATGTCCACGTCTTCATCCAGGATCTAGGCTGTTGATTGGCTCAAAGGCAGAGCATGATAACTGTAGATGGAGCATCCTTCTGCTGAAAATATCTGTAGATCTCAATTAGGAGAGGGAAAGTAGAGGACGTTAGCACATGTCACAACACATCACTGATCCTTCTTCCATTCTGCTCTGTTTCCAGAAAGAAAGAAAAAAGAAACTTTATTTCTGTCCTCGGGGGAGGCTAGTAAGTGGGAGCTGCCTGCTGCCTCTGCCTGGAGTCTTGTGCCAGCTCTATAAATTTAACTCACTCCCTCTCATCTTTTCCTTTTCTTTTCAGCAGAAGGCAGACAACAAGACTGGTGAAAGCCAGTGGCAAATAGAGTTGTGGAATGAGTTGAAAACAACAGAGGAGAAAGCAAGCTGGGTGGTGCCTTGAAAAAACAATATCCTGACTTCTTTCAAAGCACACATCATTTCATCACCTAAAAATCCCCCATTTCCAGCTCCCTTGGCTAAGTTCTCCAGACATCCACTGTAATGTACCTACCTGGTAACACAGACATAGCCCTTTCCTCCTCCTTCACCGGGATCTAAATTGAAAAATAAAACTCCTGTGCGGGCACTTAAGATTTTATATCTAGACATTAATAATGCAATTCTTATTTACTGAGTGGTTACTGTATATAGATGGGATGCTCTAGGCTGTGGCAGAAATCAGAATGAATGTTGTGGCATAGGAGAATGTTCTGCATTTGGAAGAAACTTAGAAAACACTGCTTCCTAGTCTAGACAGGGAAACTAAGGCTCCTGAAGAGCAGAATTTTGGAGCTAAGATGTGGCTTTGCTATAAACAGTTTACAGTCAAGCAATGAAAAAAGTTAATGCATAATACAAAGAGCAAATGTTACATCACATGAACATTCATCATTCTATTGTCTCCTTCACCTTCCCTAAGAGCTCTGAGATGCCATTTCATGCCAGCCATTCTGTTAAAGGCCTCACGGATACCACCTCATTTAGTCCTGGCCACCAATTGTAAAGGCGAGAAATCTGAGCCCCTAAAGGTTCAGGCTTAAGATTCTGGGAGGCAGAATCATGAGCTCACGTTTTGTTTAGGCACCTCATAGATGTTGCCATCTGTGTGAGGGGAGAATGGATATTGGAGGTTGAGTGAGGTGTGCATGGATGTCTGGAGGTCAGAAGACAATCTTAGGCATCATCCTCAGGTGCCTGCCACTTTTTACTCAAGATAGGGCATCTTATTTGCCTGGAACATTGCCACACAGGCAGGTTTTCAGCGATTTACATGTCTCTACGTCTCCCATTACTGCTGTTGAGATTAGAAGTATATGTCACCACATTCTTAACATGGGTTCTAGAAATCCAAACTCAGGTTCTCATGGTTATCACACAAGTGCTTTACTGACTGAGCCATCTCCCCTGCTGCTGGTATTTGCTGTGCTTCCTTTTTTAGTGGCATATGCAATAGGCAGGTAGGAATGATTAGCTCATTGTACCACTACAAGAACCTAGTGAATGGAAAATACTTACACTCAACTCGACCCTCTCTCATGCACACTGTAAATCATCTGTTGTCTGACCTTCTTGCACTGGTATCACCCTTGCTGTCTTTTTCACAGCTTACTTTCTGCTAATTACTGTAGTCGATTTGATCTATATACCTTTAGGGAAAAGCAAAGTGTGATCTAGAAGAATATACAGGGGCTGGCAGATAAAGGTACTTGCCACCAAACCTGAAGATACAAGTGTGGTCCCCAGGCCCCACATGGTAGAAGAGAAACAGTTCCTGAGAATTATCCTCTGATGTCTACACATATGCTGTGGCACACACAGCAAATAAAATGTAAAAAAAACAAAAAACAAAAAAAATCATAAATCAAATGTAATATTTAAAAATTAAAATAGAATAAAAACCAAATCCTGCACAGAAAGCTATTAGATGAATAATAGTAATGGTACAATTCCTATAAAGAGTTCCATTTGCTCTCTATGTGACCAGCAATATGTATTTACAGGACAATGACTAAAATAATATTATCTGGGAATTGAACCTATAATTCCAGTACTTGGGAAGTTAAGTCTGAAAGATTATAAGGTTAAGGCCAATCTAAGTTACATGGCAAGGTATTATCTTAAAAAAAAAAATTGAAAGTAAAGTAAAGGGGTAAATTGAGTATCTGGGACAAAAAAAAATCCCTTGTGAACATCTGAGCACATCTGAGGAAGATGGCTCAGTCAGTAAAGTGATGGTCACATAAGTACATGGACCTGAGTTTGATCCCGAGCCCATATATTTAAAAAGCCAGATATAGTGATTCACATACATAATCCTAATACTAAGCAAGCAGAGACAGGCAGATCCCTGGCACTTGCTGGCCTAACCTACTTGATGAGCTTGAGGCCAGTAAGAACCAGGTAGATACAAACTGAGTCACTAAACTCAAGGTTGACCTCCAGCCTCCACATACATAGACACACATTGTTGCATACGTTCATGTATGCATGCACCTACACAGGAACCTAGTAAATAAGTAAGTAAATAAGCAAATAAAAAGAAAAAAATCCACCTGGGGAGACACTGATTCCCTACAAAAGACACTGAAATAAAGAATACAATACCTTCAGGGAGGAGGGAGGAGGACTACCTTCTCACCTGGAGGAGATTCAGAGCTGAGCTTAAGGACAACCCCAAAATGTCAGTGGGAATAGTTAAAAAGTAAATGGCACAAAGAGTCCCCTGGGAGTGGACTCTTGAGGAAGAATCAGAACACAGAATTGCCTTAGGCAAGGCTGAATGAGAGTAAACAAAGCCAAGGGGGGAATTATGCATTGACTTGGGAGATACCAGAATAGACTCTGCATATTTGCTAGGAGGTCATTCAGTGCCTTCACTGTGCATGTATGTGAAGAGTTGAGTTCATTGAAATCATTAAAGTAGGACATAGGAGAAAAGTTAAGGACTCTGATGTCAACATCTGTTTACCCATTCTTTTATCGACTCATTTTCTCAACGCTTCATGGTAGAAGCTATACAAACACTAGGAATCTAATGAGAAAGAAAAATAACATCACAGTGACCAGGATCCTTAAACAAGCTGATTATTTATCATGTGAAGAACTCTACTATCTTTGGTTGTGACCCTAGCCTTTAACAGCTGAGCCATCTCTCCAGCCCTACCTTGAGATTCCACCTCACACCAGTCAGAATGGCTAACATCAAAAATTCAGGTAACAGCAGATGCTGGCAAGGATGTGGAGAAAGAGGAACACTCCTCCATTGTTGGTGGGATTGCAAGCTTGTACAACCACTCTGGAAATCAGTCTGGCATTTCTTCAGAAAATTGGACATAGTACTACCGGAGGATCCAACAATACCTCTCTTGGGCATATATCCAGAAGATGTTCC
>NC_034606.1:31069344-31118083 GCF_900095145.1 Mus pahari
CCCAGTACAGGGGAACACCAGGGCCAAGAAGGGGGAATGGGTGGGTAGGTGAGCGGTGAGGGGGGAAGGTATAGGGAACTTTGGGGATAGCATTTAAAATGTAAATGAAGCAAATACCTAATAAAAATTGGAAAAAAAACTCTACTATTTAGATTTTATGATGACCATTGGACCAATGGCAGCAGGAGAAGATGAACAGTATTCGGTGTAGGAGAGAAACTTTCAAAACATTCACATAGCTAGGAAGGAAAATTTCAGGGAGGATTTAACTCAGCCAGTCTATTCAAACATTAGAAGATAATAAAAAAGAAAGAAAGAAAGAAAGAAAGAAAGAAAGAAAGAAAGAAAGAAAGAAAGAAAGAAAGAAAGAAAGAACATCCCAGTTTTTATCCTCAAAACCTCCCAGATTCTCATTTCTAAAGTGGTTGTGGTTAAATTTAGAAGCCCTTAATCGCTTTCCAGTCCAGTCTGCATGGTTGACTGCAAGATTTTAGGATGTCATTCTTTGATTAGGGGCATCAAAACTGGCTGCTGAAACATCTTGGCCCAGCACAATGGGGGCTCAATTGGGGTATGAGTCAGCCAGGAAGCCACCGTGAATGTCAAGAACAAACATCCCAGAATAGCTGTCCACTGGGTACCAGGCTTCAGTGGCTGCCCCAGACTGTCAGCCTGTGAAGTGGGAATGGCATTGAGCATGACATGATGGGTCGAAGCCAAAAATAATAATTGCTCCCTGTCCTAACTCCTCCCAGAAAAATAAGGCGAACACACAGACAGCACCAAGCACCAAGCAGATGTGTGCGCTGCAGGTTATAGAGCACAAGGCCTGGAGTGGTGACCATTGCTCAGATGCGGAAATGTTTTCTCCCAAGACTGTCCTAGTACTTTTAAGAGGCCTTTCTAAATGTTTGCCTTTAATGTATTTATTACTGTTCTCTGTGTATGTATGTTTGTTTTATGTGTGAATGCATATACATGTGGCATGGTAAGCATGTGGGAGTCAGAAGACAGCTTTGTAGACTTAGCCCTCTCCTTCCATGATGGCTTCCCGTGCACTGAACCCAGGTTGTCAGGATTACGTGGCAAGTACTTTTCTCATGCTCGTGCCCTCCCTCTTGCCTTATAAAAACTTTTTTTTAATGTGCCAACAAGAAGTTGGCAAAAAAAAAAAAAAGAAAGAAAAGAAAAAGAAAGAAAAAAGAAAAGAAAAAGAAAGAAAAAAGAAAAGAAAAAGAAAGAAAAAAACAAAAGGAATTCAGCTCAGAACCTAGAATGTTCACTAATCATGAGAAGCAAGGGAGAAAAGGCTGTGGACTTTCAGATACCAATTACTTAAATAGGGCTCATGAAGTGTTGGACAAATATCTTAAGCACTAGAGACATAATGGTAAACAATGCATCATTAAACAATGAGTCTCTACCAAATCCAAATTCATGAAGCAAATGCTCACGAGGTCTCCCTTTGGGAGGATGCATAAGGCATCATTACATCTCCCCAAGTTAAGTATAAGAAAAACACACTCCAATTACATAACAAGAAGAAAACACAGATTTTTTTTTCTCTGTTTATGCAACAAAAAGCTCAGAATTAGGAGGATGTCTTCAAATGTCCTCTGATCTAGATGTTAAAGCACAGTTATTGAAACTCCCTCTCCTCTCTGTCCCTCTCTCCACCCTTCCCCCAGCCCTACCCTCTCCTCTCACTTTGCCTCTCCCTCCCCCGACCCCTACCCTCTCCTCTCTTCTCTATTTCTACGTTTCTTCCTCGTGCTCCTCTATTACTCTATCACAGTTTCCTTTTTGATGATTTTTTTTTTAATTCCTAATATCTCTGGGCCTTCGTGGTCAGGTGTAGTGAGAGTCATATGAAGGCTTAGTGATTCTCTTTTTGAGTAAGATGCTTATCCTGAGTTACTGACAGTTGGTCAGACATTGTTTACTGCTGGACATGCCACTTCGCACCTGGAGATGGGAATCCAATGCATATAATTCAATAGAACTCTAAGTAAGAAAGGGGTACATTCTGTGAGTAAAGGGTTAGTTTCTGCACTTTACGTGGGTGGAAACTAACCATACCATAACCCAGATGTAGGAAGACTTCTCTAACACTGAAAGAGTCTAGTGGCCACTGAGTTCTATTTCTTGCTCCTGTCATGAAAGAGCCAAGTTAGACCAGAAAGATTATTCCATCTCTGAGCCTTGGGTTCACTTCTGAAGTTAAGAGTTGTTCCAAGTCCTCGGAAGAAGTGCCGTATAATTAAATGCTATAGAGAGGGCCAATACCCAAATAAGACTTCAGACAAACATACATCTGCTTACTGGGGAGAAGCACCATTCCTGAGATTCCTGGGGCTCCCCCTGATTTCTTTGTTAAGGGCAATGAATTGGTACATGTTTTGATCACATCCAAACTATTGTACCAAATATAAGGCAAATTACAGACAAAAAGAAAGGCAAGAATTAAGTCAAAAGTAATTGTCCAATGAGTTATCACTGTGAAGATGTGAAGACAGTAAGAGGTGTCTCACTATAGCACCATAGAGGACAGTAAACAAAAGCATGAGCTTAGAGCACCTAAGGTATCCATGTCATCAACTGCTGTATGCTGAGGACTGTGCCCAGATATTATCAATGGTTCATTTAGTGACATTAGATAAAGCCTTGAGACAAGAAGGAACACCTCTGGGCCTGGAAATGTTAAGTGGTGAAGGAATGAACGGGCAATGAACAGCACCTGTTACAGGATACAAAAGATGTTTGCTTGAAGACTGGGGAGATGACTCACTTAAATGAATTGTTTTTCACATAAGTAATGTAAATGTTTAAGGTGTAGGATAACTGATATATGACACACACACACACATACACACACCCAAAAGGGTTGCAAAACACAAGTTGAGAACCACTGCCTGAGAGCTGTTCCAATCGAGAGCGTAGCTTTGACTAACTCATCAAAAAAGTTGTGTCTAATATTATGCCTGTATCTCCAGAAAGGTCTCCATTCTCCATGGTCATATCTGTGCATGAAAATCTCTCTCTCTCTCTCTCTCTCTCTCTCTCTCTCTCTCTCTCTCTCTCTCCCTGCCCACTGCAAGGAAAGTAAGAATGTAAGACTCCAACATCAAGTTCTCGGTTCTCAATTTTGTTAAACTGGAAATTAATGTTGCTTAAACAATCCTGTCCTTCCAATCACTGACCACACATGCAAAATACACAGAAGAACATATCGCTGTTAAAGCATCTTAGCAAAGTCCACAGAGATACAAGAAGATAAGCACGTCCTTCAGTCTGCCCAGAAATGCTCAGGTAAGTGCTGTGAGTTTACAGGAGGAAGAACCCCTACAAGGGCACCTTTTTGCTAGAATACAGAAATACCAAAAGGAGATACGATAGAAAATATGGAAGCAATATCAGGAGACAAAGGGCCAGAGGTCGTTGCTTAAAGAGGACATGACTGTAAAACATTGGTGCAGAAGTTGAGAACTTGAATCTTATCTCCTCTTTGCAGCTGCTCTTGTCTCTCCATCCCTTCATTAACAAGTCTCCTGCCTAACTCATTCATGAAACTTTCCTCCAGATGTCACTCCCTCAGTAAGAATACTGGTTTTTAAAGCGTCTAGTTCTGTGTTAATCCTGCCATAGATCCTTGAACATCCTCTATGTCTCCCTCTCACAATGGATAGAAGATACCTACAGAACTATCTACCTCTCCTCTAGACTGCAAACACCTCGAGAGAAGTCAGAGTGCCTCACTCACTATCTCATCCGTGGTGTTTACTACACACCTACCATTCATCCCACAGATACAAACTTGCTGCTGCCAAATTTTACCTGCCCTACAAAATTTTGCTATTCTGGGATCAGGAAATTTCATCAATGATGCTGATGACCCTCAAGCAAGCTCTCGCACCTTTTACATTTTATTTTCTGTCTCCTCAGGGTGCCCTTGCACACACACACACACACACACACACACACACACACACACACACACACACACATTAGCCTTTTCTATTTCATGTGTGCCGTGGTACCACAGCCCCCCATCTCTTCATCTCCATTCTCACAATTCCCTGGAAATGTGGATAGAGGTCAACGGTTATAGTTGTAGATGAATTTCTATGTTCTGGTTAGGAAAGTGCTGCAGTTCCCTGAAAGGGGAAATAGACTTGTCATCCTAATTTTTCTTCCTAGTCCATTTCCCAGCTAGGTGGTCATGGGTGTGTTACTTTACTTGTTTTAGCTTCAGTCTCCTCCACATGATAAACAGCAACAACCCCAGGCAACTGACTCTTGCTAAGTTCAAATGAGTACTGTACTGTGAAGCATCTGACAAATGGCACATTGGGCAGGCACAAGGTGATGAATCTCAATGTACAGTAGACACTGGCAAGGAGAACATTGAAAAATGTCTAATGAGAGTTCAAGAACATGTGTCTCCACAATCCTTCAGTTTTACAAATGATTTCTGACATGAATCATCCTGCTACATTGACCAGCTTATCCCATGTAAATCCATAAAACTGAAATACCTTTTCGAAGCCATACCTTACATTACCATGCTAGGTTTGGTGTCTGATACCAAAGTGATACTAATATAAACCAGTCCAATTAAGAGAAGCTCAAACATCTCTTTCTCAAAGCTTTCTCCAGATCAACTATCTCCAAAAATCTCTGAAAACCTCCTCATCCTCCTCCGAATATTTTGCCATCTAATGGAGTTCAATCCTTCCCAAAGTAACTGATAATTTGAAATTATACAAGTAAGACAAAAATAGAAAAAAAGTCAAAATCAAAATATGTTATGTATGGTATTGCATATTATACTTAATACAAATGGCATTGGCTGATATTAGCTCAGAAAAGAACATACACACATCAAGGAGGTCATAATATTCAAAAGTATCTTAAGAATCATCAAAACCAGGGCTACATAGAAACCAAGGCAACTTAATGGAGCTGATTTTTCCTGATACTATATGCAGGATCCAGCCCTAGATTTGCCTTCAGCATGGTCTTTGTTGCATTAAGTAAAGCACACACTCTTACTGAGCCTGCTATCCTTCATCTACATGGTAGTAAGAGATGAGTGATTCTTAACTCTAAAATTAATTATAACTACAGATGAGATAATGCTGAGAATGCCTAACACAATATAAATAATCCATAAATGTTATTTATTATTATTGTTATATTTCAAGATTTTGGCTTGTATTTCTTAGGCTAGAACTGTCACCACATTCAGTGCTATAACAACTCCTGGCCATATATTTTTTCCCAATGATCATACTCTAGGCATTGGTATTTCACATTTTGGCATCAATGTGTCAAGACAAATAGAAAAGGGAGAACGAAGTCTTCTAGAGATCACTTGCTAAAGCTCTCACACCATTCATGCTTCATTCTCTGGTCCTGTTCATACTTCATTCTCCATGCCCATCTGACACACATATCTGTTACTTCTTCGGGGGTGTGTATACAGTATTCTGACTGCAACTTATTGCTGGTACACTGTTTACTTTCTTATCAGAAAGAATAATATGTGACACGTGTTTGAAACAACTGAAAGCACCTTAAACAAACAGGCTGCACTACCAGAGATGTGGGATGGTCATGGGACAAAGTATGAAAAGTGAGATAGCCTGCAAAGGTTGGAGGGGTCCCTAGATCACATCTCTCTCCCTTTTATAATTGTCTTTAAGTCATTGGTGATCAGTCGGTCTTCTACTTCATGCTCAGACACCTTTTCCCATACTGATACTCATTTGTGTAGTTTATTTCCATCCCTTAAAGATTCTGAAAAATTGAAGAGCAGGTCAGTATTTCTCATCTTTGTACTCTCAGTGTTTTATAAAATATCTGGCATATCACTGATATATTTATCATTTATGCTAAGACTGATGACTCAGATGGACAGATAAAAGCTTTATCCTGCTAATTTAAAGAAAAGCCTGAATGAAGCCATTCAGCTGCAACCTCCTAACACCTTAGAGTAAAAAATTTCCTTTGTTGCTTTTTAAATTCGATTCTAATTTTTAATAAAATTAATAATAGAAATACTTTAGAGTGACATAATGCCTGCTTTCATAAGTGTAAACGACTCTTCCTTTTCTACTATTTTGTGTAGTGTAGTGTAGATCAATAGTATTATTGATTTATCGCAGCCTTGTACAGTTCAGTCACAAGATAATGCCAAGTGGCAAAGGTGACAGCTGATGGATTTTAACATGCTAAGTATTGGCTGTGCAACATGATGTGTGTCTATGTGGTTTAGTGTCTCATAAGTCATGATTGCATTTGATACATGAGAATTAACTGTGAGAAGTTATATACACAGGACATACTTTGCCTATTTCACAGGTAGGAGGGTTTTTTTTTCTTTTGATTTTGCTGCTGCTGCCATACTAACCTGTAGGGTGTTGACTTTCTACTCACTTACTATCTTTAGCTACAGCTCCATGCAACATCTACATTAAAACCACACACATAAAAAGTAATGCTAAGCTTTTTGGCCTCTTTTTATTCCTGGAAATCAGAAGTTGTTCCCAGAGAACCACAATGGAAGTTCACCTGTGCTCTGCTTGGCAGCCTACTACATGAAAGTCTTGAAGAAGTTCAGAAAGAAATCAAGTTTCTTAAGAAGAACAGATGGGAGTGGAGAGCATGACAATCAAGAGCATCAACAACACTCCATGAAATCCTGAGAGAAGTGGCATTCTTGCCTCCATTCCCAAGCATGGATCATCAACAGAGAACAACATATGCAGGTTAACAATATCTGGCTTATGAGCAACTGTCAGCCATTATTGTTTTTCTGTCACCCATTACTGTGTTTCTCAACTCAGAGCCCAATAATCTTTGCCACATGACATTCTGCAAAAATAGACAGGAAAAAAATGCCTACATTTATGTTTATATGTGGGCAAAACAAATAAGCCTTTTGCTTAAAATTTCTTTGATTCATAGGAACAGGTTATTTGTTAAGAAGGCAAATACATGACCTTCTAGCCATGGGTATTACATGAGAACCAAATTAGCTTCTGCCTCAATTTTCTAAGCATACTTTATAACTAGTCTCTCACTTTCAACAAAATGTCACTTCAGTATATATTACTACTAATCATATTCACCCTACATTTTGAAAGTTGAAACAAATAACAATGAGGTTGTTTAAAATTGTGCAGGGCAAAGAAACAACCCAAACTCACAAAAAATAAAAGCTTTATCCTGCTTGTTTAAAGACAAGTTTGGCTAACTCTGTTCAGCTGGAGCCTCCTAACAGCTTAGAGTTAAAAAAAAAAACAAAATCCTCTGTGGCCTCTTGAATTCGTTTTTAATTTTGAATAATATTAATAGCATAAATACTAGTCATGTGTTGCCTTCTTCCCTAAGGGGGGGGACTCTTTCTCATAAGCATTCCCTGTCTTTGCCAAAGCCTGTTGCGATTTATAAATATAAGAATAATTGTACCTATTTTACAGTCAGGGGAATGAAGACTCAGAGAGATACAGTTGATTAAGAAAGGACAGATGCTTGTCAAGATTACATCGACATTCCACTTGTAAATTCGTATTAGGCCCCATACTCCAGAAAACAAGCTCTCGATTTATTCACCCTAGGGCTCCTGGTGCTTAGCCAGGTTCCTGCTTATACAGTAGCAGACAGGACCAAAATGTTGTGGTTATCAAGTAGCAGCTGAACATGACCCCTACATGTTTACTTATGAAATAACTCTGACAGCTTCCTTTGGTTTCACCACACTTCCCCGAAACAGAGATTCTTGGACTTTCTGTCTGCGTGGAGAACTTGCTTTCTATAAGGAGTTTTACTATATAAGGAATATTAAGAATTTCCAATACCTCTGCCCATCCTTTCAGAATCATATTGGGGGGGGGGGCACTTTTACATCATCCAACAGGAGTGGCAAACTGGAGAGAAGAATTCTGCCCAATGTCTCCATGTGTCTTCTGCTGGTGGTCAGTTACCTTGACACAGGAAATGAGTACAGAGAAAATTGAGTTCAAGTCCTAGCCCTGAGTGTTCTTAGCTGTGTGGCCCCTTCTCCAAGAAGCCACCTGCAATGCCTATGATAAGCATACTAAGGTATCTTAGAAATTTCTTGGACCAGCCAGGTGGTTAAGCAGGAAGAAGCTCTCTCTGCACAAACACAGACCTGTGTTTGAGTCCCAGAACCTATATAACAAATGGATGCAGCAGCTCACATTTGTAATTCCAGCATCCCTGTGGCAAGATGGGAAGCAGAACCTGGAAAACCACCCAAAGGTTTACATGCACTCTGACCTAAAGTACACAGAGTGGTATAATCAACCAGGGACCCTGTATCAACAAAATGGGAGAAGAGAACTGATTTCCAAAGACAGTTCTCTGAACTCCACATGCATTTATGGCATATGTGTACACACACACACACACAGAGACAGACACACACATGCACACACACACACACACACACACAATAATAACAAACACAATTTTAAAAAGTAAACGTAAAAAAATAAGATTTATTGAGATTTTAGGCAAAAACCCTTTGTGAACATTTCATATACCATTACCCATATAAAGATGGTAGGCAGCTACCATTGCATGTTGAATATTGTCCTCAGACGCCATGAGAGTTCCAGACTCTAGACTCACAGCTCTCTCCTGTGGGTTTGGCATCTCTAGCGTAGATGAGTGATGAGTCTGGGTACCAGTCAAAATGACTCATCGGTGAAGAGGAAGAAGATGTGACTGGACAACACAGTGCTCTTAGTCCTGAAAGACAAACCCAAAATCCTGAGGAAGAGCTGGCCATTAACCTCATTTAAAAATGTACAACCTTTTCCTCACCTTTCCCAGCTCAGTTCCAAATGTTCCTTAATGGTACCTTACCCCAATGTCATTTAAAAGGACTCCAACAAGAATATCAGCTAGATGGAGCTGAATTGGTGCCTGGGGAAACACAAATGACTAAAAATCATTGGAAATAGTCACACTGTCCCCTCAAGAATCTGGGAATGGGAAAAATCAAACATCCAAATAGCCCAATGAGCCATAAAAAGTGGAAGAAGGTAATCAGAATATTTCTTAAACTCTCTTTGTTTGCTAAAATTTTTAATATGGAGCACTAATAATTTTTTGGATAAATCTCAAAACATAAACAATATAAGTTGCAGGGTTTTTTTTTTCATTAAGTACTTAAATGATATAGCATGTTAACAAATATACCCTGGGTTTCCTGTAATAGCAGCATGCCAAGAGCACAAGCAAGAGTCAGATTCACAGTAAGTGAAAACAAAGAAGAGAGGGGCTTTGTTTAAAGTCTTTCTCAGATAATGAAGGATGGAAATGGAATGAAGGAACGGGTCTTCAAGGATATGATACCTTTCCTATCTGATTTCCTCACTGAGGGTCAACTAAAGTAATGTCTTGCAAAACACATTTGTCCTCTCCCAGAACACATTTACCCTCTACCACACACTTACCCACACAACACAGATTCAAATGACTCCAAATGAAAATGCCATTTAGATCAAAATGCTAGAAATGTATCAGGACATCTAAAATTGCATGAAGATCAAAGAACATAAAATCATATACTTTCTGGATCCCCTCAGGACTGTCATCAAAATAATAAGGAATCAGGTTCCCACGTCCCACACCAACCCTAACATCATCACAACACAGTTACATATTTGCCTCTGCTAAACTGGGATTTGCAAGATTATGAACAGTAATGAGTGTACTGTCAGGCTCTGAGGTTTCAGAGAAAGACATTTGTAACATTTGTACATGACATGTTGGTGATGCATGTGCTTCAGTTTAACTGGAAAATACCCAATGGCTACAACTGTAGTGAAATATTCTTATGAAAATATTTCTTCACTCCAAAAACATTGAACTTCTGCTGGTCCTTAGAGCTGAGGTAATAATATGCATCAGTCCTTACTACATTCTAAATCTTACCCATATACCTAGTTAAGTATAGCTACCACCTCTTATCTAAAGAGTCTCTCTTTACCGCAAATGGATACCATTGCAGAAAACCACAACTGGACACAGTGCACAAGTCAGTGGATCATGAAAACCCTATCCCCAAAGGATACATTTAGATCACAACTTCTGCATCATGGATCAGAGAATCGTGGAAGAGGGTGGCAGAAATATTCTAAGAGTCCAAATACCAGGAAGTATTCTGTGAAAACTTCTCTCCTAGAAATGGTTATATAAGCAAGAGTGGAACAGTGGCAAAATCAATAAACATGTTAATGCAGAAAGGGAAGTTTTCATGGAACTCCATCCCCAGATAAAGGATAAAGGCAGCTAATGACAGCTGGGAGACAAAGAAGTATCCTCCACAGAAATGAGCCCCCTTATTGGTCAGCTCTCAAACTATACATATCTAAACAAACAAAAAAATGTACTCAGCAGATTGATACATGCTTGCATGAATGTGTGTGTGTGTGTGTGTGTGTGTGTGTGTGTGTGTGTGTGTATAAAAGGAGAGAGTGAAACATAATTAATTTCAAAGCATGATAGTTGGATTTTGCTCTGATTTAAACCTATTTATAGGCTCATGCACACACACACACACACACACACACACACACACACACATACACACACAATGGAAATATAGGGTACCTGACCTGGTAAACATTTCAATTTACATTTAGAAGTAATGATTGATTCTCTGTGGGCATAAATAGTCAGGAGGAAATAACCTATTACTTTGGGCACTCTTTTTGAGGAATTCTCTCTTTGCAAATAGACATAGAGAGGCAAGAAGAATATCTAACCAATATGCATGCTTTTGTTGAATTCTCTCATAGTTGAAAGGCTTTCAGACTTCTGAGGTTATGGGCCTTAGCAGCTTTGAGGTTGTCAAATCTGTAAAGACTTTCATCAAATGGACTAGATACTTTGATGAAAACTGATATGCTGGAATAACTATGTGAATATTTGTCTTGATGCTGAATTTCTACAGGATACTCATAGAAAACAAAATCATAAGAAAAGAAAGATTTGGATAATTTTTGTATGAAAAAAATCACAAAGGACACAGTGATAAAAAACAAAAACAAACAAACAAAAAAACACCATGATTGAAGATTTAAACAGATCTTCACAAGGTCTTTACCCCCTGAACTATTACATTGTCACAAGAGTTGGTCAATATTAGTACATGAGCCTATAGAAAGGTTCAAAGCTGAAAAATAACTGTCATGCTTTGAAATGAATTACATAAGACTCTGGAAGCCTTTCCCAAGTATTTATCACATACCACATCCTCACTGAGGATGATCCCTTCAACAACATAGAAAATGAATGTGTGTCTGCCACACAAAGTCTCATATCAGTAGTCAATACACACTAATCTACTGTAAGTTCCAGGCTCAATTCTTTTTTCTTCTCTCTGCTCAGCAGAGTTTGGTTAAGAAACTCTTACATCTATTCCCTTAATTGTTCTTTTGCTCTGCTTTGTGTAGCTGAGCAACTACATTCCTGAGACATTGTCTTTAAAGCTATGTTAATGTTTTCAATTACTTTGAAGTCAAGATCTTTAGTCTGATAGACATTCTGCCCATGTAAAATTCCTTGCATTTGTTTTCTCTCATTAATTACATATCGATTTCCCAGTTCAGCCCCTAGGCACACTCTCTTGATCTCTTTTGCAGATCTTGGTGAGTGAAAGCTACATGAAACAGGGGGCTGTAACAAGAGACCCAAGGAGAGAACTACTGGCCATGGTGCTGAAAGCTCTTTCATAATAAGTTATGTCTTCCAAGAAGTTCAAGCTGGCTCAACAGAAACTCTAGCTGGCGACAGAACAAGAAGACCTGAAGAACAAAAATAAGAGAAAGGAAAGAAAGATGGAGTGTCTCTCTATAATTCTTCTTCATGAATTAATAGAAGTGACAATGATAATATTGGTCATTTTACATGGTACACATTTTTATCCACAGCTTCTTCATTAAAAATTAAGGCTTAAAGAAGATACATAATTTTTCATTAACATAGGTAAGTGATATGACTAACTTGGCTCTAAGAAATTGTATTCCAAAAATCCTCTCTGACCATGGTAAAATGACACCTCTAATTTCCCAATCAGTGTGAGAGAGCATCTTCTATTTTATCACAGTGTTCTCATATTTTTGTATTGATCTGTTAAGGTTTGTCTGTCAGTATGTATTTTAATGCTAAGTGCAGAGTTCAAGTCTTAGTTGCCCCAGAAACAAGAGAGTCCACACATAGACCCAAGTGACCCTAATGTGATCTTGCCCCCAAGATTTTTCTGATTGATAAATAAAAATGCCTACAGTCTATAGCTGGGAAGAATTGGGATAGACAGGGCTTCTTGTTCCAATCCTTGTTCCATGATCAAAAGAGATCATGAGGAGGGAGAGAAGGTGAAGAAGGGAGAAAAACACCCTGTGTTAGGAGTCAAAAAAGCATGGCCCTGAGAGGTGGCCAACTGTATATATGAGCAGCCCAGATGAAACATAGTAAGTAATAACTCAGGGCTATTGATTTAAAAAGTAGATGCTAATTACATAGAGGGTAGATATCTGCCCATCTCTAGTGCTGATTAAGGCTTATTATAAATATAAAGGTTGTATGTCTTTTATCCAGGAACTAAATTGTCAAAGTGGGGTAAAAACCCCACTTTAAGATTAATGTTCTACAACATTTACCAAATTTTTATTTCCCTTTATGTCATATAGTTTAGACATGATTTTTTTCTCTTACATATCATCAGCAATTTCTTCAAGAAAGGAAATCACTAACACTTGAGCATATGCTACCCTGATCGCCAAGAAAATTCCATATGTAACTGTGCCTGTGCATTTAGCTTTCATTCTGTAGGAGTCAATTACTAGCAGCCTTTAGAATAACACTTATCATCCACATATCTTAGACATTTCTCAAGAAAATCTGTGATAACTATCCTAATTTTTTCTTGCTGTTTATGTCTAAAAGTGTAATCAAAGTGTCATATGGAGCACATCCCCAGCCTCTTCTATGTAAAAGCTACCCCATATTCCAAGCTAGTTAATATTTCCTCTGGTCAATGGGAAAATGAGGCTTATCATTAAATCAAAAATAGTTCAATCCAGAAAAATTCAACAGATATTTTGTTCTATAACATGATTAGAATAGAATAAGCTGAGAAGTCAAACAAAGCTTGGACTGAATCCCAGTGTGGTCATTTTCTGGCTGTCTAGACTTTGCATAATGATTTTTCTGACTCAATTTTGCCTTCTTCATTTGCAAGAGAAGAATAAATAAATAACAATAGCAATATGCAATTCCCTTCATATAAAATACTAAAATTATTTACCTTTTTACCCAATATGGTAAAGAAAAGTAACTTTTTATGGGAAGCTAATGTTATCTGTAGATCTTAGAGACTAGAATGTAAAAGATCATTAGAATCCAGAGATATTCTATTCAGTACTGAGGACTTGGTATCTATGATTATTTTCAAAGCAGGAGCCCATGGTTCTATATACCTTTGGCACCATAGTGTGCCTTAGCTTTATTTGAACTTGGATTTCCTTTGTATTTCACCTTAACTTCTGCCTGAATGACTTCTAGTTGTTCTATGACCTTTGCAGTATAAATCCCCCAAATGGAGCCCTGTCTGAGCATGCCCTGTTGGTGTGACCTCAAGCAGGATAGGAGAAACAAGACTCAGAATGCATGAGGTACAGGATCAATTAACCAAGAAATATGGCCAATCAAACATCAAAGTTTTTCTTACAAGATACCAATGGATCCACTTCTTAAAATATTGATACTATGTTAAACCCTTATTTCCAGAGTGCTGAAGCAGATAGAGCTCTGTGAACTCAAGGCAAGCCAATCAGAGTGCTAAAATGAGCTTTCTGAACTGCTTTTTGTCATTGTTCTATAAAAGTCAAATGTTCCATCTCAAGAGGATTTAAAATTGAATTTCAGCTCTCATAATAGGAAACAATGAAATGATAGATAGATAGATAGATAGATAGATAGATAGATAGATAATGGATGGATGGATAGATAGATAGATAGATAGATAGATAGATAGATAGATAGATAGATAGATAGATAGACAGATAGATAGATAGATAACCTTAACTGGGTGCAGCCTATGTGTTACCCTACCTTACTTATCATTTATCCAATACCCACAATAACTTGAAGATGATATTATCTCTGTCATCTTGACAAGAAAACTCTGTCACAGGTGATTTATATAACCTCCCTAAGGACACAAAGCTACAGAACTTAAACCCAGCACTTATTAATTAGATAACCTATAATTGCACATACTGTTATAAAAAACAAGAAACATTATCCTGGGTAAAAGCCTTAGTCAAAGGTCTCTGGTCTTAACTTTGCAGTAATACTTCCTGGGAACTTGTGATCACACAATAAAGGATACAATTTATAGTGAGAAAATATGACTTATGAGCCAAACACATCCTGCTACTTCCTAGTTATGTGGCTTCCATAAAGTTCAAACACTAGTGTCTTTGAGTCATAGGTTGGCCAGAGCATTAAGTTCCCTGCCAGCCTCAGTATGTGGTTTAGGATCTGAATCAGAAGAAAATACAGCATGAGAAAATTTCCTAATTATTTAACCTTTATAAAACCTTGGGCTATTATTTTTGTCAAAATTTCACTTGAGCAAGATTTCATGAAATCTTGTTGCAATTTTCTGTGTAATGCAGTTTCTCAACTAAATTTAAATTATTCATTGTCTTTCATACAGACCTACTGACTTCCTACTGTGGCCAAAGTATGTGACAAGAACAAGAATGTGAAAATGAATATGGAAAGACTTCAGTTTTCAAGTGTATACAGGCTAGAAGAGAATAACAGGAAACTACTGAGTGCAGATCCAATTTGTAAATGTCTACAACAATTTGAATACAGGGTATCAAGATGAAAAGCAAAACTGTGAATTACAAAAATTAGACTCAGCGAATTCAGGCAATGTAGAATAGATAAGAAGGCAGATGATAATAGAGTGTTTAAAGAGAAGAAAAGTGGGTGAAGAGCTTTGACACCAAGCATAGATGTTCAAGGAAGAAGAACCACAGAAGGATTTTGAAAGAGTAATGGGGGGCTTCACAACTGCCCACACAAGTTTTTGAGAATTATTTTAGAGGAAAATGAAGTAGAGGTGGATCATCAGCAATCTAGCACTAGTGCAAGTAAGAAAGTGTGGGGGATGGAGAATGCAGACACTGTGATGAGCATAGTAGAGAGTAGTTGATAGATAACTAAATAGGCATATTCAGAAATTACTGATTGATAATAGATAGATGATAGATAGATAGATAATAGACAGATAAATAGATTACAGATGGATACATAAAGAGATACTGCGTCTTAAATAATTCTGTTTATCAAACTGTTTTCAGATGTGATTTTCCAAACAAACCAAGGCAGTAAGGAATGCTTTTCCAAGGAAAAAATACTTTATAGAAAAATAATAATAAAATGGGCAAGCTCTCTATGCCTCCTTAGTGAGAAGAACTAACAACATGGCAGCAAACAAACACTATTCATAGTGATAGAGTTCCAACCTCAGCCACCTGCTCTAAGGTCTTCCACAAAGACAGATCATTTGGGAGAGTAGCAATATCTGAAGTGTGTTGTAAGAGGCTAGGAAAATGGAAGGACTTTGTGTTGAGGTCAGTGACTGCCTAAAAGACAAGACTCAGCAAACAGTTTCGTTTTTCCCTAAGATGTAGCAAAGAGGTACAAAGCACCGTCAGCAAAAAAAAGACAGTGCTATGTACACGGAGCAAAGTATAGAGAAAATCAGACTCAAGATGATAAATGGATCACACAGGGAATACTTAACTTCCCTAGAACAGGCTGTGGCAATGCATGCGTGTTGAATACCAAGAAAGCTCATTAGAGAGTGGGCACGTACCAGAAAGTAAGCAGAAGTTTCACATAAATCAGACTGTGTATATAGATTAAGGTTTATTCATTATGTGTATCAGTGATATAACAAATACTGGAAAACACAATTTAAAGAGTAGTAGTGGGTTTATTTTAGCTTAGAGTTCAAAGACAAGTCAATTACAGTGGGGTACATATGGCAGCAGGAGTGTGAGACAGTGGTCACGATGCACCCAAAATCAAGAAGTAGAAAGATGAACATTTATGATTATATAATTCTCTTATGTGCAGTCTAGGAACATCTAGCATTTGGGAGATTGCTGCTCACATTTAGGGTGGACCTTCCCACCTAAATCAACCCAATCCAAAAGAGCCTTCATAGGCATACCAGGAGATTCACCCTCTAGCTGATTCTAGATTGTGCAAAGTAGAAAGTCAGTAATAACTATAAGAGTTGCTTTTTTTCTTATTATTCATGAAATATTTTATGTTCCTGTAGGGAATTATTTACTGGGCAAGTTCCTAGTTGCCAGCAGTTCTTTACATGGAGAGCGAGTGGCCTCATCTATTTTGTACACAATGCTGTGGGGTGGAGATGTTGATGGCCTTGCTGAGAGCCAACATTCCCCTAGACATAGAAGACTTTACAGGAGAAGTTTGTAAAGCTCTTTGCAAGCAAAAGTACAGTTACATCGGCACTGTCCTTGACCTCCTGAGTTAGTGGATAATTACATAGCCCTAGGGATCCATTTCCACTGATTAAGAAGAGTCCAGCTGCATCACAAGCAGATGTGTAGCAGATGTGCTTGCAGGGGTGGCTATAAGATGATGAGGCATCTAGCAAACACCAATCTAATTACCTGAAATCTGTATCTCAGAAAAGAAATACTTGCAAATCCATCTCAGCTTGCATTGATTTATATTTGAATGGAAGAACTTTCTGTGGTGAAATGGGAAATGTATAAATATTTTAGATCTAAATCTAGTTTTACTGATAATTAATGGGTATAAATAACTCCATTTAGTATAAAAACATAGTATGAAAATATAGTTTATTTGGAGAAGTAGAGCTCAAGACCAAAGAATTGGAATAATCACATTCTTCAGAATGGCCCAACACTCATTGATTCATACAAAGACCTCTGTTAAGGTCATTTTGTAAGTTTCCCATCAATTCCTGTCTTCACTCTCCTTCCCATTCTTTATATACAAAGGCTTTGGTATACATCCATAATCAGTATGCCTCTAGTACTCTTTCATAAGTACAAAGAATAGAATATTTCATGACCCAGATAATGGAGAACACTTTTTCTTCAGTGAGGTAACTATTACCTATGCAGTAAGTCATCTCACACATATGCTTATGCAAGGAACCTCAATTACTCTAGTTGAAAATTATCCTAGTTCACCAAAAATGCATAAATATAGTAAAGGACTTTTTCAGAAGACAACAAGGAACAGAAAGGGTAAGAGAAGGACAAGAAATGGTAATGGAGTAAATATGGTCAAAATTTACTATGTACATGTATGAAATTGTCAAGAAACAAACTTCAAAGTTTTTTAAATATTCCTCAAAACACTTATAAGATAATAGGTTTGCC
Organism: Mus pahari; assembly: GCF_900095145.1. NCBI lineage: Eukaryota > Metazoa > Chordata > Mammalia > Rodentia > Muridae > Mus > Mus pahari. The sequence goes on from NC_034606.1 coordinate 31,086,852, forward strand.
TCCATGGACTCCTGTATTTGAATGCTTGGCCATAGGCAGTAACATTATTAGGAGGGACGGCCTTATTGCAGGAGATGTGGCCTTATTGAAGGAAGTGTGTAGAGGTGGGGCTTTGAGGTCTCGTATGTGCTCAAGGTATGTCAGTGTGAAACACATCCAGTCTCCTCCATGCTGCCTCTGAATCAAGAGCTAGGACTTTCCACTCCTTCTCTAGCACCATGTCTACCTGGACGCTCTCATATTTCCCAGGACCATGGTAGTTAAGTGAACCTCTGAAACTATAAGCCAGCCACAAATTCAATGTTTTCTTTCATAAGAGTTGCCTTGGTCATGATGTCTCAAGTGTTTTATCTTTTCATTGTAATTGGGTTTGTTTCGTCCTGTTTTGATTTTTGTTTTTGGCTGCAAATATCTGCTAAAGTTTTGTTTAATGTTTGTCACTCCTGGCCATTCCTGGCTAGACCCAAAACTAATCCAGGATCACTGGGTTCATATCAGTTGTACATTGATTGACTTGCATTTATAACCCAGTGAGGTGACCAGGTCCTAACTCTTAGTATCTGTGACTGTGATCTTATCTAGACATAAGACTTTGCAGATATAATCAAGTACAGGTTGTATTGAGTTACAGTAGGCCCTACTGTTCTCACAGGAGAGGAGAATTTGTACACAGAGATAGGGTCATGTGATGAGAGGCAGGAACTGGAGTGAAACATATACAACCCAAGGAGAACCAATTGATTATAGCCGTCACATTGAGAAAGAGGAAAAAGCATATCAGATCATTCTTGGAGGGTTTATCAAAAACATGATCCTACACACACACACACACACACACACACACACACACACACACACATGTGGCTTCCACACTACAGAATTGTAAAGAAATACATTTCTGTGTGTTTTTTAAATTCTTTTTTTATAAAGTATATACTGACCACACCTTTCCCTCCATACACTTCCCTCAGGATTCCCCATACCAAATTTCTCCCCTAGATCCATGCTTCTTCTGTGTCCTTTTAGAAAAGAGCAGGCTTCCCAGTGATATTGAAGGAACATGGCATAACAAGATGCAATAAGGCTAGGCACAAATCCTGATATAAAGGCTGGATTCCCCAGCCCAGTGTGGAGGTAAGGGTCCCAAGATCAAGCAAAAGAGTCATAGACATCTCCTGCTCCCACTGTTAGAAGTTGAACAAAACTCCCCAACCTAAACAACCACATGATGTATACAAAGGACCTAGCACAGACCCATACAGGCACCATAATTTCCAGTTCAGTCTCTGTGGGTCTCTCTAAGCCCAGCTTACTTGATGTATGGGGACTGTGTACTCAGAATGTTCTAGACCCCTCTGGATCCTACAATCCTTCCTCCCCATCTTCCATGGGGTTCCCTAAGCTTCTCCTAATATTTGGATGTTGGTCTCCACATCTGCTCCTATCAGCTGCTGGATGAAGCCGCCATGATGTTGATTGGTCTAGGCACTGATCTATGAGTATAGCTGAATGTTCTTAGGAATAATTTCATCAATTTTTTTTTGGTCAGTCATGTTTGGTTCTACTCTAGGTCTGTGAGAAAGTTTTCAGTTTCTGACCATCCAGGCATTTTTCGGCATGGACCCCTTCTCTTGGCCTGGACTTCAAGTTAATCCAGTCTTTGGAAGGTCAGTAGCCTACTTGTGATAATTTGTGACAGCAGCCCTTGAATCTCACCACCGCAATGGCTGCCGTGGTATCAACTTAGTGATTCTGGTCAAATAGCATTATCAGGTTATGTTGGCTGGTTTTATGTCAACTTGATATAATCAAAAATCATCTGAGAGGAGGGAACATCAATTAAAATACGTCTCATAGGATGAATTTGGCAGTGTTCCTCTTGTTTCTCTTTATTGAATTGGTTTGAGGGATACTGTTATTATCTCTTCTTTGAAAGTCTGGTAGAATTCTGTGCTAAAACCATCTGGCCCTGAGCTTGTTTTGGTTGGGAGACATTTAATGACTGCTTCTACTTCCTTAGGGTTATAGAACTGTTTGATAGTTTACCTAATCTTGATTTAATTTGGATAAGTGCTGTCTAGAAAATTATCCAAATCATTTAGATTCTCCAGTTTTATGGAGTACAGGCTTTTGAAGTAAGACCTAATAATGTTTTTAAAATTTTCTCAGTTTCTTTTGTTTCTGATTTTGTTAATTTGGATATTTCTCTTTGTCTCTTAGTTATTTTGGCTAAGGGTTTGTCTATCTTGCTGATTTTCTCAAAGAACAAGCTCTTGGTTTTGTTGATTCTTTGTATTGTTTCTAATTATTACAGTCCTCAGTTTGACTATATCCTGCCATCTACTACTCTTGGATATGTTTGCTTCTTTTTGTTCTAGAACCTTCAGGTATGCTGTTAAGGCCCAAGAGAGGATGCTAGAATCTCACTTAGAAAAGAGACTAAAATAGTTATGGGAGGCAGAGGGAGAGAGGTAACTGGATGGGAACGGGGATGCGGAAGTCAAGGGGCATCAGGATCAGGTGTAGGGAGAGGCAGGAGAGAGGGCCAGAAGGCCAGGAGAATAAACAGAAGTCCCAAAGACCTGGGGTAGGGAAAGCTCCCAGGAGTCAATGCAGGTAGCCTTAGGTGAAATACCTAACAGCTGGGATATGGAACCAGACAAAAACAAAACAAAACAAAACAAAACAAAACAAAACAAAACACTTCTTATAGCCAGGGAAAACACAGTGAAGGGATAGGGACATGAACCCACCCACAAAACTTTTAACCCAAAATTTGTCCTGTCTACAAAGGGACAAAGATGGAGCAGAAACTGAAGGAATGGTCAACAAATAACCTGCCCAACTTGAGACGCATCTCATGGGCAAACACCAATCCCTAACACTATTAATCATACTCCGTTATGCTTGCAGATAGGAGCCTAGCATAACTGTCTACCCAGCAGCTGACTGACACAGATGCAGATACCCACAGAGAAATACTGAAAGTAGGTCGTAGAATCTTATGGAACAGTTAGGGGAAGAATTGAAAGCCCTGAAAGGGAGGGGAATCTACAGGAAGACCAACAGAGTAAACTGATCTGGACTCCTGGGAGCTCTCAGAGACTGAGCCACCAACCAAAGGGCACAAAGGGGATGGACTGTGACCCCCAGGACCTATGTAGCAGATGTGCAGCTCAGTCTCCATGTGGGTCCCCAAAAATCTGGAGCTTAGTTGTCCCTAAAGCTGTTGCCTGACTATGGAATCCATTCCCCCAACAGGAATGACCTCAGTGGGAGAAGATGTATGGGGGTGGAAAGGAATCCAGGGTGGGCCCCACCTTCTCAGAGGAGAAGAGGAGAGGGCATGGGATGGGCTCTGTGAGAGGAGACTTGGAAGAGGCAGCATTTGTGATGTTTTTAAATGCCTCTAATATTGGTCTGTAAGCTGGCCTAGAAGGCATTTTCTTAATTAGTGATTAATGGGGGAGGATCCAGACCATTGTGGGTGCTGCCATCCCTGAGATAGTGGTTCTGGGCTCTATAACAAAGAAGGCAGAGTAAACCATGATGCATGATATACAAACCAGTAAGCAGTACCACTCAATGACCTCTACACCAGCTCCTGTCTCCAGGCTTCTGCCCTGCGTGAGTTTCTGCCCTGACTTTCTTTGATGAAGAAGAGATACAGAAGTATAAGCCAAATAAATCCCTTCCTTCTCAACTTATTTTGGGTCATGGTGTTTTGCTTTAGTGATAGAAACACTAAGACACAGGTCCAGCCACCATGTTGTTCAAATGTGAGACAAAACAGGAGTAAGTTCATTGGGTGTAAAAATAGTAGCCTAGAGTTAGAGCCAGTCCTTGGGTACAGTCAAAAGAGCAAGATGCTCTCTAGTGCCAAGAAAGTGTGGCTGCAGTGTTGTATATTCAGTTTTATGAATAAGAAAACTCAAGGCTGTAGGAGGTGAAATTCCTCAGCTCTGGTTGCACTGCAAGCTAGATGCAGTACTGCCAGGGGGAGCTGATTCCTGAGTCACGCAAAATGCCAAGTTCTGTTTCTCGCACATTCAAAAATGGTCTAAGAGCTGAGGGAGTGAAGACAACCTGTTAGGAAGCAGGGCAAAGCAGCCTGCTGCAGAGAGCAAAGGTTGGGATCCCTTTGTAAAGGCACTGAGTCAGCATCCCTCAGGTGAGCAGCAGAAGCACAGGGAGGGGCTATGACCAGGGCCCTCCTTGGTTGATTTGCTGCAGGTGAAGAGCAGGCAGCGCTCTCCCATTAATTTTAATGGCAGCTCAGTTTAAAGGGATTTATGACCAAAGAGTATAAAGAATGATTTGAGTTACAACTTGGCCAGGTCATGTTTAGAGGCAAGGGTAGAATGTTTCATTTTCCAGACTCCTGACTTTCTTTTTAAGTCTCCTTCCCTGAAAACATAAATAAAAGAAAGACAATGAAAAATGATCCTGACTTTCTTCCTGGTTGAACCTATTTGGAATGAAAAGAATAAAAGCTTAACAGTTTAAGAACAAAACCTGAGAAGGCTTGTACAGTATCAAAGAAAGAGTTCTAAAGTGGGTCATCTGCCCTCAACTTGCTACAGTGTTCTGGAAGAAGGTTCTACAATCTGGACCTCTATTTTCTCATCCATAAAAGAACATTATACTGTTATGATCCCAGAGAAACTCTTATATCACAATGTCTCTGAATTCAAAACCATAGGTCAACTCTCCCAAGCTCTGTAACCTTGAGTTGATCTCTCCACCTCTTGATTTCTTTGGTTCCCATGAGTGTCTATGTGCTTTCAAGGGACACAGCAAGGAAAGGGGCAGGATCCAGTCTCCCAGTCTACAAAAGACACTTAGTAAGACACTAGGTCAAAACAAACAAACAAAAGACTGATTAGAGTCTCCCAGTGGATTGCTTGCAGATGGGCAATTGACTTCAGAGTGGTGACACCACCAATAAGAAAAATGCATTCCATTGATTGGAAGATAGTCCCCTCTCATATTAGTCAGTTCACAACAGGCTAAAAAAAAAAAAAAAAAACTAGATAGTTGAAAGAGCGAAAAATTGTGGGTGGTCATCCTCTAAGACAGAAACAGCTTAATTCCTTGTGAAAAAATATCTGTGGCTATCATTGCATACATTTTAAAGAAAATCAACTTGACTATGAGTTTCTCCTCATGACAGACACATGGTTTCAGACTTCCTACCTTCTCATCCCTAGTCATTTACTAAAAAAGGACACTTGGAAGCTTACTCAACTTGACTGTGACTCATTTACTAATATTTAAAGTGGAAACAATAGCAGTCTACTTCATATATACATGTATATATATATATGTATATATATATGTATATATAAAATGCTTCTTATGTGAAGAAGCATAAAACTTAATGTCTAGAATGTGTGACAGAAAACTCCACTCATTATCAGTATTCTATGAGAAAGTCCCCCCAGAGCCCTTGAGTGCATGCGCTTCATTTCCCTTTATCATGTAGAAGGATGGCTAAGGACCTCCTATTCCACTGTCAAACTGGCTATGGATCTCAACTTGTCATCAAGTGTATTTCCTTTAAGTTCAAATCAAAATCCTCTTTTTCAAGGAAGATAACCCTATAGCTTTAAGGTCTTTTTCTTTTCAATTCTTATAATTCAGAGGCTCTTAATATACTTCCTTTGAAAGCAAGGATAATGATTCCCATAGGTTAAGTACCCTTCCTTAGAGTGAAGATTTTATCAATCTCTGTGATAAAAGTCTTAGACTCTGTGTGATGAATATTCATTTCTCTAGCATTCTTGGCTCAAGGGTTATTTTATCATAGTGGTCTATGCCAGAGAAATGAAAATGTGGAGGGATGTTTGCATGCAATACAAAGATGCCCCTATTACGCTATTCTACATTGGTAGAAACTTGGAAATAATATAAAATTTGGGCAATAATAAATTAGCATAGCCACATGGTAATTAACAGTGCAGTCAACTGCAACAGGGCCAACTCACTAAATTCTTTGCAGGGCAGCCAAACCCATCTACTCATTCAGTCTTCCAGACACATTTGTGTTTGTTAATGCTAATTTTATGGGAGATAAAACATGCTTAACTCTGAGACTGTACTATAAAGTAACACATGGCAATCCTTGCCCTTATGTTCATTGTTTCTAACAATGTATCTAAGAAAGTACTACAAATGTATGTAATTATTAATATAAGGGAGTATGGCAAGGGTTTTAGTTCAAAATCATATAAAAATGGTATGTTCGAGATCTTAAAATTGGAAACCCTCACTATTTGTTTTAGCATTCACAGTTCATTTGGTTAAATAAATATTATAGATAAAAGGTTAAGGCATTCACTAAGAAAAATAATTGTAGGATATATTTAGATGCAGGACTATTATCTACAATATGAAGGAACTCTTAAAACTTAATGATTAGAAGATTTCATTTGGGCTTAATTTCTAGAGGGTGAGTCCATCATGGTAGGTGAGGCATGGAAACAGGCCAGAGCAAGAAGTGAGGAAGCTACATCTTTAACTTCACATACAAAACAAAGAGGGAAAAGGATATGGGCCAAAGTTGTATAATCTAAATGGTCACTGCTAGTAACATATTTTCTCTAGCAAGGCTGGACTACCTCCCACATCTCACTGCCAACTGGAAACCAAGTATTCAATTACCTGAGCCTGATGGACTCTTCTCATTCAAGCAACTACCAATTCTAAATCCATCCTATAACAAGTCGAATTTAAAGGGAATAATACCTACTCGCTGACCAATATTTGTTGTCAACTTGACATCACTAGGAAGAAGGAACTTCAACTGAAGAATTGACTCTATCAGATTGATCTATGGATATACTATGGGATATTTGATCAATTAATAACGGTTGTAAGAGGGCCTAGCCCACTATGGGTGATGTCCTCCCTAAGCAAATGAATGTGGGATGTAAATCCTGGGAGTAAATCAAAGGGCAGTATTCACCATAGTTTCCACCCCAAGCTCCTTCCTTGAGTCGCCGCCCTCACCTTCCTCAGTGATGGACTATGACCTAGAAATATAAGATAAATAAACTTTTTCCTCCCTGTCTTGGTTGGTTTTTTGGTCAACTCTTGACACGAGCTAGAGTTATCTGGGGAGACAAACCTCAACTGAGAAAATACCTCCAGCAGATTGCCTGTAAGCACATCTGTAGGGCATTTTCCTGATTAATTATTGATGTGGGAGGGCTCAACCAACTAAGGAATGCCAAACCCCTGTGAGTTTTGGGTGGTATAAGAAGCTGAGCAAGCCACAGAAAGCAACACAGAAAGTGGAACTCATTCATGGCTTGTGCTTCCGTTTCTACCTCCAATTCTGGTGATTTCCTCTCATTGGTAGACTGACCTGAGGGTCATGAGGTGAAATAAGATCTTTCATCCCTGATTTTCTCTTGGCCATGGTGTTTTATCACTGCAATAGAAAGTAATGATGGCACTCTTTAAGTTGTTTTTGATCAACATTTTGTCACAGTAGTAGAGAGCACACTAGGAGAACCTGTAATTTAAACGAAACCAGCTCCTGTACTGCAAGTGTTGAATAGATTTCTGGTGGATGGGTAAGTGTAGTTTGGGGCCTGAACCCTTGAAATTGATAACATTATTCCTGTTTTAATTATTTTTACCATATATATATATATATATATATATATATATATATATAATGAATATGTGGGTATGTATATCGCTGTACATATATACAATTTTGTGTGATTGGCTATTTCCCTCCACCTTTATGTGGATTCCAGGAATAAAACTCATATTGTCTGACTTGGGTGTCAAGTGCCTTTACTAACTGGATCATCTCACTGACCCTTCTGTCCTCACTTAACAGAGAAAAGGGATGATAAGAGAGCTTAAGTAATTGACAAGATTTACATAGATGGTGAATGGAAGATTCAAGTGAAGACTCATACCTCACAGGAATTCTCCCAGCCTGGGAAAGCATTGTTAGTTGGTACCAAAATTCAGGCAGAGGATAATCATTTAGATCTGTATCTCTGGCCTCTGTCCCTCACCTCAGTTGCAAAGAGTCTTTCAAACACTCCTTCTCTTCTAGGTTCTAATTTCTCTTTTCCAAGACCGAATTTAAGATTTCTACTTAATGGGTATCAAAAATCTACATTTCAGCCATAGCTATGAGATGGGAACTCATTGAGAGATTGCAAATCCACTAAGTCTGGATCCAGAAACCCCAGAAAACAATCCCCATTCTTCACATCTGTTTCCAAATCTTCCCAAGTTTCTCTTATTGGTAAAGTCTGACAAGAGCCATATAAGGTTAGACCTGTAGTGGTGATTCATGGAACACACACACACACACACAAGCATACACACACAACACACACACATCATATCCAAATATCACACATACACATGATTACATGCACACAAGCATATACATGCATGCATGCTCATGCTTGCAAACACACACACACACACACACACACACACACACACCACTCACATTGATGTCCAGTTTCAAGAGACATATGGATAACCTCAACCTATTCATGGATGATCATTGATCAGGAATATTCAGAGTTAGGTAGAAATTGTCCCAAAACGTCCAAGTTTAAAGACATGGCACAGAGAGATAATTGCCTTCATTGTATTTCTGTTTCATTCTAGCTGAAATATTCCTGTCAAACTGTATGTTTTATAAGCTTGCTAATATAAGGAATGTACCACTCTGGATCTGTAGGTTCTTTATTCTGACTCCGAATCTCTCCATCTATACATTCCATGCCCAGGTTCAAGTTTAATCAGTATAACATATTATTCACAAGCACAGTCTGGGAAATATTTGACGTTACTAGACATGTTCCCTAGGCTTCTCTCTGCCAAGTTCTTACCAACTTTATGAATCGTAAGGCATGGAATCCCTGACCATCTAAGCCCTGTTTATTTATCTAACAAAACTTGGATGTCTCATTCAAAAAAAAAAAAAATGAACACTTTACCAACAAAAAATAAATCGTAAATATTTTGATCTCTAATGTTCCTTGTAATCTTGGAGAACTTTATCTCATTAACATCATCAAGGGTCAGTCAGGATCTCTGAAGTCCATTATCTGTTATCATCTGTCTCTTCCATGTATCTCTTTTCCCTTTTTCTTGGAAATAGGTATTGGACTAGCCTCAGAAATTTACATTTCAGCCACAGATATAAACTGGAAACTGAATTTTTCTGTTTCCCTCCTTCTCTACTTTCTCTGGCTCTTTCTCTGATTCCACTAGTCATATTTCTCATGTTTAAAATGCCTTTATGTTTTACAGACTCCATTTCTATTGTCTCCCATACTCCTTGGCTTCTTTTCCTGTCCCGTGTTCTTCCTCTGTATTCATGTTATCTTTCTTACATTGGATAATGTTTGCACGAACATGAGCTTGTGAGAAGGAAAATCAAATCAAGACAGGGCCTCTCTTGGTGAGATTCCCTGCATCAGGTAGAATTTTTGCCAGCCAAAAGCAGCTTCAATAAGAGGCTCCATTCATCTAGTTTCCCAGACCATAGCCTCCTTCTCCTCCGCTGTAGCAGGTGATATAAAATCTGGGGAGCTAGGGATACTGGGGAAGTGTCTGTGCCAAGAGCTAATGATCTATGAAATGAGAATGTTTGGCCCACCTGCTCCGCATGGCCACTCCACAGCAGGGACTTACAGCTGGCCCAGGCCAATGCTGAGGAAATACAAGCAGATACTTGCCCCAGATATCAACTAAGTGAAAAAGCTCAGAAAGTCTGCCAAGTAAAAATAACTCAGGCAAAGGTTCTTCACTTACCAGTATCAGCCAACCCTCCAAATACCCTGTAGCATGAACTCCAAAGAACTCCAGGAGTCAGGAAGCTGAAGCCTGACTCATTTAGGGCTTTGCCACTGACTATGACCTTGGGGAGATCACTTCTTCTTTCTGGGCCACACTAGCTTTTCAACTGTAAAGGGAGGAACATAAACCAATCATCTGCTTTCATTGCTCCAATTATGAGGTTGTTGTAACAGAATTTGACAAAATTGGACTGAGGAGATGGCTGGCTCAGTGGTTAAGAGCACTAGCTGCTCTTCCAGAGAACCCTAGTTCCATTCCCAGCATCCTCACAATTGTCTGTAACTCCTGTTTTAGGGGAATCTTACGCCCTCACATAAACATACATGCAGGTGAAACATCAGTGAGTATAAAGTAAGAATAAATACATTATTTTTAAAAAAAGAATTTGACAAAATTTAGTCTCTCCAATTTCTGTATCTGCTGCCCATCCATATTTGATATAGTACTTTCCCATAGTAACATAGAAAAGAAATAGAAGTGAGTGGTTGTTTTAGAAAGATCTGGAGTTTCCCCCATTCGAGCACAGAAATCTACAGATTTGCAAAGAAGACGAGGCTTCAGGGTCCTGGTTTAGGCTATATAGCAATGTGACCAATGGGACATTTTGCAATGCCTGCTTTATTAGTCTATTAAGGGTACTGCCAGTGGTACCTGCCCCTATGATCTGAAGTTTCTTCCCCAGAAAATCAGTATCATGTGGTTCATTTGCTCAAGATAGGTGGTTCAACAGAAAAGAAAATCCTACCCAGGAGAACCCATCCATAGACTGGTAAGTAGAACTTGAGGTACCCTAGAGCAGAGACCTAACAAAGAAAAAAAAGAATAATTAACAGAGTCAATTATATAAGTTCCTAGAGTTCCCTGTAGAGGCTGGGGAAAGATTGACCAAATACAGTTTTAAAAAAATATGGATTAAAGACCTGGGAAAAACAGGGGTCCTAGAGAAAGAAAAACTCATTTTGTGAAACTTGGAGAATAGTGGTCCAACATCCTGACATCTCCGGAAGCGTCCAGGATCTGCAAAAACTCCAACCTGCAGAAATTGGCCTTTCTAGTTCATAAGGCATACTGAAGAACAACACTCCCAACAACCCAGTGAGCCTCAGCAGCACCCACAGGAGGAGGAGAACACTTCAAGCCACAAGCCACAGATTACTGCAGGAGCAGCAGGAGGCCTGTGTGCCCAAAGCCAGCCTGAGCTACAGAAGACTGTCCCAAAAGGAAAACTAAATTACAAAAATCAAACAGAAATGGAAGATGAGGCTTATATAAGAACCATTTCGACAATTCTTTTCAACAGAAGGAAATAAAATTCTGGATATAAAATTAACTATGCAAATGTTGTATATTCAAAATAGGAACATACAAATGAGAAACCCTGAAGCTGCTCTTTCATTAGCACCACAAAAACGACTGCCTCTGACCCACCATTTTCAATTCCCCATTCTGGAACTTTCATCACGACTCTGTGATCATTCCTTGCTCTTAAATCTGGTGTAAGCAAGACCCAAGCACAGGCATGATGGGCCCTGCAGCGAAGATTTGGAAGACAGGATTTTAAAATCAGGCATACTAGAAATATTTACACACAGAAATTAGAAAACACTGTAAAATGGGATTCCTTCTACCCATCTCATCCCATTGTCCCTAGCCTTGTATATTTATCACAAAAATTACCTTTCTTGCTAGTAGGCTGTAGATTTCTATTTTTAAAAGAGTCTTATGTAGTCCACGCTAGTCCCAAATTTGCTATGTAGCCTTCAACTTCTGATCCTTCTACCCTACTTCTTAAGTGCTGGAATTATAGTCATGCAATTCCATGTGCGGTGGGTAAAGTGTCAGGAGTCTACAGGTTTTCCTGCCTGCTAGGCAAGCTACCAACCAAACCACATACATCACTGATTCCTGAGCTGTAGATTTTTTTTAATGTAATCTTTTTTTACAGTCCAGACTTCATCCCACTCTTGGTTCACCCTGTGACTGTTCCACATCCCATACCTCCTCCTCTCCCCTCCCCCACAACCCCCCCATCTCCAGGAGGATGTCCCCACCCCTGCACCCCCACCCCACAAGACCTCCCCACTCCATGGGGCCTCCAGTTTCTTGAAGAACTGCAGGGACAAAAATGGAAAAGAGCCTAAGGAAAAGGAGGTCCAGCGACAGGCTCAAATTGGGATCCAGCTCAAGGAGAGGCCCTAAGACCTGACACTGTTACTGAGGCTATGGTGTGCTCACAAAAAGGGGCCTTTCATAACTGCCCTCTGAAAGGTCCAAAAAAGCAGCTAAAAGAGTCAGAACTGAAGATTTTATAATACAAGCTCGCTCTTGCATTTTATTCGACTCTTTATCCCTGGTAGTTATTTTAAAATATAGTAAACATGTTTGTCTGGTTTTGTTTGGTTTTTTTTTTCTGATAGAAACATATGATGGCTCCCTTGCTTCTTCTAATCTTTATTATAACAATGACAAAAGGAAAGGCTTCATCGGTGTCCCAAATGTTTGTCATCAACTGGAAAACAAATAACTTGCTGAGGCTCAAGAACTGACAGCATATAGCAGGCCTGTCTTCATGAAAAGCTACATGTTGGCTTCTGACTGTACAGGAGAACCCTTCCTTTCAGGAGATTCAGCAAGAAATGAAATTGATCCCTGAGCCTTGAGGAGAGGAGTGTGATGTCAACAACCCATTTGAGGCCCTGAATTCCATTTGAGGTACCTTATTCTCTGCATATTGACCAAATGTGGCTTTTTATGTTAATTATCACTTGCTGCAAGGAGACACTCCTTTGGTGGATGACTTTTAAAGAATCGCTTTACTCTTGAGAATTCTGGAATTTTGGTTTCTTTGAGAAAAAAAAAAAAAAAAAAAAGCAGAAAGATTTATAAGAATGTGCTTTCATTTTAACCCCGGGTGTAGGGATGTGGGTTGCTTCTGACTGTTCGCAGCAGCTGACCACGATTTGCCTCAGGCTCTAGCATGGATTTGCCAGCTGCAGATAATGTTTGTGATTCTGAGACCTTTGGAATTCTGGGAATTTTTCAGAGGGTATCTAAATGCTAGGGCCATGAGAGATGCGGGCATGGTTGTTGGTCATTTAAAGAGGTTGGTCACCTTCGTTAGTAGTCATGGTCAAAGAAGAATCAAAAGGAAAAACATTAGCTTCAGAGAGTTTCCAAATTCCTCTCTCTACTCTGTCTTTGTTTTTCTTCTATCTAGTGTTGGGGGGAGGGTGGAACCACGGGAATAAAGGGCAGGAAAAAGAAGACCAGCTACTGTTTCCAGATACTCGGCGTAGATGCACACGAGAACCCACAGAAACTGGGACAGCATGCACAAGACCTACCCAAGTTCGAGCCAGACAAAATATGAGCATGAGAAGATGAGGGGAGCATGAAGTCCGCCTCCCCCCCCCCCCGAAAACACTATTGACCAGTGATACCTACTGGAAGACAGAGTACATTTCCTTCAAGATGCTCTAGGGCCAGCCCCATGCTCAGTCGTCATCCAACATAAGCTGGATTCCATATTTGGGGGTTTTGTTTTATTTGGGGTTTTGATTTTAACAGGTGTTAAGAAAATGAAGTTGACTGGGTAGGAAGATGTGGGAGGAATTGGAGGAGAAGGGCTACGATCAAATATGTTCAAGGAAAAAAAATATATCTTTAAAGAAATGAAATAAATAGAGAAGGACAAGGAGCAATGCACTGGTCAAAGCTTCTTATTGCTCCCCCAGTGTTCTGACTCTTTCGGGATATAACACTCCTCCTCAGAGAATGGCTTAAGCATTGCAGTGGTGTACAAGGACTTCATAGTGTCTTCAGTACCACTGAGAATAATAAACAAGTTAAACACTACGATATTGATCTGACTGGCCTTTCAGAGAACTCTCAGTCAAATAAATGACAGCGTATCCTGAGACTAGTAGCACAATCACAGCGGCTCCAGGGGACTAAGGAGTATATGGAGGAAGCACAAGAAACCAGCCTGGATGCAGGGGCCAGAGATGGAGGGATTCTGACTGTGTGATGCTTGGAGATTGGGAAGATGGCTCAGTGGGTAGAGGTCTTTATACACAAGCCTGAGCACCTGGGCTAGAATAACTGTAACTCATGCAAAACCTAAAGAGTAGCACTCATCTGTAACCCAGTGCTCCTAGAAGAAGATGGGAGGCAGAAACAGAAAAATTCCCAGAAGTACATCAACCATATAGACTGGCTTATACAGCACTGCACAGAGAAGAGTGTGCCTCAAACTAGGTAGAAAGCAAGGACAAGTTGTGCTATGACCTCCACATACAAGCCATGGCACGTCTATGCCTGTATTTGCATGTATGAATATATGCAGATATACAATTATGCTTAAATGTAGTGGGTGTAAGGGAGAGATTGATGATGGTGCCTGGATGCTTGGGATGAGCCTGGATATTGGCTAGCTGCCCGGGTGTTCATTCTAGTTGGGATCATTATGAGCAAGGGTATGCAAGTGAGCAAGGGCTAAGCATGTAGATAACTTAGCCCTCCTAGGACACTTGACAGAAAGTGAAGAAATAAACTTTTCCAAGACTGTTACAAACAGCTTTCTATGAGTTATCACTTCTCTTTCATTGCTGCATAAGCCGAGCTCCGATGCTGATTTTAAATGTTTCTGTGATGACCCTGATTGTTAGTTTGGGGCAAAGTGAGTATCATGTTGTGTGGAACCTGAACTTTTCTGAGTGTTCAAGGCAAAAGTTTCCTGAAATAAGGCAATACTAGGTAGAGTCATAGAAGAAAAGCAAACATATTTAATAATTATTTCACTTTGAGCAGAAAACTTCACATTGAAAACTCAAAGTCCAAGTTTGAGCTTGGTATCCTTACTCTTGGGGTTGATAAAGCATAAACAGCCATGTAGAAATATATCTGAAAAAAAAACATATAAGATAATGAAAATTTTAGACAGAAGAGGGAGACCCAGCCAGTTTGCAGAATATTCTGGGCTTAACAGGTGTATCCCTTATTCTCTTGGATATGGGCTATAATTTCTTTATAGACAGCTCCTGTGCATGGGGAAATGTTAGAGCACTCCATCTGGGTTTGATAACTTACTTTGGAAAAAGTAACTCTGTTTCTATGGCATGTCTTGAGGAAGACAATTTACAGCTTCTTCAACTTCTTAGTAAGTCAAAAGCAGCTCTGAGACTCATTGTTCTGTGGTTGCCTTTGAGAATTCCTCTTTGGGGATATGATTTTTTCTAATCACTGACAATAGACAAGACTTTGAACTTTCAATTCTACCATGCTCTACTCTATCCTTCTCTACAATCGTCCTCTCAATCTTACTGGTCTATCAGAACTTCTTGGGGAAATGTTTAAAAAGGCCCAGTGTCTGGGTACCATCCTAGAATTTGCAATGGCTCTAAACTTTGTGCATTAGTATTAAAATAAAAAAAAAAAAACAGTCTCAAAGGCTTGAGAACTTTGGAGCAATGTAAAATCAAATAAACAAGGTGCAAGTATCCTAGGAAATAGACCTCTGGTTGTGACAGATAGGCAGAGAATATATGCGACTGTTGTTGGCTCTCCTTGACTTACAGAAATAGATATTCCAATAAGACATTTCCTCCTTTACCATATGGGGCAAAGTCCTGTAATCTGAAGCCTAAAATAACAGGTGCTGACATAGAAATGAATTAAAGACAGCCCTGGGACATTGGCCCTTTGAGTTGTTTGCTTCTTTACAGCAGATTGGGACTATTAATTCAAAGCTCATTGGTGCCAGATTCTCATTCTTCCACTTCCAACTGCTTTAAATATAACCCAAATAAGCATATTTTTAGCCAAGCAGAGCATCTCAGTTTGCCTCCCCCATGAAAACTGAACCTAGTATCTCCAGACAAAGCCGAAGCTGCTGCCGAGCTGCAGACTTCTCCAACCTAGAAACCCACTATAAACTTCCTATTGGACAACATCACATAGACACACATACCCTCTCTTCATTTCGCCCTACCCTTTGGTATCCCCCTAACATCTTTCTCTCTTGGCTGTTAACACTTGACAACCTGCCACATGAAATTGTTGATGTCACATTTTTATTCAGGATAAGCCCAGCCTAATCAGTGGTTGTCATGCAATATAGAATTTTATGGTTCCGGTTTTTCCCTAGTCAGCCTCTGTACTAGTAAAAGTTGTCTAGAGGAGTAAATCCAATTAAAAAATGCATACAATGAATATATGTTTATTAAATTGGTTTACACCTAGGGGCTGGGTAGTCTATTAATGATCACCTTCATATTGGGAAAGCTGAGAGCCTAGGAGTTGTTCAGTCCATGAGTCTGGGTGCCACAGCAATCTAAATATATGATTATTATCTGGGTGTGTATATACACATATATGTCACTTAAAATTACAATACAAGGCATGGAATACCACTGTATAAGACACTTATCACAGATGTTCAAAAGGTCTCCAAAAAAACACAGGTGATTATCATTTCCATTTACAAGAGTTATGTCTAGTTCTTCCTCACAGTCTCTTGCTCCCAGAAATAAGACTCAGACTCAAAATATATTTACAAATACCTTGGCCATATAGGTTTTGTCTGACTAGATCATAATTTAAAATAACTCATATATTCTAATCTACATTCTTCCAGGTCACTGATTAGCTATGCTTAGGTGCCATGCATCTGTTCTGTCACATCTTCCTGGGCAAATTTCCTGCCTGGCACTCTCCCAGAATCTTTTGGCCTCCTAGATGTCCCACCTTCTATTTTTTGCCCAGGCCATAGGCTATCAGATTTGTTATTGACAGGTACCACATCCATACCAACACAAGATATTCTCTCTACACCATTAAAGATCCACCATAACTGCATTGTAATATTCTATTGCAGAAGACACCACAAACTTTGAGTTTAGGATATAGAGACATTGGTATCAAACTAAAGAGAAAACTTCTTTCCTGCTAGTTACCTGTCATGGTTCCAGAATGTGCTTCGTAGGCTGCTGGGGGAAAAACACAACGAAAATCTTACCTGACTTTAGACACTTGCTTCAACGCCACTGATTCAATAGTGGAACATCTTCTAAGGTGTATTTAAACAATTCTGGTTGGATTTAAGGACTTCTCCCTAGGGTGGTAATTTCATTCCAGGTATTATAAACCTTGCCAAAGCCCATGATTGGGGATATTGTAGGCTCAAGGGTAGAATCTGCAACTATAATTTTGCTAAGGGGTCATGCTCAGTACTGTCTGAACATACACTGAGTACTTATATTTGTACCTATAGACCTGGGCTGCTCAGTTTTAGCCAGGGAAGCTTTTTCCTGGAGTGGGCAGCAGTCGATGGAGATTTGGATAATTGATCAGTGCTGACAATAAAGGACTAAGTGGTCAGTCCTAAACAGAAAATTATATTAACCCTATCAACAGCAAGGCTCAGAAAACATTGAGGAAGTCAAGGCAGAATGAATTTAAGAGTCAGAGGGTGGAGAGGGATGCCAAGGCATATTGTGTTCCTCACATGGCTATTGCAACTGTAAATTCACTGTATCTATGATTACTGTGCACAAGACCTGAAAGAGAAAGCCAACCAAAATCCTGGCACAAGTGAGGTAGATGATATCTAGACCCCCACCCCTTACCTGAGGACCCAGCTATACCACTCCTGGGCATATACCCAAAAGATCCTCCAACATATAACACGGGCACTTGTTCCACTATGTTCATAGCAGCCTTATTTATAATAGCCAAAAGTAGGAAAGAACCCACATATCCTTCAACAGAGGAATGGATACAGAAGATGTGGTACATTTACACAATGGAGTACTACTCAGTTATTAAAAACAATGAATTCATGAAATTCTTAGGCAAATGGAAGAAACCAGAAAATATTCTCCTAAGTGAGGTAAACCAATAAAAAAAAAAGAACACACATGGTAGACACTCACTAATAAGGGGATATTAGCCCAAAAGCTCTGAATACCCATGATGCAATTCACAGACCACATGAAGCTCAAGAAGGAAGACCAAAGTGTGGGTGCCTTGATCCTTCTTAGAAGGGGAACAAAATACTCAGAGGAGCAAATATGGAGGTAAAGTATAGAGCAGAGACTGAAAGAAAGGCCGGCCAGAGACTGTCCCACCTGGGGATTCATCCCATATATAGTTACCAAACCCAGACACTATTGTGGATTGCCAACAAGTGCTTGCTGACAGGAGCCTGTTATAGCTGTCTCCTGAGTGGCTTTGCCAGAGCCTGACAAATACAGAGGCGGTTGCTTGCAGCCAACCATTGAATTGAACATGGGGTCAACAATGGAGGAGTTAGAGAAAGGACTGAAGGAGCTGAAGAGGTTGAAAACCCCATAGGAACAACAATATCAACCAACCAGAGCTCCCAAGATCTAAACTACCAACCAAGGAGTGCACCTTCAGGGACCTGTGGCTCCATCTGCATATATAGCAGAGGATGGCCTTGTTGGGCATCAATGGGAGAAGAGGCCCTTGGTCCTGTGAAGACTTCATGCCCCGGTGTAGGGGAATGTGAGGGTGGGGAGGCTGGAGTGGGGGGGGGCATACCCTCATAGACTCAGGAGGAGGGGGGATGGGATAGGGGATTTAAGGGAGCAGGAATAGGGAAAGGGGATAATATTTGAAATGTAAATAAATAAACTATCCAATTAAAAAAATGACTAAGAAAAGAAAACAAATAGTTGTTAGGGGTGGGAAAGCCTTTTTCCCCCTGAGGATATGGCTACTAGTACATTTTCTATGTTCCAGTGAGTAGTTCCATATCTATGTACTATGAACAGCAGTAACTGGACTTAGTAAAATTTTAAAAGACATGATATTGGGAAGAACACATGTTGAGAGATATAAGAGAAAAATTAAGGGGTGATGGGAGCAGATGTTATATTTTATATGATGCATTTATGAAATTCTCAAAAATAAAGAAAGTTGTATACATAGAGAAGAAAAACTCTAGTCAATTACAGTCCTCATGTTTGAAACTTGTCACATGACCTTAGCTGGCATCTATAATGAACATTTTCTACTGCTCATTCAGTGTTTCTCCTTGTCTCAAAAAGCATATCAGTGGGTCCCATTGTTTTGTTTGAAGGGGGTGACCATTCCTGAAAGGTCCAAAACATTTATCATCCTACTTGGATTATACTGTCACAGTTTCCTGCTGATCTTAATTATAGGACATGGTGACACCAAAGGGTGCCCTCCAGGGTAGGGTCCCCTGCTTTCCAGATATAGTCTTCCTTACCTCCTCTTTGAATAAGCAATCCAATTTCCCCCGATAGTCTATATTACTCTCTCCTGATATAACTGAAGCTCCGTTATTATCCAGCTGGCTCAAGAGTATTGGGAGCCAAAGAGGACAGGGAGAGTCAATAGGTTTTTTTGTTTTGTCTCATGGTAGAAGATCCTCTGCACCAAAACTCCTGATACAGAGATTTGTCCAGTGGCAGAAGGATGGAGAGTGCTGCCTTTGCCTCTGAGCACTGGGAGAACAGTTATGTACCACACCCAGCTTATCTGTTTTTTTTTTTCTTTAAGCTCCTCAGTATAAAGAACTATTTATAACCAATGTATCTGGGATCTTGTTAAAATGTAGACATACTCAATAGACAAGCTCCCAGAAAATACTGATACTGGTGTTCTGTAGATCATCAGCTGCCTGAAGCTGGACAACAAAGTCTACAAAATAACAGATGATCCTTCACAGAAGGTCACCTGAGTGAAGGTTTTGCCTCTGAGCAGTGAACCCTCACAGATTCATTTTACAGTGTTTCTGCCTTTGACACCCTACCTAGTCACTTTTTTCGGCAGTCCTAGGTTCCCTTCCTTATGAAGCTCTTTGAGAATTTCAGACATGCATGCAATGAATTTTGACCTTATCGACTCCCACCCCCTCTTCAATTCCTCCCAAACACTCCCACCATCCCACCACGATTCCCTCATTATTTTATCTCTCTTTTTAAAACTGACCCCAGGGTATGATTCATGCTACCTCTACCTGCATGAGTGTAGAACAATCTGCTGGAGACCATACAACCCAACATGAGCCACACCACTGAAAAACACCCCATCATCTGTTAATTTCCAATAACTTCCCAGCTGGGGGGGGGGGGGCTCATGACCTCCTTGCCCATCTACAACAGAAGTTTGGCTGTCGTGATCTTGTGGAGTCAATGTGCAGGGAACGCCATGAATTCATGAGACATCCTTGTGATGGTCAGAGACCTTGTTTCGATGCAATCTTCTTGCAGCTCTGGTTCTTACTAGCTTTCCTCCCCTTGTTCCTTGATGCTCTCTGGGATTTCTGCTTTTGTACTCATACCTGTTGTGGTTTTATAATCTCTGTTGTGGTCTTCTTGGTTCTAGTTTATCTACTTTAAGCCAAAATAAATTTACAGTGGGGTGTAGAGAAGCTTATGGGAGTCCTTGGATCCCAGGAGGTGTGAAACTACACCTAATATACCACAATGATATGGCTACCTAAACGAGATTCAAGTAATGACAGTACCAACAGACATACTAATGTGTAAGGAGGAACTATCATGGGCCCTAGACAAAGAACAAGAGACAACTAAGGAATGTAGAGAAAAGAAGAATTAGTCTTCTCCAGGGACAAGACCTCTAATTGGTTATCTAATATCACGTGATCAGCCCTGAAATGGTATAAATAATACTAAACAGACTCAGAAGTGTGTGTGTGTGTGTGTGTGTGTGTGTGTGTGTGTGTGTGTGTGTAAGAATAATAACAAAAGAAAAAGTGGCCCTGGAGACAGCACTGAGCACTGGAAACAGTACCAAAGTCCCACACCTAACCATACTGGCAACTGGGAAAAAAAATCAATATTCTATAATGAAGTAACGCTAGATATAATGGCCACACTCAGGATAGATACCATCTGAGAAGCAGTTGACCAATATAAAATGACACCAACCTCCTGATTTTTGATTTTGGTTTAGTTTGGTATGGTTTGGGTTTGGTTGGGGTTTGCTTGCTTGCTTGTTTGTTGAAAGCTCTTTGTTTCATTTCCTTTTGTTGAAACATTATTTGGTTTTGTTTTGGAAATTTTGTTTTTTGTTTTGATTTTTTGCTTTTAAAAATATTTATGGATTTTATGAGAAATAGAAAGGGAGAGAGAGAATATATAATTAGGTGGATTGAGAGGTGGATCATGGAAGAATTGATAAAGGAGAAATATAGTCAAAATATACTGTATGCAAATTAATTTAAAATTATGACTTGGAAGTAGAAAGGAGGCTGGTAGAGAAAGAGAAGGGAATCTGTAGGAATGGAGAAAGTATACAAGAGAGAAGTGTACATTCATAATACGTTACATACATTTATGAAATTGTCTTTTAAATGAATTTTTAAATGAGGATATGAATTTGAGAGAGAGTGAAAAGGGACATAGAAAGATTTAAAGAGTCATGGGTGAGGATGGAGGGAAGAAAAGGTAGACAACATGATGTGCTTATATATTAATTTAAATTTAAAAATAACAAAAGAAAGAAAATATATAAAACACTGCATAAGAGGCTAGAGAGATGGCTCAGTGGTTTAGGGTCCTTACTACTCAGGCAGAGGATCTAGGTCTAGCTCCAAGAACTCGCATATCAGCTCACTTTAACTTCAGTACCAGGGAATTCAATGCTTCTTCTGACCACCATGGATTCCTGCGTGCACACAAAGCACACATACACTCAGAGGAGCACACATAAAATGAAAGAAATAGTGTTTACAGACACTGAATACATGGAAAGGATTAAAGCAGAAATGTCCACCCGTTTCTCTGAGGCACTAAAGGTGCCTTTGACATCTCCTAATCAAAGCACCCTTCTTTGATCAAATCTATACCATGAAATGGGATTCAACTCTAGACCAGGCAGCCAAGTCTCAGAGAGGCAGAGTAGAGTGTGTCTGCTCCTGCCTGTGCTAGCTCAGCAAATTGGCTCAAGCTCAGCCAAAATCCTCACCTCTGAGTCCTCACCGGAATTCCTGGCATCAACAGGCTTTGTTCCTGGGACTACTGCAGCTGCTCTCCAAAGACACTCAGTCCAAAATGCCATCTGCATTGCACCTGCTGTGGCTTGTCCTGAGGGTCAAGGACAGTGAAAGCAGGAAAGATTTTAATTCTCCACTATCCAAACCCTGCCTTTCCCTATTTGGGGCAATGACATCAGTGGTTATTTTGTGGCTAAAGCCAAAAGTCTGACATTGGTTTCCCTTTCCTTGCCCATTTGCCCCCTGACTATCAGCAAGGGGCACTACTCATGAAGCATGACTTGAATGTAATCACCTGCTTCCGACTCCATTTCATCAAACTAAGATCAAGGCAAGCTCTCATCTTGGCTGGACTGTCGGCAATACTTTCTTTAAGAGCCTCTCTCTCAATACACTAGCACCTGTAACCTACTTTACAGAAGAGAGTAGAATGTAAAATAAAATCAGCACCTGGGAATATCTTACTGCTAAGAAAATTGTGATGTGGTCTGTTGTTATTAGATTAAAATCAAGAGTCTTACTCTCTTTTTCTCTTTCTCTCCCTTTCTCCCTCCCTCCCTCCATTTCTCCCTCCCTGCCTCACAACTCCTCCTCTTACTCTCTCTCATTCAGTGCCTGTGTGTTTCCGTCTCTGTCTTTCTGTCCGTCTGTCTCTGTGTGTGTCTGTCTGTCTGTCGGTCTGCCTTTATCTTTGTGTCCCTTTACCCCCAAGTATGTTAATATTTTCTATTCCTCATGAAAAAGTCAAGGCTGTCCAATGTAAAAACATTACAACTTTTTGTATTGTTCTAGGTTTCATAGGGAGAAATTAAATCAAACTTCAGGTTGCCTAGATGGATGGATAAACGTATGAGTGGATGGATGCATGGAAGGGCCAATAGAAAATAATTTCCGTGGTTTCCATGGTTAGGTTCAGGATGTGTATCCATTAGGACTGGGCTCAACAACTGCATTTTACTGGTTGTATTTTTCTGTAGTGATCTTCATCTGTTGCAACGTTTTGTTGATGGGGGTCAAACTTATCTATGACCAGAAGAACAAACATTTAGAATGTAGTTGGGGATTATGTTGGTCTGGTAAATTGTAGCTTCTCCCCCAAGATCCATAACTTCACTAGCCATAGATAGAATACAACTTTTTAAATATATTTTTAGTCACTCTTTAAGACTTCCATACACATATGCTGTAATTGTTTCCTATTCTGTTCCCTCCTCTGCAAGCCTCAAACAGCACCCACCATGTCTCCCTCCCAACTAACATGTCCTCATTTTATTTGTAATCCATTGGATCTGATTAGTTCTTCCACTTCCATGGGAGCAGAGCCATCCATCCACTGGAACATAGGAAGCCTGCCAGAGCCACATCCCTGAAAAAAAAAATAATAATAACTCTACCTTCTGCATCAGCCAATCATTGTCGATAGTTCCCCAGTTAGAGGTGGAGCTTAACAAGCTGCTCCTTCCATACTGGAGTTTTGATAGATTTTATTTTATGAAGGTCTTGTGTAGGCAGCTACAGCCACTGTGAAGTCATGTGCACAACAACCATGTTGTGTCTCCAAACACTTTCATGGTTGTCTTCCCCATTCTTTTACCTTACCTTCTTTCCACCCACTCTTCCATGATAATCCCTAAGCCTTGAGAGGGAAGGGCATGTAATATAGAAGTTCCATTTAGTGTTAAGCAATTTTTAATAATGCTAAGAATTACAGACCATATACTAAGCAATTTCCTCATTGCCCTGGTGGCAAAAGGAAAAATACTGAAATCTTCATAAACAGGAATCAGAGTCTTCCCTGAAGGAGAGATGTTAAAACCAAGGTGAGTCAGGATGAACTTGGGATCATGCCCCACAATAGGACTTCTGTTGTCTTGTCATAAACTATGAGGCTATAGCCCTGGCAGTGGTAATTTTTCAAAACCCCAATAAAGCTATTACTCACTTCACAATAAAATATACAGAAATGACTGGCCTCCTCAATTGCAGAAAGCAGTTCAAAATGAAGGATTATCTTGAGTTTGGGCTCATATACTTTGTTATTTCTTCCCTCCTGAGTATAAATTAGATTGAGATGGGATATTTCATTGCTCTCTAGTAAAACCTCTACATAGGTCAGAAGCTACAGAGTGGAATTCAGAATTATAGTAATATTGGCCTCTTAGAAAGCTATTAGAGATTTCACATGCTCCCAGTATCCACCTGTGACCCAGTTGCCATCCTACAGACTAGGTGACTACAGAAAATGATGCTGCATCTCAGAGATTTCCCTTTAGAGAAACCCTTCCGATGGCGAAGCATACGAGTCTTAAACTACTGATTTCATTCTTCTCTTTAAAAGAGAATCTGTTTTTAATTTCATAAACTAAAATAAAAAAAAAACACTCCAAGTCTGAGGAATCACTGTATGGGCTCTGAATTCTTTTTTTTTTTTTAACTTATTTTATTAGATATTTTCTTCATTTACATTTCAAATGCTATCCCGAATGTCCCCTATACCCTCCCCCCCTCCCCTGCTCCCCTGCCCACCCACTCCCACTTCTTGGCCCTGGCGTTCCCCTGTATGGTGCATATAAAGTTTGCAAGACTAAGGGGCATCTCTTCCCAACGATGGCTGACTAGGCCATCTTCTGCTATATATGCAGCTAGAGACACGAGTTCTGGGGGTACTGATTAGTTCATATTGTTGTTTCATCTATAGGGTGGCAGATCTCTTCAGTTCCTTGGGTAATTTCTCTAGCTCCTCCATTGGGGTCTCTATGTTCTATCCTATAGATGACTGTGGGCATCCACTTCTATATTTGCCAGGCATTGGCATAGCCTCACAGAGATAGCTATATCAGTGTCCTTTCAGCAAGATCTTCCTGGCATATACAATAATGCCTGCATTTGGTGGCTGATTATGGGATGGACCCTGGATGGGGCAGTCTCTGGATGGTCCATCCTTTTGTCTTAGCTCCAAACTTTGTCTCTGCCACTTCTTTCATGGGTATTTTATTCCCTATTTTAGGGAGGAATGAAGTATCCACGTGTTGGTCTTCCTTATTCTTGATTTTCTTGTGTTTTAGAGATNGTATCTTGGATATTCTAGGTTTCTGGGCTAATATCCACTTATCAGTGAGTGCATATCAAGTGAGTTCTTTTGTTCTTTCTTAGGTTACCTCACTCTAACCAGCCATGGCCAACCAGCTACTTAGATATGAAGACCCCATTCCTCCACATGTTCATGACTAACAGAACCAGTAGTGAGATTTGGGGGAGGAAATTAAGGAATTCTTATCTGAAGACATTTACTGTGGTCCCCTGAATAAAGCATGTATTGTATTAAGATTTTTTTTCCTCCTCAGCCCCCACATCAAATCACCTTTTCAAAACCCAAGATTTGTTGTTGGGATGGACATTTCTTTTCTTTTCTTTTTTCTTTTCTTGTCTTTTCTTTTCTTCTTTTTCTAAATTTTCAATCCATTTTATTTTCCTATAAAATGTCCCTTCTAGGAAAGAACAGAAATTGGCTTGACATGCTGGAGGCCTTGTCACAGCCAGAGGATATTGTAGTCACAAATGAAAAGTCTAAACAACCTTCCTTCCTTCCTTCCTTCCTTCCTTCCTTCCTTCCTTCCTTCCTTCCTTCCTTCCTCTCTCTCTCTCTCTCTCTCTCTCTCCTTTCTTTTTTTATTAATCATTCCATTTGTTTACATCTCAAATGATATCCCACTTCCTGCATGAGAGTGCTCTCCCACTCACACACACTCTGCTGCCCCACCACTCCAGCATCCCCCTACTCTGGGCCATCCAACCTCCCTGAAAACAAGGGCCTTCCCTTCCGTTGCTGTTTGTCAGGGAAGGCCACTCTCTGCTACATATGGATCTGGAGCCATGAATCCCTCCAGGTACACTCCTTAGTTGGTGGTCTAGACTTTGGGAGAACTGGGTAGTTCAGACCCGCCTATGTTGTTCTTCCAATCAGGTTGCAATCCCCCTCCACTACTCTAGTGCTTCTGCCAACACCTCCACCAGGTTCCCTGAGTTTAACATGATGGTTGGCTCCAAGCATCCATATCTGCATTGGTCAGTTGCTGGCTGGAACTCCCCAGGAACTGCCACACTTTGTTCCTGTCTGGGAGCACCTCTTGACCATGGCAACAATGTTGGGTTTGGTGTCTGCAGACATGATGTATCCCCAGATGGGGCCATTCCTGGTTGGCCCTTCCTTCAGTCTCTGTTCCACTTTTTGTCCCTGTTCTTCCTTAGTACAGGAACATCTTTAGGTTAATAAACTTTGAGATAGGTGGATGACCCCATCCCTCAACCAGGGGCCATGCCTATCTACTGGAGGTGGTCTCAGTAGGTTCTATCTCCCCCTTCTCTGTGCATTATAGCTAAAGTCAATCCCATTGGTTCCTGGGAGCCTCCACTGCCTATCCCCAGTTCCTCATCCCCCCTGCCACATATTTTTATTCAATTTCCTAACCCTCTGTACCCCTCTTACAACTCCTCCAGTTTCTGATACTGCCACCCTTATTTTCTCCTCCTCCTCCTCCTCCTCCTCCTCCTCCTCCTCTTCCTCCTTCTCCTTTATCCTTCCCTTGTCCCCCTCTCCTTCCACCTCCCACAATCATCCTGTTTCTCTTGCAATGCAAAGCATTCACCTCCTGGTCTTCTTTCTTTCTACTCTCCATATGGTCTGTAGGTTATATCATAGACATTGTGAGCTTTGGGGATGGTATCCACTTATTATTGAGTACATACCATATGCATTCTTTTGTGTCTGGGTTACCTCACTCAGGATGATATTTTCTAGCAGTGTGTTTCAGAAGACTACCCACAGTCCAATCCTGGTTTGGGCTTTGCTTGTTGTTTAACCTGCTGCAGGTTATATAATACCTCTTGTCCCAGCCTCTCTATGTGTAATCATACCGCCATCTACATAGGATTGATGTAAGGATCAAAATGAGTTATATGCAAACAGTTTGAACAGGACTGTACTGGCTGGTTTTGTGTCAACATATCACAAGCTAAAGTTATCACAGAGAAAGGAGCTTCAGTTGAGGAAATGCCTCCATGAGATCCAGCTGTAAGGTATTTATTTTCTCAACTAGTAATCAAGTAGGGAGGGCCCATTGTTGTTGGTACTATCTCTGGGCTGGTAGTCTTGGGTTCTATATGAAAACAAGCTGAGCAAGCCAGGGGAAGCAAGCCAGTAAATAACATCCCTCCATGGCTTCTGCATCATCTCCTGCTTCCTGTCCTGCTTGAGTTCCAGTCCTGACTTCCTTTGGTGATCAACAGCAATGTGAAAAGTGTAAGCTGAATAAACCCTTTCCTCCCCAACTTGCTTCTTGGTCATGATGTTTGTGCAGGAATAGAAACCCTGACTAAGACAAGGGCTAAGAACATGGGAAGAATTAGTCTCCATACTTGGGAAAATTGAAAGCTGGAGAGAGATGACTTTGGTTTAAGGCACTTAGTGCTGTTCCAGAGGACTCAGAACTTCTGTAGTAGTTACTTTTTGGTTATTTTGGTGACACACCATGGTCAAAATAAATTACTCATGGAAGAGAGTTCATTTGCTTTATGGTATGTGTGTATGTGGGGGGGGGGGGAGGCATGACAGCATGTAGCCAGAACAAGAAGCTGGAGAGTTCATGTCGTCAACCACATACAGAAAACAGGAAACAAGGCAAGGCTATAGACTCTCAATTCCACCCCATCCCCTATGCCTACCACCAAAGAAACAGGAAGCAAACTTCATAAAATTTTATAACCTCCCTGAATCAGAGGTCCCCAAAAAGAGTCCAAGTGTGCAGGCCCCAAAAAAAGAGTCCAAGTGTTCAAGTATAACGTGTGCTTAAGGGGTATACTCCATTCCCAAGACCCTATAGACTCATAATCATACCATAAAGTTGTGCAGTTAGCACAACATTAAAATTTCTGAGTCTTTAACAGTCCCAACACAAGGAGTTTAGTTACCAGTCCCTATATTATATATCTCAAAATCACCTGTAACTCCAGCTCCAAAGGAATTCAACACCCTTTTTCTCTTCCTCAGCATGCACATTCATGTGGCATATACAGACCCATAAACACACCCACACACATATACAAAAATAAAATGAAACGTAAAAGGGGTGGGGGGAGAGAAAGTAACATCCTTACAACATGAAATCTGCTTTATCAAAATGTCTTCTTGGATCTCATTTTTTCTCTCTCTTTTTTTTCTGAGGTAATTGCTCTTCTGTAGCTCAGGAATCAGCACAAACTTATGCTGAGAAAAAGTATCTCTGGGCAGAGCTGCAACATGGGACTCGACGATCCAAGGAAGAGTTCGTCAAGAACTGTAAAACCACTGTCCAAATAAATAGGAGAATGAGTGCCATTATTTTCTACATACCTTGAGTTTCCATGAAAGTAGTTTCAGAAGCCAGAGTTCTAAATTTTTCTCCTAGCTTGTGTGTTTGAGTGGCAGGCACTACAAAGTACCCAAAAGGGACATGGACATTGTGGTACCTCGTGGTTTCAACTAGCGTGCTGCATTTTGTGACTGTAGCTTTGTCTTGCCTAGCTGTCTGCTGTTCTGTTTATTTCTATTCTGTGTTAGCCATAATAAATGGATGTTGTCCTATATGACAGCTCTAGTCTGCAGGTAGATTTTGATTTATTAGGAAAAAATTGAGGAGTCTGAAGCTCCAGCTGAATTCACCAGAATGTAAGGGTCATGATTAATTGTCACCATCTGCCATGATAGATTGGGGAGTGAGGTTATGTAGCCTTTGAGACTCATGCTTCTCTGATCTGTCCAGTCCTTGCCTTGATGCAGCTGCATCATCAGAAGCAATAAATAAGCCAGATATAGACAGTGCAGATGATCTAACCTGGGAAGACAAGGTGCTGTGGCTCCATAGAACAATATTCTTTATTTCCTATGCTTTTCCAGTCTATCAAAATGCTGATGGGGTACATATAAAGCCACTATGCTTGAAATGTTTAACTTTCTCTTTCTACACCTGAGTTCCCATGGGCACTCTGTATTATTCCATATCCTCCACAACTAAGACCAAAAACAAACAAAATAACTAAAAGTCATCACCAAATAAAGGCCCTAAATTTCAACATCTTGCCCAGAGAAGTTCAAAGCAGGGTTGAAACAAAAGCTTATCAAGGAGTCCACCATTGGGAAAAACAAATGGCCTGACATCAAATATTGCCAACTTCCTGATAGCTTGTCTGTGAGGAAAACATTTTATTTTCTAGACTGCCACTTATTCCTGTGTTATCTGTGTTATAGCCAAAGTTCTTTTTTTTTTTTTTCCACGTGGCCAAATGGCGCACAAGTGACATAACACTTGGAGCAGGGGCTGGTATGCAGGGAGCAACCCATAGGTGCCAAGTGTTCAGATTTTGGTAGAGAGTGTGAGATTATGGTGTTTTTCTTTCCTTGTATTCCATGGCTTGATTTTTAAACATCTGCCAGGAGAACAAATATATTAGGAAGAGTGTCAGAGAATTAGATGTTGGTACTTTCTTTGAGAAAGGTCTCCCATATTACTACATCTGGAGTTAGCCGTAAGAGTGAGAGTATCTACAATAAAATGCAAAGCAGTTTGATTATTTGTCCTCAAGGGATTGAACTTAATTCTTGACTGAGTGGCTAAGAAAGTCGATGTGTGTCTAGAGCAGACATCATTGAGGCAAGATGAGAAAGGGACTGTGTAGGAACAGGATCTGGGAAAGGGGAGCTTCCTGACCTGTTCTTGCCCAAGAGCAAGGGTAATGAGGAAATCTGAGGGTTCGTGTTTAATCAGTCCTGTATATGGAAGGGTAAGGGCAGTTGGTGTGATGGTGTCAACTTGAAACAAGCTAGAGTCACTTGAGAGGAGGGAGCCTCAATTGAAAAAAATGCCTCAATAAGATTGGCGACTTTGTAGGGCATTTTCTGATTGATGTGGGGAGGAACACCCTATTGTGCATGGTACCACCCCTGAGGCATGTAGTACCAAGATATGTAAGAAATTGAGGTGGGCAATGCATGAAGAGCAAGCCAGTATTTCTCCTCCATGGTCTCTACTTGAGTTCTTGTCCCCAGGTTCCTGGTTGCTTGAGTTCCTACCTTGATTACCCTCACTAAGCAACCATTACCAGGAAGTGTAATTATTAAAGAACCCTCCCAACCCCCAGTTCATTTTGGTCATGGTCTTTATCACAGCAATAGAAAGATAGGTGGCCAGTACCACACAAGAGACAAATCCGTGGTGATATTTTGTGAGTTGTGAGTTTCTCTTGGTAGTCTTGCTATGCTTGGCAGTGACAGTATTGGGGGAAAGATGGAGTGCAACGGGTGGTTCTGCTTGGTTTAATTTGAAAAGCAATGAGTTCCAGCTACTGGGAACTCAAGGTGGTAGCTACTCTTGCTGATGGTGATGCTCTCCTACTAGCTCACTGTGTATGACTCACCTGCCACCCAACTTTAGTACATCTCCCTCACCCTTTGCACCCTTCTTCTACATGAACAATTTTATCAAAGGTTGTTCCCTACCCCCCATTGCATTAGCATCTAGTTCTGCCATTCATTCCATTGAAAAGCAGTCAGGCAAGAGAGGCCCTAACTGAGAGCAGCTGCTCATGTCCCACCTCTCCAGGTAGAAGTCAAGGTACATGGGTAAACTGCAAACAAAGATTATTGCTACCTGGCATTCTCTCTAGCAGCTGTGTGCTCTTGAGCAAGCCACACCACTGTGGTAGGGTCTCAGTTAGTGTATGCTGTGAGCCTATTAGACCAAAGCAAATCAAAGCTTCTCGGAAGCACAAACATCCCATAATTTATTGATTCTCTCATTCACACTTCCACTTTACCCTTATTTCACTTTCTTCCTTTTTCCTCCCTTTGTGACCCATTGTCTACCGTGTGGTTAACGCTGGCAGTGACCCGTGGCCCATTCCAAACAGAGTATTTTGCCAAACTAGACTCAAGAGAGAACTCCTGCTAGCTGCTGCCACCTCCTGCTGCCTCCTGGTGCCAATCATCAGTAGCAGCAGTATTTGCAGGACATTTTTAGAATGAGCCCTGGGCAGAGCAATGGGATTGCATAATAGCTATTGCTTTAATGAAGGAGAGAAGGGGATGGAAGCAAGGGGAAACTTGGCACAGATGCCAGGTTTTAATGAATTGTTGAAAAGAACTCTCGGTGTGGAGAGTGGGGATGAGATACTGGGCAGTGCTAATGCTTCTTTTGCTGCGGAACTCTTATCGTGAAACACTTGGCACCCAAATGGGGTTGATTGTTTTGATGGCATAAACTAGTTGGTAACGTTAAACAGCCAATCAAGACAGTTAACAGTGAGTCCTGTGTGTGTGTGTGTGTGTGTGTGTGTGTGTGTG
>NC_034606.1:31118108-31151972 GCF_900095145.1 Mus pahari
GAGAGAGAGAGAGAGAGAGAGAGAAAGTGTCTGTCATTTACTTGCTCAGCAACTGGTTATTTTCCTCATCTGTGTGAAGAAACAATGTACAGAGGTAACCTCTAAGTCTGCTCAAATGTTACTGCCACCCAGATTTCACCAGTTAAAAGTCTGTCCTCTCTCCTGCGATAATGCTATCTCTCTCCCATAAATTCTGGGCACCTTTGTCCTCCACAGTTCTTTTTTCCTTGGAACAGCAGCATTCATAACATGATTTCTCTTTGACTGATCCACAACAAACCTCAGGAAAGACTCCATCCCCAGTTCACATCTGCCCTTGCACTGTGGCATGTCCGAAAGCTTGGAACACGGTGAACATGTTAAAGAATGAAGGAGTGGATGAAATGTTCCATGTTGGCACAGTATTAACCCTTCAGGAAATTGCAGCGTGCCTAATTAATCACTTACTTAGAAGGAATTGTAACACTGAGTAAAAGGTAAGTATTCAAGGCTTACTTTGTTCAAGCTATGATCTAGGTTCTAAGGCTATTTTTAATGACTAAAGGAGAGAAGGCTGACTCCCACAAGACATAAGTGTTCCCTCACAACTGATTTAATAAGCACCGAAACTATACCAATGAGCCAGATATAGTGGCACAAATTTATAAACCTAGCACTTGGAAGGCCTAAACAAGAGAACCACAAGTTCAAGGTCAGTGTGGACTACATACCAAGACATTTTCTCAAACAAATGAGTAAATTATCCTCTGCTGGGAAACCTGTAGATCTCTGAGGACTTAGAATATATCATATGGCTCCATATAATAACATCAGCAACCACACTACTTCTCAAAAGTCTGCTGATAAACTTACCTAACCTTTCTGAGTTAGACCTGAACCTATTACTCAATCCCATTCCACTATAGATGTTTGTCATCAACCAGGTAAAGATACTGAAACCTGAGAACCAATGTGGATGTCTACTATTTAATCAAGTAGCTAGGATGCCTATCAGACATGTCTCATGGAAGACACCAATTCACCGCATGCCAATCATGGAAAGAACAGAATATTAAGACTCCAATAATCTATGGAACTTGTCCGTGGACACTATGTATGTAGTGGCTACTCCTGGTTGTCAACTTGACTATATTTGGAATGAACTACAATCCAGAATTGGAAGGCTCACCAGTGACCCTAATCTGGAGGCTGGGANATAGAAGTTTCTGATCTAGATCTTGGGGCACAGTGGCTATGGATACCAGAATATTAAGACAGAGAGATCTCCGAGTTCAAGGGATTAAAGGTGTGGTAGCACACACCTTTAACCTGGGCTACACCTTCTGTTGGAGCTGATCTGAATCTTGGTATGGAGATCTTGAGGCATAGTGGCGACAGGGAGATCTCCGAGTTCAAGGTCATCTGGGATTAAAGGTGTAGTGGCACACACCTTTAATCTGGGTTACACCTTCTGCTGGAGACCATATAAGGACATTAGAAGAAGAGATTCTAGCTCTTGCTCTTTCACCTTCTTGCCGCGTGGGACTCAGCAACTGCTAGATCCTTGGACTTCCATTCACAGCTACTAGTGAACCATTGTTGGGAATTGGACTGCAGACTGAAAATCATCAATAAATTCCTTTACTATATAGAGACTATCCGTAAGTTCTGTGACTCTAGAGAACCCTGATTAATACAATGTATAAATGAAAGAATCAGAAATTAAGCCATTTTCAATAAGGCTTAATTATAAAACCTGCAAAAGAAAAAGGTGTTACTTTGGTGATTAAAAGGATTTTGTAAAACTTCCATCATTCAGTTTTTACATTAAGGACATTAGTCTTAAGAAGGATATATTAACATAAATCTTTAAAATACAAGCTTTAAAGAGAATTTTTAATAATGGAAATATGCTTTTGATGGAGCACATAGACTAGACATCAGTTCCTGAGGAAAGTTCTTGAAATGTTATACTAGTACCAGCAAATATAAATTATGACTTACAATAAGATAGCAAAAAAAATGTACATTGGCTTCCAGTGACTGGTTTGTTCACACACATAACCTGAATACCAATAAGATAGGGGTTATTTTAGGGTTTAAAGGAAGTGTTTTTGGAGGTCTGTCCAGAAGCTGGCCCATTTAAGGCACTCACAGTTGTTTTCCTCCAATCTCATGTTACCACCTGTTGGATGAAGAGCAGTCATGCACAGCGTATTCTCATATCTTTGTGATTGCTAAGTGGGAGATATTCCATCTTCCATGGGCTCTATAGAATTCCTGAAGCAATTCCTGAGAGTAACAAATACAATGCTATTCACACAGTCACAGATACTAATTTCCTAAAAACAGTGACGGCATCCCCTTCTTGCCCAAAGCAAAAGCAAGAGCGCTGGTGTGATGCATCTGGCACTCCAGATCTTGCAAAGTGGCTTCTCTGTGAAGAATTTCTAGAAAAGGAAATGTCTCTTGTTTCTTTGACCCTCGAAGATAAATCTCAGCTGTGTTTTAGGTTCAAAAGATTTCTATTTTTGCTGAAGCATCTTACCCATCTCTTTAGAACACAGAAGTGGCTGTCGAGTGTTTCAGATAACAGCTTTCACCACCACCCTGTGAAATGACATGGTATACTGAAAACAAATAAAATCCTCCTGCCCTGAATTGCAAAAATCAGGAGCTCACACTGAAGGTGGCAGAATTAAGGGAAAGATTCAATACCATGGTCTTTCCAGGACAATGCTTCTCTTCAATCTTTGCCTAATGAGAAGATCCCCTATATCTGACATTTCAACATACTGCACATTTCTACATTTCCCAGTTCAGGTGAATTGTGAGGCTACCTCGCATCCTTCTACAGAGAATGTTTTCCAGCTAGTACCAGCTTCTCTTTCAAGATCCACCTCATACTTCACCTAAGCACATGTGAACCATTTCTCCAAACTTCAGATGAGATTGCAGTCTTTTTTTTCTTACTAACTTCATACCTTCATTTTCCACTGTTCTATTTAGAGATAAAATGGGAAAAAATGAAAAAAAAATAGAGATATGTCTGTTCCTGTGTGGAAAACCAACTCTCCTCTTGAAGCAATCTTCTACACAGAAGAGTTTTGTTCAGTCGTGGCCTTTTACTCCCCTCATGGGTTGATTTAGTTTTGGGATTGGTAGTCAACTCAGTCAGTCCACACATGTCAACAGGTAAGAAGTAGTTCAACAAAAATCATCAACAGTTTTAGATTCTCCGTGCATCCTTGGGTAGAGGAGTAGAGGACACGTATCTGTATGCAGGTTTTCTCTTAGATGGGAATCTTCCAAATCCATGACTGAAGGCCTAGGATGGAGACTTGGGGTTCAGAAACTAAGCAATATTCTTGGACTTAATCTGGACCATCAATAATGAGATGCTTTTTTTCTCATCTGATTCCCAGAGGGATCTTGAAGGGTCCAAATATGAAGAAATGTAGACAAGGTGAGAGTACTAATCCCTGTGTATTGCTCAAATCAAATACATGTGTTGAAACATCGAAGTCTAGCCTATGAAAGAATATAATTTCTTCATATTAACTGGAAAAAAAGACAAGAACATAACCATGTAGTCCCTTCTGGCTCCCTCTCATTGCCTGAATGATACCTGTAAGAAAACTCCACACCCCAACCCCTGCTTTCCCCTATCTGTGCTGAGCTGGACTGCTCACATCTTCCTATGACTCGATGGTGATTATCTGAAGCTTCCCCTATGATCGTGTGTATCAGGTGGTTCTGAAAAGTCATATGCAGACAGCTGAGGAAGCTCTCTCTCTATATATAGGCAGGCTGTGTGTTCTGGGTGTGAGAAAAGATAGGCACTCTGCTTTTTTGTGGCTCAGAATCAGTTTTTCAACATGTTAATCGAGTGATTACTGAACATTTTATTGTTTCTATAGCAGTACTTTACTTTGATCTGATTTAGCCACTATGTGTTCCTACCTCTCTGGGTTTAAATACTGGTTCTCAAGAGTTGAGAATTAGGCCACCAATTGCTCCACTTCCAGAGTTTCTAAATCAGCAGGGTGCAGGTGAAGCTCTACAATAGGCATACTAAAGAATTCTCAAGCTTCCCAGATGGGTCCTCTACTGATATTTCAAGGGCCATGTTTTGAGAATTATTATACTAAATACAGAAAGGGAATAAATGGAAGTTTCATAATCGTCTCCATATTTGTGGTTCCTGGTTGGATAATTTCCTTCCTTCTGGGTTACAGGATGACAGGGATCTTGTCTATCTTACCATCCTAGTGTCCTCTGTGCCTAGCACAAATTAGCAGCTCGATGATTGTGCACTGATGAGTTAGACACAACACCTGTCCTTACTAATGGGACATTGCTATCACACAGAGCATTTCACAATGATATGAGCAGTGCAATACTCAGCATGGAATTCTACTGGGAGATGCATAGGCTACATACTATGAATTTTTAGAGATGCAAACTGTTCCATAAGCATAGTGGCCCCAGTATGTCTATTTCCAGAGATATCTGCCCTGGCTGGAAACGGAAAGCTCAAACCAGGAACTGGATCTTTATTGATTAACTAAAAGGGAAAGCCTGAGAAGTCCCTCTCTCTTCTAACCCTGAGTGGGAAAAATCAGTGCTCAGTGGTCACTGTGATTAGCACTGATGGCAATAATAAGCCTTATACACTATCTTCGGGGTAGCTAACAGCTAGGAATGCCCTGATTGCTCACTGGCTTCTTCTGAACACATTGGAATGTAACTGGAGCTGTGATGAAGGGACGGGCTCAGAAATAAATCAAATTTGGTACAGAAACATCTATATTTCATGTGCCTCCTTCTGCAGGGATGCCTCGGTAATTGGTTTAAAAATATCCATGACATCTGTTGATTCTTCTACTTTTAAGTTTGATTCTTCAATTTTTCTGTGTTTTTGGAAAAAAAAAAAAAAGATGATGCTGCAGAGCAGAGAAGCATGAAGACAGAGTTGCAGCAACTACAGTACAACACCCTTTGTCCCTCCCAGCATTATGGTGCAGGAAAATTCACTGGCCAGTCTGAGCCAATATAGAAGCACAGCTCTTTTAAACCCTGTGAAAAATGAACTGGGCTCTAAACAACCACATGGCATGTTGCCCTGGGTGTGGCTGCTTGCCCAGCACTGAAATATGAAGGTTTGATCATTTCAAGGTTTAATATGTGTCTCAGAAAAAGAACCTCCTTTGAAGCACATAAGAAAATCTATTTTGCCTTTAGGATTTTCAGCTGAAGATGTCTCTCTGGAGAATGCTCTGTTGCCTCAGTTAAATCCACTAAAAAAAATTATTCCACAAAATAATCACTGTGAGGATTAAAGGGGAAAATATGTGAAACATAAATAAGAACGATGTAAAGGTAATTAATATTGCTATGATTACAGCATAAGTATCATTATATGCTACACATGATACATTCAAGGCCCATAGCATTGATAAGACATGTTAGGGAAATCCATTCTAAGGAATTGCCCATACTTGGCATGTGCCTTGCATTGCAACCATGTCTAATCCTTTACAGTTCCCTTCTGTATGCTTATCATTCCTTCCTGTTTTGCCTACAAGGTCCTCACCTAGGTTCTCTTTGTCTAAAATAAAATGTAAGGGCCACTATCTCTTTGACCTCCCTCAAGCTATGCCATCCAGAACCAGGGCTCTGCTTAGGTCCCTAAAGACCTGGGATCCTGCCAGCTGATTTTATGCTGTAGGATCCCTGCTTGTTTACTGGCATGTCTCTTCCTCTAGGTGGTGAGCATTCTTAGGTGAGAATCTAATAATATTGAAGATCTGATCTTAAAGTAAGTAGCTAATCAATAAGAGAAAAGTATCCAGCCCAAAACTTCCAGGAAAAGATCTTTCCTCAAAAACAAGATGGATGGTTCCTGATGAATGGCACCTGAATGTTACCTCTACACACACACACACACACACACACACACACACATACCTTCTCACACATAAATATACACATGAACACATAAAAATGTACTACATGCAAATAAATAATGTCATGTTGCATAAATAGTACAAGATGTGAAATGCCATTTTATTATCAAGTATAAAATGTATCTATTTCATTTGAGTTATATTAGAGTCAACAGCCAGTATAGAATGCTTATATTAAAACAAAATTCTATATAAAATGTAACTGGCCAATCACTTGAAACATACTTCCCATTGATAATACTTTTTAATTATTGAACAATCTGTGTGAGCAACGGGACTCACTATGGGTTTACTTCAATCTTTTCTCTCTTCCTACTGGCTGCCTTCTAATGAATGAGTGAGCAACCTGGGCATATGGAGTGAATTTCCTCAAACCTGCCTTCATACAGAATTCCACTAAGGAAATTAAAAAGAAAGAACTGATGGCTGGACCTCAACCTGTGTGAGTCACTTTGTGTTAATGTACAGAATGTCTGAGATGAATTACATAAGGAAGGATTTATTTTTTTAGCTCACAGTTGCAAAGATTTCATTCCATGGACAACTGGCTCTGTCTGTGGGCCTGGGACTGAAATTGTAGAACTTCCTAACAGAGGAGCATATCAGAGGAAAGTTGTTCACATCGGGGAAACAGAGAAAATGATGAGGACTTCAGTTGAGGGATGCTTTTCAAGAATACACCTCAGTAAGGTACTTTCCTCCAACTAAGCCCAATTTCCCAATAGTCTATTCAACTGTAAACTTATCAATGAATTAATCCATTGATGAAGTCATGGCTTTAATGATTCAACTACCTCTTGACTCATCAACTAGCAACTAAACTTTAACATGAGCCTATGCGTACATTTTTAGATTCAAATCATAACACACTCAGAGGTGTTGAGTGAGTCTGGGCATGGAAAGTTTCCAGGAGTTGGGACCTTTCCCGAGGATTCAAATGTCAACCCTCATTTGACAAATGCTGAGTAGAAGATGGGCAAGATCAACTGTGTGGAAAGATAGTAGTCATTTTTAAAAATGGGATTTCTCTCCTTGTTGAAAGGTCAAAATAGTAACTGAGTATTCTATTTGTGATAAACAAGAGAAATTCAAAGTCTCTGAATATTTGAGTTAGTCATGCTCTCTGAGTGCACTTCATATAAAGTGAGGTTAACAACACTCCTCCTTAAGTTGTCAATAATAGCAATAGAGTAAGGGGCATCAAACAGGCTCTACCAGTTGAACTTATAGCATCCTTGAGGGGTAGGAATGAACTGTTATCCTTGCATTTATGGAGGGCATGTGTCACAGTTGCACTAAGGAGTTATGATCTATGTAAGCTACAGAATTAGGGGTAAGAAAGATAGCTTAGTGTCCAAATCTTTCTTCATTATCTAGCAGCCTTTTTCTCTGTGCTGTTGGAAGAACTTTGGGGGATACCACCCAAGTACAGAGCACCAAATACAAGTGCTCTGCGCACCAATTGGAGCCCTTCTCACTCTTTAAGCTCACCTGTGTAAGGCAAAGCTAGGGTCATCCCATTGGTCCAGGGATTGATGTCAAATCCAGATTCTAGAAAATGTCAGAGGTGAAAAAGCAGGTACAGAGCCATCACTAATAGAACAGCACAGAAGCACTGGATAATTGAAGCCAGCATTAGCATCACCTTACCCAAGACTTCTCTCTCAGTC
The DNA here is from genome assembly GCF_900095145.1 of Mus pahari. NCBI lineage: Eukaryota > Metazoa > Chordata > Mammalia > Rodentia > Muridae > Mus > Mus pahari. The sequence continues at coordinate 31,125,727 of NC_034606.1, forward strand.
AAGCATTGAGCTAGGTACCAGCAGTCAACAGTGGTAGGCAGTGCTAGTCTCCTTAGTTAATACACCTCACAGTTCTACCAAGGGCTGCAGGGAAAAGTAATCAAGCACAAGCAAGTGAATAGAGTCTAAAGCAAAAAGGAAACAGCTTTGACTCTAAGGATAAATAAAATACAAAAGAAGACTAGAAATCTGTCTTTATCTTACAGGAGCATCACTATGAATATTGTCATGAAAGCAAATACTTTATGCATAGAGATTAGAGCAAGCAAAGAACAGGATAAAAGGAAGCTGATTTATTAGGTAAAAGGATTGTCAGCAAAGGTTTTCATTTTGTTAAAGTGGCCCTGATGTTGTTTGTATAATAAATGAGAAAGGGACAATAATTTCAAGTTATAAAAGAGCCATAAAAACACATCAAGATAAGTTGCGGTCTGTATTTTGATCAGAAACAACAAGCAGTATAGAAAATTGTAAAAAGAAGCCGCCACCCAAACTCAAAAACTTTCATTCTTGCATCTCTTTCCCTAGCCCCTCCTCTCACCATCAAAAACTCAGAAATTACATACGCTATTATAGAAACTTTCACAAACATTCACACATATACATATGTGTGTATATATATATATTACATATAATATATGCTATTATGTATAATTGCCTCATACCTATAGCATGTATCTATTGCCTCTTATAGATATATATGCATACATATACATATATATGTATACATACTCATATTCTTACAAGAGTTCTATGCTGCCTAACAATATTCTTTATTTCATATTATATCATAATTATCCCAGGTGACCTAAAATATCTACATACACTTTAATAGCTCCATAGCATTCCATGTATTTCAATATAATACATGCCTTATTTTCAAACTTTGAAGCAACTATACTTGATTACAATAAATGGTACTAAAATGGGTAATTGATTTTCCCATACAGGAGAAGTATACTAAGATATGGAATTACTCTACTAAGCCACATGTTTGAATATGTGTTACAAATTTTTTCTTCCAAAATCCTTGCGTTTATATGCCTACCAAGCAGAATCTTTAATCTCTAATATTCTGTGCAACAAACATAAACTATTTTTAATTGGTTAGCTGAAATTTTTCCATGGGTCCATCAAGCAGGCGTCTAACCATTTTCTGATTGTCATTTGTGTTATTTTACTAAACATATACTTACGTTCTGATTGTATAAATGAAATTTAATGAGTCAATGTATGATACCTGATATTCCTTTGCTAAGTCTAGAGTCAATTGCTCTGATTCAGAGTCAGGTATTTGAGGAGAAAGATGTGAACTTCACTGGTAAAAAGGATGCTTAGAGCACATGCTTGTCTGTATAGGAAGGGGGTGTGCTGAAAGTTTATTTCTGAAGAAGCTGATTTTGTTCATCTAGCCCCATCAGAGCTGCACAAATTATATGTCAACCTATGTATAAGCAGGTTCTTTAGATGGGGTGGAGGAGTCAGGAATCGAACCAAGTTTATAGCTATGCACTACTATGGGTAGTTTGCTCATATGGGTAGAAAAAAAGCAGTGGCTGGAAGGTATGGCCATGGCTGTGTCCCCAGTGAAGTGTCTCACCATGTAAAAGTAAGTAAGGCAAAGCTAGTCTTCTTGGTGATTGTCATGGTGTAATGTTACTTGGCCTCCCCAGGGAGTGTCTTCCCCAAGCATTGCATTATCCAGACCCTTCATAGTGAGGACCTTGGATATCATCTGGGGCACGAGCTTGGCTAAGATTTGAATGGTGGAAATGGAATGGGAGCTATTTCTGAAGCTTCTTTTGCTATGGTCATCATTCTGAGCACGTCTTAGTTTTATTTTCGGGTGGTTTCATGACCATCGGAAGTAGCATAGGCTTCAAACCAGTATTTTTTTTTTTCAGAAAGTTTCTCAGTTTAGCATATGCCTTTCTGGTCCTTTACTTACAAAAGATCATGTAGTTCTGAAACAGCAGCTTCCCCGCTCCCCCTTTTCAGAGGATTTCAGATCAGAAAAATAAAAAGGTCAGTAGCTCCTGGAGTGACCCAGTTTCACAAGATGATCCTGAGAGGTCAGTCACGAGACACCTCCTCCGCCTCCAGAATGCTTATGAAAGCCATTTAGTAACTGCATTTGATACCTTTCTGCTTGAACAATCTAGAATAAATTCTGACCTTTACAAAACTATACCCCACCTATCGATGCCCTAGACATCAATCATCATTATTAATAACCTACATTAACAATGTAAGGACTGCTACAAAATCTTTATTATATGGTGTGTTATTTATGCAGAGTGCATTATTTCATGTACTTGTCACAAGGACACTATGAGATTAACATTTAAATTTCTCCTGTATCTGAGACATGAAGAAGTCCACTGCATGTTCAGTACCTAATACATATTAAACAGCAGTGTTCAAACTAAAAATGTACATCAGCCACACTACCATCTCTGTATTGACACATTAGTATAGTTAGTTAATTTTCATACCATGGCACTTAATTTTTCTCTATATATGTAGATGTGCCCAGATTTCCCCTGAAATATATTTAGTTTTATTTTCAAAATCTAGAAAGATCTCTCACCAAATACATACTGTTGTTCAAGGCAAACATCTCCCCAAGTCAACTCTCATCCTCAACATGCAACACCATCCGACTCCCTCACCAAATCTACTAAAAGATAGGAAAGACTAAAGATGATAAAAAGACAGATATAAGCCACGAGTTAGTGGTTTAGGAACTGGGCAAATTAACGTTACAGTTTTAACCACACAACACTGTGGAAGAGTATAGATCCCAAGCACCCAGATGATTGTCCAGTGGGTAGGACAGCCTGCCTGTAATCCCAGTGCTCCTGAGACAGAATCATGGATCCCAAGAACAAGCTGGCAAGAGTAGACAACTCAGCACACTCTGAGTTCAAGTGATAGACCCTACCTCAATATATAAAGTTGAGAAAAGAAATGAGAAATGTACCTGACATCAACCTCTGCCTCCACACACACGTGTCCAAACATGTACACATTGCCAACACACACGCAAACATATATACACATTGTGTGTAGTTTTTGCTCTACACACCTTTGCACCAGGATTGGCAATGCTCGAAGCCCCCACCTGGATTCCCTTGAAGCTTCTCTCAGACAGAAGACTCACACACAGTTATTCACTTTCAACTTACCTTCTTGGCACAATTGCTGGATGCTATTATTTTCCACCTAGAAAAGTGTGCCCTTATCAATTTCTTATCTCTCTTTCTCCCACCTGCTCTGAACTTTAATTCCTAACCACCCACTGTAGGAGCAGCCTGTATGGCCACTCCATTTTGAGATCTCAAATGGTTGCCCAATTCTCCTCTCTCCAACGCATGGCAAACTCAGTTCTTCTTCCTTGAGCCTCTTTGCCTGCCACCATGGACCTGGATTTCCCACATGTCCCCTCCACCCAGCAATTAGCCCATGGCTTTCTTGGCATGATACAGATACAGATCAAGAAACAATTGGGGAACAGGACCTTAGCATCAGAACCACCCCTTACACATACAGACAGACAGACAGATATACAGACAGACAGACATACACACATACATATATACATCACTCATTCATACACACATTTTTAAAGGCCACTCTGTTTGAGATGTGCACACCTATGCTCTTGAGTGAGCCTTCACCCCTTGCTTAAAACGCATATTAACACATATCTTGCATAGTAACACATATCTTCACATAGACTCAATTGTGTTTCATAAAAGAAAAGAAGGCCAGGGCTAATGTATTGATCCTATACTCTCCCATTGAGGTGATAGAAAGTTTTAGAAGAAAAGGTATAGTAGAAGGTTTAAGTTACTGGAGGTTGTCCTAGAAGCCGATAGGTGTCCTGTGATAGGTTGGTTTCTTTCTTCTCTACATTCCATCCAGAAGGAGAATGGTTTTGTATGCAGTACTGATGCACCTTCACAGAGTGAGTCCAAAGTAACAGCCAACCAGCTGTTGTTGGTGGTTTGCTCTGAATTGAAATATTCCCTCTGGGAGGTAAGTAGAGGCTTCTGAGACTAAACAAAAGTTCACACGCCTGGGAAAGTAGAAACCTGGAAGATTCTCAATGGCCTCTCTGTATATGTACGGAAAGGAGAGGAAACTGAACCCTGTAGAGAGCTGTCAAGCTGCTTAAGAGTTGAGGGAGCTCCAGAGTAGCAGCTTTCACCAGTGCAGGGATAGGCTTTTCAGATATGCAAGTGCTTTTGAGTCATCCCTGCTCCTGTAAGCAACCCCTCACCCATGTGCCTATTTTAATATTATAGTTATAATTATAATCCAAGTAAAAACTCACTGGTTCATCAAGTTGGGCTTTGATGCAACAATTACTTTGTTCTGTCAGGGATTTCCTTAATGGGGTGAGTAGCCATTTGTGTGCTATGTTTCCCCAGAAGCTGCCTGTTACAACTTATGACTGCATCCTCCCAAATGATGAGCCTGAGTGAATCTTTCATCTTCAGAAGCTGATTTGCTTGGGCTTTTCTGCAGGAATAAAAGATAACTAACTCGGCTAAGGTAGTGGGAAGAGAATGTAGAGAAAAATGCAGTAGTCCTGTTGTGGAAAGGAGTCTTCTTTGGGGTGAGCACTATTTATAGTACTAAGCTCTCACCACTACACAAGGGTGAGAATCCTAGGGGGTTACATTTGCCCCAGAGTTATATTGGTAATTGTGACAATAGACTAAAAAAGGGCAAAAGGCAGAGTCGCTAATATTGCTTCCATAAATCAGCCAGATATATTCATGGACCTCAACAGACAAAAACCACATAGGGAAACTGTTGGGTTTCTCTAACACTTATCTTGTTTAAAAATGTGACAATCAAATATAATCACTGTTGATGGTTCCCTGCAGTACCTAAGCATCCAACAGCTAGCAGGAAAAAAAAAAACCTGCCAGCAACTTAGCCTGGCTTTTTTTCCTCCATCAGCAACTCCAACCATCCTACATCATGAATGTACTCCATTAAAATACTGCTTGCATAAAACACCGTATCTGTTTTCCTGGTGAACACATCAATGATTTCATCCCAGCAATACCATCAAAGAGACTGGGGCAGATTCTAATCACTCCCTTCCTCTGAGGCTGCTTCTTCAACAACCAGAGAAGAGAGTTAGACCTGGCTATATACAAAGTTCTCCAACACTAGCAAGAAAAAAAATCAATCTAGAAATCCCTCTGTCTCTCCTTTCTACTCTTTTCTTTCTTCCCCTCCCTCAATCCTCTGAAAAAAAAAAAGAAGTTTTATTTATTGAGCAGATTCCATAGTGACAATTTTTACTGGTAAAATTGTGTTGAGAACCATGAAAGAGATGTGAATCAGATATACTCAGAGGCATCAGTTCACAGAGATACCACTTTCCAAGAAATTGACTTAATGCCCAAAACCATTTCACCTAATGGATACATGTCCATTGCCATCTGCCACTGAAAGGAAATATAATTTACTGGACTGATTCTTAACTGACTCCTGAAAGGCCTTCCCAGACACAGGCAGAATGTTTGAGAAAGTAGAGAGCCTTGCGTGGCTCATGACTCTTGCTTTCTTTACTAGCAGAATTCACATATAGGGAAAGCATAGCTCATGGCTTTCCTAGACCTGAGGATTTCCAGACTTGAGGCCACTCTCCAATAGTATGGGCTGCCAGAGCAAAATACTGAAGCCTGTGTGTTTTCATCAATTGATGTTTTCTCGGATTCAAAGGCTGAGAGGTCCAAAGTCAAAGTTCAAACAGAGCTGGCACCTACTGAGAGCCCTCTTCCTATCATAGACTTGTTGCCTTCTATAAAAGTCCTTGCCTTCTAGAAAAGTAGTTCTGGTCTCTCCTCCTCTTCTTATAAAGATACTGATCTCATGTTGAAGACCCCACCCTCATAACTTTATGTACACTGCATCACCCCAAAGCTTCATCCTTAAATCCAGTCACACTGGCCATTAGGCCTTCGCATCATGAATTTGAGAAGGACACACATATTCAGTCTGAGATTCTGCTGTCTCCTTTCTGATTATGTCATCCCTTTGAGTTTCTTGAAGATATTCTTCTTGATCTGCTTTCGTGTTTCTAATTCTTCTGCTAAGTATACTTCTATTATGATACCCCTCCTATGGAAAAACTGCTTATTATATGCAACATCTATTCAGCATCCTCAACAGATTAAACCCCACACAACATGGAAGCAAGAACACTGTTTCACCAGGGTTGTAGCCCATACAGTAAGACATGGTTGGGCTTATTACATCTGGGACTTGAGGGACTGAACATCCCTAAGCCATCATTTCTTCAACAACTGCTGCTGTGAGTGTCCATGGTGACGGGATGCATAATGTGCATAGACATAATTCTTTAGTCTTTGGAAGGGGTAACCTGGCAGAGGGCAACAACTGAGGCTTTGAAGAACCACCAAGCTACTTTATGACAGTGGCTTCGTAGTGAATAGCACTGTGACCTCTATGACATTCTGACATCTCTGAGGTACCAATAATTATTCCTCTGAAATGAGAATGTTAACTACTTAATTCATAACACCATCATTAAGATTATATAAAAATACCTCAAATTGATACCTAGCCCATAGAAAGGGTATATAAATGTGTCCTGACTATCTCACTGGACAGTTGTATGAGTTGATACTTATGTCAGAAGAGAACACTGGCTCTTCCTTGCCTTGGATGGTGAAGGTTGTTTCTTATCAAGAGTTGGCAACATTCCTGTTTCTGCCACCACTAGCTATGCTGAGGCTTCATCAGAAAAAGGAAACAAAATGACTTAGCCCCATAACCTCCATTAAGCTACTCCATCAGTCAGAACACTAGCACACTGCCAAGACCAGGTAATGCCTCATGGACTGGTGCCAGTCACAAGGCTCTGCCCAACGGTGATACAGCCTAAGGAGCTCTTACACCTGAAGCAAAGAGTATTCAGAAACAAAACTCTATGAGAGTAGCTGGAAAGATGACTCAGTGTATAAAACCAGTGACTACTCTTCCAGAGGATCCAGGTTCAATTCCCAGCACCCACATGACAGGTCACATCTATAATTCCACTTTTAAAGCTATGGTTCTGTGGGCACCGGGCATACAAGTGGTACACAGACATACTTCGGGCAAAACTTATGCTTATTAAATTTTTAAAAATCTTTAATTTGAAACTATATGGCTTCCCAAAGTGCAAGGTTTCTCTTCTCTCGCTGCATTAAAAAAAAAAGTAGCTTTCATGCAGAACAAGATAGAAATGGGGCTTCCATATCTCTTCTAGGACCCTCTCAACTGTGACACTGAATGCAGCAACTCATGCCAGCCAATCTGGGGAGCTAACCCACATGCCCTGATTATTATTCTTGCAATGCCTGCTCAGGAAGTCAAGGTCCAGTTGCTGACTCTGCTATACCCACTATTCTTTGCTTCTAAACACTCACCTGATATTTGCCAGTGCACAACAGATAAAGGCACGGGAACCTAGAGAGATTCAGCAGAGAAAGGTTCCATTTGGTTTAACAATTTGTTACTGAAGTACAGTTTATTTCTGGAAGGAAGTAATGCCATTCCAGTGTAGAATTTTGAAAGTTTAAGCCATATGATAGATTACAGTATTATGGACAGAGTGTATAGCTAGTCAGAGCTGGCCTGAATTTGCTTCGCTTTGCCTTGTCTTGTTTACTTTGATTGAAAGGGAACGCCTGGGCCAAGTAGTGGGAGTGGGTGGGTAGGGGAGCAGGGGTGGGGGGGTATAGGGAACTTTCGGGATAGCATTTGAAATGTAAATAAAGAAAATAATAATAAAAAATTAATAATAATAATAATAATAATAATAATTAAGATTCAAATAAATTTTTAAAAAAGGAAAAGAAAAAAGAAAGAAAAAGGCTGTAACCCAAGTGGATGTCGTACTCATGACAATCCTCCAGCCTCAACCTTCTAAGTGTTGAAAATATAGGTATGCTCTCTCACTTGGCTTAGTTATAATTTTTGACATTGGTTCTGCCATCCACCAGAAAATGGCCATTAGCATTTCTGAGCTATACATGGAACATTGGTACAATTGCCTGGTTCAGCAAGTATTTATTAGTGAACAGGACATTAAAAACATAGTGATGAGCAAGACAGATATAAACTCTGCCCACAAAGAATGATATGATAGGAAATACTTTTGAATTCCAGTTTGGAAAGTTAGAGGAGAGTCCGAGACAGAGTCCGAGACAGAGACAAAGGCAGAGACGTAGAAGACAGAGAAAAAGAGAAGGATCCATGACAGCCTGTTAGAGCAGAGTAGTTAAATATTTTGAGTATATAAATTAGCCACATTCACAGAGCCAGGATCACCCTGTCGTGACCCTGCTGAGATACTGGGTTTTGTTACCATGCCTTCCTTCAACTCATTTATAATATCACTTATCTCATTATATTTAATTAGTAGTATAATAACTAATTCTAATGCTTAGATTGTGCTAGGTACTGTTCCAAACGACCTGCATAAATTAACTTTCTCTTGTCTATCTCTTGTTTAAAATTAGCATTTGGAAATTTTACTGCTGGGTATATCTAGAAATAAATGCTATTAAAAGCTGCATTCATTTTTCTCCTTAAATATTTTTATTTGGTAAAAACCGGGAAAAAAATGTCATCTTGCATGTACAGTTCCAAAGATAAATGTGGGGCTACTTAGAACTTTATGTCCCATGTCTTGTACTAGTTTATCTTCCTCCAACCCAGCCTTTAATAGTAACCTTTTCATTTGTGATCCTGTGATTTTAATTACTCTCACTGGCACAAATAGAATGAAATTATACTGTATATGTTCTTTTGTAATGGTTTATATCCCTGAAGTACATCTACATATTAGTATGTGACAGGATTTTCCTTTCTTTTAAATGGCAATGCAATTTACCACTGTGATGGTTTGAATAAGAATGACCTTCATAGGCTCATATGTTTGAATGCATCAGGAAGCAGCATACCTGAGATGGATTGGGAATATGATTTTATAGAAGTAGGTGTAGCCCTGTTAGAGGAAGTGTATCACTGGATATGTATGTTTTAAAAGCATAAGCCAATCCCTGTGTCTCTCTTCCTGATGCCTGCAGACCTGGATGTAAAATCCTCACCTACTTCTCTGGCACCATGTCTGCCACTGTGCCACCACGCACCCTACCATGATGACAATGAACTAAATCTCTGAAACTGTAAGTCAGCCCCAATTAAATGCTTTCATGTATATACAAGAATTTCTGTGCTGTGGTATCTCTTCACAGCAATAGAAAACTGATTAAGACACCCACTGTGTGCTTAAATCATAGAAGACTGACGGAGACACCCATTGTGTGCATAAGCCTTATTTTATTTTCCATCGGTGAACATGTGAGTTGTTCTTATAGTTTGAACTTGCTTGTGCTTTATAACCATTTTGGCATAGAAACTGAGGCTCTTTTGAACCATTTTTAGAATGTTTCAGAGATCTGGGATGGGTGAAGGCCCCAGGGAGAATATAAGGGGCAACACTAGCTGAGACTTCTTGCAGTGGGGGATATGGATCCAGAGTAGCCACTTTGTCTGGCCAGGCAGGACTCCCAGTGGAAGGATAAGGACAGCAACTCACCCATAAAACCTTCAACCCAAAATGTGTTCTGCCTACAAGACATGCAGACACAGAGATAGAGCAGAGGCAGAGGGTACGGCCAACCAATGACTGCCCGAATCCCATGGGCAAACATCAATCCCTGGCATTACTAATGATACTCTATTATGCTTACAGACAAGAGTCTAGCATAACCATTCTCTGAGAGGCTCCGCTAAGCAGCCAGTGGAAAGAGGTGCAGACACCCACAGTCAAACATTAGGTGAAACTTGTGGAGCATTAGGGAAGAGTTGAAAGAAGGACTGGAGGGCTCTAAGAGGACACGGACTCCACAGGAAGACCAACCTGAAGACCAACTACCTTTGACTCTTGGGGGTTCTCAGAGCCAACCAAAGAGCAAGTACAGGCTAGACCTAAACCCCCTGCACATATGTAGCATCTGTGCAGTTTGGTTTTCCATGCAGATACCCCAACAACTGGAGCAGGAGCTGTCCCTGTGTCTGTTGTCTTCCTGCCTGTGGATACTATTCCCCAAAATGGTCCCCCTTGTCTGGTCTCAGTGGGAGGAGATGGTCCTAGTCTTGCAGGCACTTGATATGCAGTGGTGGGGGAGTAGTGTGTGGGGCTACCACCTAGAGGAAAACTCCCCCTTCACAGAGGAGAAGGGGAGGGTGGAATGGGGGGAGAATCTGCATGAGGAGGTACTAGGAAAAGAAGGGGGGAAAGATTGGGATATAAAATGAATAAATAATTGAATTTCAAAAATCATTTACTCAAAGTTACACGGGAGTAACTACAGGCATCTTCCCTGGCAGTCTAGAGCTTTTGACTATCACCTGCCATTTGCAGGACACTGCTTTGAGAATATTGATTCATTCATTTTCTTTCATGACTTCACTGAGATCAGGATGTTCCATCTCAACGAGCACAACCCTTGACTTACAGAAGGTATTTGATAAACATGAGTAAAATGTATGAAAGAATAAGTGGGCAGGGCCTGGAGAAATGGCTAAGCAGTTAAGAGCACTGGCTGCTCTTCCAGAGGTCCTGAGTTCAATTCCCAGAAACCATAAGATGACTCTCAATATGATACCCTCTTCTTGCACACAAGTGTACATGCAGATAGAGCACTCATAATTAAATACATACATACATACATACATACATACATACATACATACATACATACATTGTTTTTTTTAAGAATAAGTGGGTTAATATTCCACTAATGTATAAAGAAGTAGCCAGGAGAACCAACCAGTGCAAATTGAAGAATTTAAATTTAAAAGAAGCTATTGTTTGTAACAGGCTTTGAGGAGTAAAGCTTGCTGGTCAGAGATGGAGAAGAGAGAGCCAGGCAGAGAGAATGACATGGCCAAAGTTGTTTGCAATGAATTCTCCTGACACACTCAGTTTGCCCTTCTGGTTTGTGGTCTCATTCTCTCAGCCCTTGAAATAGGCAGCCACATGTTTATGTCTGAGCTACAGTGACTTGATCAATAGGTATATATCTAAGTCAAGGGACTCAGCACAACTGACTGAAGCTCTCTTAACATTTTCTTTAATTAAGCTATACTGAAGTGAGCCCAAAGATACTAATACTTAAATTCACAAGTCACATGTACTTCATACAGGTGGATAGATATTAGTATCATAGTTAGTTAACAGAGAAAGACACATAGAGAAAGAGATGGAACCATAAAAAAAAAAATAGATGTTGCCGGGCAGTGGTGGTGCATTCCTTTAATCCCGGCACTTGGGAGCCAGAGGCAGGTGGATTTCTGAGTTCGAGGCCAGCCTGGTCTACAGAGTGAGTTCCAGGACAGCCAGGGCTGCACAGAGAAACCCTGTCTCCAAAAACAAAAACAAAAACAAAAACAAAAAATAGATGTTACACAGGAAACATGTGACACAGGAAAAACACAGCTATCTGCATCTATCGATCTGTTTCTATGATGTTTTCTGCCTTCTTCCAAGTCTGCATTTACAGACTTTGACTGCCTAGAGCACACCAAAAAAAACAAAGAACATGAGGAAGGAAGAACAAGTCTTAAAATGTATGAAGGTATATATTGTGCTCTAGAAGAAGAAAAAAAGAAGACATTACTTGATCTGGCTAATCAATGGGAAGATTCAACCGTGTTCAGTGCAGCATTCTTTCTACACACACTGTCACAGGTTCTTTCTCCTTTTTGCTGTGATAAAATCAACCTAAGGAAGAAGAGAGTTATCCTGGGCTTTAGGTCATGGTAAAGTCAAGGTAGCAGGAGCAAAACACAATGGTCACATCACACTTTCGGTTAGGAAATAGAGAGCAACGAATGAGTTTTAGAACTCAGCTCACCTTCTCCACTTTACACAGTCAAGGAACCCCTGTTGTGAGAATCACCCCACTCACAGTCAAGATGAGCCCTCCCACATCAATTAATATAATCAACATAATGCCCCAAGGGCATGCTTAAGTTGACAATATTGTCATCACACCCACTATGGACAGCAAGGAATAAAGCTAGAAAATAGCATGTCCCTTCCTTACAAAGGAACAGGAATGGATTGTCCTGCCATTTATGCTCCATACTTCAATACTAACTCCTTGGGGTACACTGCCAACCATCCTACCTGTCTCCATGTGTCCAGGACGCTTCACCTCGGTTGCTCCGTCGGCCTTGAGCGTTGTCCCACACCAAGTTTAACGTCTCTGAAACTGTTTGTTTATAGAAGGCTGTCAAGAGCTGCAGGGGCCCATGGGGGATACTTGTTCACCTGCCTCTCTGCAAATAAGGATATTAGAAGTCAAGTCAGATAGTTATCTTCCCAGAGCTGCATAATGGCCCTGAACCTTATATGGAAAGGATTTTTAATAGCAGGGATTTGGGAGGAATAGGAGCAAAATTTGGAAAGCTTCTGAGATTATTTCACAAAACAAAGAATTTATAGAAGTCTTTGTACCTGTGGTGAGAATGAGTACGTGCTCTGTCTCATGAGGAAATGATAGTACACAGATTGTACTACAGCTGTCTAAGCTCACTGCAGGCATAACTCCAATGGGCTCTGATCATCCTCCATTTTGCAAGAAGGGAGACTGAATATCAGATGTCAGACTTAAAATACATCACTTAGGTTCTTTGAAGCTTCCCTTCAGAGCGCATCTTAGACATGACACCCAGCCCTTCCTTGCATGACTCTAAACAGAGTTAGCTCTCATTAAGTACATACCAGATCACTCAGATGCCATGAGTGAATTTCTCTTAAAGGCTTACAATTCACTTCCCCAGAAATCATAGGGTAGGCCTTCTTCTCCTTGAAGCCAATAATATACCTTCATCTCTCTCTCTCATCTCACCTATCTGCTCCAACCCCTTCCATTTCCTCAGTCTGCATCCCTGTCATTAACCAGCTTCTCTACAGGGACCTTTCCAGCCTCCTCCTCAACTAGATTTGTTTTTCTCCAGGAAAGAAAACAGACATCAGAGGATTAGTTTTAGATTGCTAATTAGCATCCCTAGGGTTGAAAAAAAAAAAACAGTTTTTTTTTCCATCAAGGTAAATTAGCAACATTTACTCTTCTAGATTTTACATCTTTTACCTGGATTATCTTGGTGTATTAGATATATCTGAAGACCTGATTTTCTAGGGCTAGACCTTGCCTAGAAAATGAAAATAACCTAAGAAAGATTTCTAGAAAATCGTCATACACCAATAGAGAGGAGAGACCTCTCAAAATGTCTGAGCTCATAATGCAGGAGACCGAGAATGTTCAAAAACTCAAAATAATGGGTAAAGTATGATTGGGCAGACAAAAGACTGTGACCTGTGACCCCGTGGTGAAGAGACTCTGATCACCATTGTGTCCAGGTAATACTGCTTCTGTATTTATCTGGTAACTTCCTAATTGATCAGGTGAGCAAAATCTGTGCAGACAAAAATGGGCATCCTGAGTTAATCCGAGGTAAAGCCGTCTGAAACTCAATGAAGGGCATTAGAGTGCAGTCTATCTTTCCTGTCTGTAAAGCCTTGGCTCCAGAACACATTTAATTCCACAAATATGTGGTTTCCTTCTATAAATGGTGTTGGGCTTGTACATAACCTTCATGCACCCTCGTATATCCTTTAAATCATCCCCAGATTTCTTCTTTGCCTCCCTCTGTGAAACAAACAAAGTCCTCTCCTCTTAAGAGCACATGTGGTTAGATGGACCCAACACAGATTTGCTGTTTGACATCAACTCATGTGGGATTTTAGTTACATCTTCAGGCATGCACCAAATTACCTAGTGTTTCACTGAAAAACACTGGGATATATAGTCTTTAGAACATGGTTAGCTCAGACTGTGAGGATCACAGAAAGCTATCTCTATGAACGAGCAGGAATCCTGGGTTTCAAAATAGAAGTTAGCCAGAACGTAATAGAACAGAAACCTTAGCTAAGGAGCAAGGAAAATCTAGAGAAATCACTAAATAGAGAGTATTTCAGCATGGCTGAACAAAGACTAAGGAAAAAGGGCAGAGTAGAAGGTGAATCACAGGCTATCTGACAGCCACGTTAGAACAGCCTGCAGCTCCTAATGAGCCCTATCCACCAGCATCTGCATACTGCGGACATGTCACATCTTAAAGCTTTTGGCTTCTTTGAGAGAAGAGAAGGGTCCAGGAGGAAGCTGGAGGCTGGACCAGGGACGAAATCACCAACCAAGCAGTACACATGGAGGGAACCATGGATCCAGCCATGTATGTCAGGCATCAATGGGAGGAGAAACCCTTGGTCCTGTGAAACTTGATGCCCCAGTGTAGGGGAATGCAAGGGTGGGGAGGTGGGAGTGGGNGGGTGGGTGGGTGTTGGAACTCTTTCATGGAAGCAGGGGGAGGGGATGGGAAAGGGGGCTCCCGGGGGGGAAATTGGGGAAAGGAAATAACATTTGAAATGTAAATAAAGAAAATAGCCAATAAAAATACTATATTATGAAACTTTAAAAACTTTTTAAAGCTGTAACAAGCATTAGGCATTTATGAAAGTCCGCCTACTCCCCTTTATCTTCATTGGTTCTATTTTCCCTAGAATCCAGATTCACAAATTCATTTTCTTCAAAATATACATTTTCTGCCTGCAGCTGCCATGCATAAATAATACAGTGATAAATAGATTAGCCTTCATGAATCTGAGAACTTCACAGACCAGAGGGAGATGTTAATATTCAGTGTCAACAAATAAACAGCAAAGTGTGTAATAGAGATGCTGTGATTTGGAAAGCATTCCATCATAATTTAAAACGCAACCCTGTCCCTGGGTCTTTGGAACAACTAAATTGATTATCATCTGTAAAAAAGAGATGAAAGGAACAGCCCTCATGGGGTGAATCAGGGAAGAGTGGCCAACTAAAAACAAAATGTTTATCATAGACTGGGTAGAGAGTTCTGTTCTCATATGTGTTAATATTACATCATTTGTTCAATATATATTTATGAAGGTCCATTATATTTAATGAACTGCAAAATGATAGACAAGAATATACATCCTCCTCTCAAGATACCAGTCATTGCTTCATGTATCCCTTTTCAAAAGCTCCCTTTCTAACATCACTTAAACACCTCCTGTTTTATTGACCTCTGCATGTGTTGATTCTAAGCAAAAGAAATTTCTTTGAATAAACAAAAGTCTGTCTTACTTATGTAAGACTATCAATATTCAAGGACTGCCCCATCCTTTCTGAGCCCCATCTTCAGGCCTAAACCTCTACCTACAGTCATAGATCACCACTCCTCTCCCCAGCCACAAGAAATAAAACCATACACAGATGGAGACTTGACAGCCAAACCCATACAATGGGGAAAAAGAAGGCATCTTCAGCAAATAGTGCTGGTTGAATTGGATGTCTGCTTGTAGAAGAATGCTCATAAATTCATATTTATCACCAGCCACAAAACTTAAACCCAAGAGGATCAAAGACCTTAGTATAAAACCAGATACACTAAATCTAATAGACAAGAAAGTAGGAAATAGCCTTGAACTCATTGGTACAGGAGACAGTTTTCTGGGAGGGGATGCACCTAGCACTGGGGAGACTGGATACACCAAGATAGGGGATACCCAGGGAGGGGGTTCTCACCCTCTCAGAGGAGAAGGGGAAGTGGTTGGAGGGAGGGGCTCTGTGAGGGAGGACCAGGAGATAGAGCTAGCAATAAGGATATAAAATGAGTAAATCGATTAATTAATGGAAAAAAAGAATATCAGTATTCAAATGTCATTCACAGACAACATACCCTCCTCTATCCTGCCATGCCATCTTTCTTTCCACTCTTTCTCTTCATTTCATTCATCTTCTCCAACTCCATACTTCATTATTTTCTTCTTTTTATTGGTTTTTTATTATTATAATGTAATACGACACTTGTCCCTTCCTTTTCACCTTTTGAAACCCTTCCATCTACCCCCTTCTTGCTCTCCATCAATCGCATGGCCCAAAATTCTAAAAGAGGGAAGCAATCAGAAGTCCTATCTAGCTATGACACCTATGAATTACAAAAATAACCAGCATTGCACAATAACTCTAAGTATGCAGTAGTAGAACACATACTTTAGTGGTAACAAACAGCTCTCTAATTGGATTTTAAAAAAATTCAACAAAAGGCACAGCAGTCCTAGTGCTGGAAATCAAGCTAACAACTTTATTCTTGTGAAGTCATACTTATTAGAGGAGAATTCGCAACTGTATTTTCGTAAACTACCATAATTCTTAGCAACGAACTGTGAACATTTGTCTTAAACCCACAGATAAGTGGAGTCTCCAACCAGCATCAAGGAAACTTCTCAGAGAACCACACCCAATCAAAATGAAGATCTTTGGAGCCCAGTCCCAATAGATATTTTCTACAAGCCATTCTTTTCTTCTTGGTAACAGTTGCTGCCATTGGATAAAACAGAGATTACTACACAGTACTTTATAAAGACAACATGAATGGTTTCTTTATGACAACCAATTAAAAAGGAATCCTTATCTTTTTATCCGCTATTTATGAATCATTTAAAAAGGATGGAAAAGCAGACAGAGCAATAGCTGCAGAACCCAGCTAAAAGTCAAACACTCATTCCTAAGCCTGTTAACTCGTAACACTGTATACTTGAAAGCTGAAAGGCAACCTCTTCAATGTAATGACGCAAACTACTTCCAAGAGACCAAACATCCAGAGAGAACATTCAGTGATAAATATTAATAAAGGTATCATTTCACCAAGTAAAGTCATCAAAGTTTTTAAAGTGGAAGGAGTTGAATTTTCATTCCATGATGGGCTCATATGTCTTAAGGTACAAGTCAAACCAGGAATGGCCTTGAATTTTCTATTAAGACTCTTATAAGACTTAAACTGTAATTGTAACTTTTCTAAAGAGGAGTTAGCAACCGTGATGATCATTTCTCCTACAGGACCCACAGACATAATGTCATCTCCCAACTACTGTGCTTGGACATGTTCCCAGAATCTTCAGTGGAAACAGAAAATAGTCTTCTGCCCCTATTTTCAGATCAGCTCACTGAGGCTTTAACAGGTCAAAGACATTCTCTGTCGTCACACCTCTCTCCCTTAGCTTAGCCTATAGAGGGATAAGAATGCTTTTAGAGCATCCACTCCTGTATTTGCCAGGCACTGGGATGCTCACAGTCATCTATTGGATGGAACACAGGGACCCCAATGGAGGAGCTAGAGAAAGTACCCAAGGAGCTGAAGGGGTCTGCAACCCTATAGATGGAACAACAATATGAACTAACCAGTACCCCCAGAGCTCATGTCTCTAGCTGCATATGTAGCAGAAGATCTAGTCGGCCATCATTGGGAAGAGAGGCCCCTTGGTCTTGCAAACTATATATGCCCCAGTACAGGGGAATGCCAGGGCCAAGAAGTGGGAGTGGGTGGGTAGGGGAGCAGGGTGGGGGGAGGGTATAGGGGACTTTCCAGATAGCCTTTGAAATGCAAATGAAGAAAATATCTAATTAAAAAATTGGAAAAAAAAGAGAATGCTTTTAGATATGCTCTTTCTCAGCCAGGTACCATAGCTTATTTATTCCCTGAATCTTCAGATGTTCTCTTGGCACACAGCAGGTGCTCAATTCACGTAAGCTAATGAAAAAAATCAGATACACTGATCCTGAAGATATCTTCCATCTTCCCTGGGGCAAAGACAAAAAGACTCAAAGGATTTATTGAAATGTCTGGAAAGATTGCTGTACCTGTTATTTAGTCTCCCTGTAACACAGCTTTGCATCCAAAAGTGAGGGTTGGTCATCTCGGGAGTCTCTTCAGCTCCTTTGTAGCAGGGCTAGGGTATGGTGAGTTATCTTGCTTGGTATGCATTTCAACTTCTGAGCTGGGTGGGGCGCACTCATAGTTGCACAGCAGAAACAGGGAGCCTTATTAAGCTGCTCTGTGGCCCATAGCAAAGGCAACACTCAGAGCTGAGAGGCTGACAGAGCCTGTTCCTGAAACCCACAGTCCCGCCTCCACAGAGCCTCACTGGTGGATTACAAATAGAAGCCACCCTTTATTAAGTGCGATTATGGGGACGGGCGAGTGGGCTTTTCCTTCATTTAGAAATTAGAGAATAGATACTCAAAATGTGCAATGAGTAAACTTGAGTGCAAACTCCTAGCTATTCTAGAAAGCTTTATGGAAGACACTGATTTTCTGGCCTTCAAACTCTTGTTCATCTTTTGAAGACAGTGTTAAAAGTATCATTTTCAAAATCAAATGAAATGAAATTGTTGAGGCACTTTAGCCTGTTCGCGTTCCAAAATCTGATCACATACAAAATACTTGTGTGATCAAAAGGACAACAACCATTTAGCTACCATCCTAGCCTTTCTAGGCTTGTCACAACAAAATAGCATAGACTGGGTCCATTTATTTTCTCATGACTCTGGGTAGTAGAAAATCTAAGATGGAATGCTGGCCAATTCAGTTCCTGATGAGAACTTTCTTCTCTCTTAGCTACCTTCCTACTGTATCCTTAGAGAACAGAGTGATTTCTGTTGTCCCTCTTTCTACTTATAAGATTTTATTGCTTTAAGATCCCACATATATAATTATACTTAGCATTTATTGTTTTAAAATAGTTGTATTATAGTACAGTCATATTGAAAGTGAAGGCTTTATTAACTCTTTGGGATAATGAGAAATTAAGAATAACAAGTCTAGAGTGTCTTCTGGGTATATGCCCAGGAGAGGTATTGCTGGATCTTCTGGTAGTACTATGTCCAATTTTCTGAGGAACCGCCATACTGATTTCCAAAGTGGTTGTACAAGCTCGCAATCCCACCAGCAGCAATGGCGGAGTGTTCCTCTTTCTCCACATCCTCACCAGCATCTGCTGTCACCTGAGTTTTTGATCTTAGCCATTCTGACTGGTGTGAGGTGGAATCTCAGGGTTGTTTTGATTTGCATTTCCCTGATGATTAAGGATGTTGAACATTTTTTAGGTGCTTCTCAGCCATTCAGTATTCCTCAGCTGAGAATTCCTTGTTCAGCTCTGTGCCCCATTTTTAATAGGATTATTTGGTTTTCTGAAGTCTACTTTCTTGAGATATATATATATATATATATATATATATATATATATATATATATAAAATCAAGAAATATATATTTGATATTAGCTTCCTGTCTAATTTAGGATTGGTAAAGATCCTTTGCCAATCTGTTGTTTGCTGTTTTGTCTTATTGACTGTGTCCTTTGCCTTACAGAAACTGTGCAATTTTATGAGGTCCCATTTGTCCATTCTTGATCTTACAGCACAAGCCATTGCTGTTCTGTTCAGGACTTTTTCCCCTGTGCCCATATCTTTGAGGCTCTTCCCCACTTTCTCCTCTATAAATTTCAGTGTCTCTGATTTTATGTGGAGTTCCTTGATCCACTTAGACTTGAGCTTTGCACAAGGAGATAAGAATGGATAAATTCGCATTCTTCTACATGATAACCACCAGTTATGCCAGCACAATTTGTTGAAAATGCTGCCTTCTTTCCACTGGATAGTTTTAGCTCCCTTGTCAAAGATCAAGTGACCACAGATGTGTGGGTTCATTTATGGGTCTTTGATTCTATTCCATTGATCTACCTGTCTGTCACTGTACCAGTATCATGCAGTTTTTATCACAATTGCTCTGTAGTATAGCTTGNGGTCAGGAATGGTGATTCCACCAGAGGTCCTTTTATTGTTGAGAATAGCTTTTGCTATCCTAGATTTTTTTGTTATTCCAGATGAATTTGCAAATTGCCCTTTGTAACTCAGTGAAGAAATGAGTTGGAACTTTGATGGGGATGCATTGAATCTGTAGATTACTTTCAGCAAGATAGCTATTTTTACTATATTAATCCTGCCAATCCATGAGCATGGGAGTCTGGAGTTAGAACATGGGTTTCATGCATGACAAGTAGTAGACAATAGCAATGTCCTTCCTTTCTATCAAATGACTTCTTTCTTAGCCTCTAACTCAGCTCTAGTGTGACCTGCCTTGTGAAGACTCCTCTAATCTCTCAACTCAAAATTCAATGCCCTTTAATGAGATCCTGTTGAACTTCTCATATAATATGCATAACTATCTATTCACTCACGTGTCTTAATCATTAGACTAGGAACACTTTGAAGGCTCCTACTGAATATATTTTAATACTGTATCAATGGGATTAGATAAATCTTACTCAATAGACAGAGTTTATGGTGTGCTGGCTAGTCTTTAGTCAACTTGATGCACAGTTAACTACAGTTAACTGGAAGGAGGGAACATCAATTGAGAAAATGCTTTCATAAGATATGACTGTAGGCATTTTATTAATTAATGATTGATGGAGGAAGGCCTACCTCATTTGTAGGTGGTGCTATCCTTGGGCTGGTGTCATGGGTTCCACAAGAAAGCATGTTGAGCAAGTCATGGGAAGCAAGCCAGTAAGCAGCACTTTTCCATGGCTTCTACATCAGCTCTTGCCTCCAGGTTCCTGCCCTGTTTGAGTTCCTGTCCTGGTTTCCTTCAGTGATGAACAGCAAAATGGAAATGCAAACTGAATAAATTTTCCACTCCAACTTGCTTTTGGTCATAGCTTCCAATCAAAATCCTACTTAAGACAGATGGAAGGATAGATGGATGGATCAGTGGATCTATGGATTTATAGATAGATGAATCAGTTTATAGATAGATCATCAAGATCTATCACTTGATGGATAGATCAACGAATCAGTGGATGGATGAATGGGTGTGTGGGTATGTGGGTGGATAGTTGGATGGCCAGTTGGTAAATGGATTAATGTATCTTTGGATTGATGGGTCAGTGAAAGTTTCCACAAACACACAGAAAAAACAAACAAAGATGACTGAGACTCAAGGTTCTAGCCCAGCACTACTAGTGGGAAACCACTCCAGACTCCTCAATTGAGTTTTTGAACAAAGTGCCAATTTCTGGTGTGTCAACCCAAAACATGGCAAGTCAGTGAACTAGGAAAATACAGAGATATTATGTAGCTCACTATGGGGGAAAAGAAGCAAAAACAATGGGCTGCAGTTGTAGGAGGCCACGGCCCCTCCCCTGGGCTACCCAAAGCCGCACCTTAAAGATGGCACCTGTTGGCTATGGAGCTTGTGGTAAACAAGTCCATATTTGGTGGTGATATGTTCCCGCTCTTCTGGTTGGCTGAGGCCACTCGCCTGGTGAGGTGACGTGGTCTGCCGTGATTGGAGTGGATATGAGAGTATAAAAGGGCTTGTAGCCTGGGGCTCAGGGGAGATGAAGAGGGAGATGAAGAGGGAGATGAAGTGGGAGATGAAGAGGGAGATGGTGAAGATTGTTCAAGGTTCCTGAATAAACTGCTGTTAGAAGAACTGGTGGTTGCGTCTTCCTTGCTGGTCGAGAGAGGACGCCACACGCGGTAGGAACAAGGCAACAGATGTCATGGAGCCCATTCCACCAATAGCTATTCACATCCAGAATTTGAAGATGAGCTCTAGACACAGGAAGTCCCTAGTTGGTAAAATGCCCAATACCTTCAGTTAGTTGGATCTTCAGTATCAAACTATCAGTAAGAAGCCTGCAAGGCAGCTCTACCAGTGTGGGTGCTGTGTGGTAAGCTGGGTAAGAAAGTGTTCTGTGTGCTGCCCTGGGCTACTTTGACTTCTTCTGGGTAAAGAAGAGCTAAGTAGTACTTGATTTTTTTTTTTATTTCTTTTCTTTTTTTTTTTTTTTTTTTTTTTTGATGATAAATAAACCCCCAGCCTGCATGTCCTCAGGGAGCCTGCCAATGCTCCAAAGCTTGGTTGAGACTACGCAAGAGGGAATTTGATTGGAAATTGGCTCTTTCTATGGGGGAGAAAATATAAGTTGATGAGCATAGATAAATTGAAAGCAACAGAACTAAAATAAATGAGGCTAAACAATTGCCATTTGCTAAGAGCTTGCTGTAACTTTAGAGCTGTATTAATTGATTCCCATATGTTTTCACATGTAAATGAACACACAGTACCCATATGATGTAGGTAACGTTATACTCCTTTGAGATTTGAAGAATCAGTCTCAGGGGGTTCACTGGTTCTCCCGAGATCATAAAGCTAACAATTAGGAAAATATTCTTATCTTATCTTTTCTTTTCTTTTCTTTTCTTTTCTTTTCTTCTTGTTACACTATACTGCCTGCTTAATACTATGGTGACCTAGTAATAGTCACCTGAATATATTCACATCATACTACTCAGTTTTTAATATACTGCTTTATATGGCCAAGAGTACTTGAAGATAGATTGAGCTGAATATTCTGAAACAGAGATGACACCTTGGATGCTACTCCTGGTAAATCCTAAGTGTAATAACAAGTGCCTTTGTGGGGCAGAAAGTTCAAAAGAGACAATCACGATGACAATAGAAGCTGGAGGTTAGAATGACAGGCACTCAAGCAGAAAATGGATAAGATCCTTCTTTAGAGAATCATGGGAGAGCCAGGCCTGCCACCAGCCTTAACTCCAGCCCAGTGGGACAGATACAGTAACTTCTCACTTCTAAGATTGGTAAGAAAATAAATTTTCATTGTCATAATCCACAATGCTCATGTTAGTTTATTAGAGCAGGCATGGGAAACAAATGCAAATAATGAGATCTAAAGATTATGCAGTGAGTGGGAAAATCTTAAAGATAATATTATAATAAATAAATATTAATATTATAAATAAAACTATAATATCAGTGCTATAATATTATAAATATTATAATAAATATAATTAAAATTCTTTATTCTTGAAATTTTTTATATATGTAAACATGGTCATATTTAGACCATACTTCCCTTCTCCAACCCCCAATCCTCTCAATATCTCTGCCTCCCAACTTCATTTCTCCTCTTTCTCTTCCTATCCTTCTTTCTTTTTGATATCACACTAAGTTCAATCAATGTTGCCCACATGGGCATAGTTCATCCACTGGGCCATGAGAACACTGCTAATGGAAATACCCTCATAAAGGAATGACTTACCCTCCTCGAACAGTGATCATTGGCTAATAGTGCCTCCATAAGAGGTGGATACACATCCCTGACCAATGATGCATTTAGCTGCCTCCATCATGTGCAAGTCTTGTGCAGGTAATCAGAGCTGCTGTAAATTCCGATTACCATAGCTATGTCACGTCCAGAAGACAGCATCTCTCAACTATCCTTCCCATTTCCAGTTCTTCTGTGCTTTTGCCCTGCTTATTCACAATGTTTCCTGAGCTTTGGAGGTGGTAAGCCAAGGGGGTGGGGTGGGGTAATTAAGATGTCTTATTTAAGGCTAACTGAGTTACATTTCTCTTGCTGGGCTTAAAAGCCACTACCAATGACTTATGGAAAATGTGTTTTGACTTATGGTGACAGCGAGATAAGAGTCTATTATGGTAGAGGGTATAATGGTGGGGAGATATGGCAACAGCAAGCAATATGCACAGCAGCAGGAAAAGGAGTCTGAGAGGTTATATCATCAAACAACAACGGGAAACAGAGAATCAGCTGGAAGTGGGGCAAGGCTATGCAATCTTAAAGCCTACCTCCAGTTAGGATACATTTCCCCCAACGTCCCCCAAACAACACCACTAACTGGGAGTATGTATGAGTCTATGTTTCTCATACAAAACACCCAGTCTCTTATTCTCAGAACTTTGACCAAATATGTGTCTCTTCATTTGGATGTTGTCTAATATAAAACAACAACAACTAATACTATTATTACAAAAAAACACCTTATCCTACCAAGTCTGTGTATGCAAACATAAATATTTAAGAAGGCAATCTGCTAGCATAACCAACCTCAAAATAACAACAGCAGCAGGCTCTACCCTCAGGCCTATGGTTTTGCTAGCCATGGACTATTGACCAAGACCACATACAGTATCAGGCACAAATTCCTTCCTGAAAAAGGCTTCAAATCCAACTTTTCAAAAAGCAGTTACTTACCCCATGACAGCCGTGTCACTATTGCACCAGTAGACAGACATACCTTGCCTACCAAGTCAGTGTTATAGCATGCAAGCTCTAGAGCTGTGTAAGACCCCTGATGTGGTTTCTCTTCCAGTAGCCTTAAGAGCACCTTCTAGCTCTGTAAAAACTAGCCAGAAAGGAGAAGGACCCCCAGCTAGTTTGAGATTGGTTTCTCTATGTCAGCCATGTCAACTAGCCCAAATTTGTGGTGTCTTCACTAACAGAATCTTACCATGTAGGTATATAGGTGACCAAAAGAAATGACAATATCCTTGATTACTTTGAAGATCTCTTGGGCCTTCCTGATCAGTAACTCATAGGATGATATCCCATGCTTTGCACTGAAATTTTCAGCCACTTTGGAAATCATTCTGGAGGCTCCTCAAAAGACTAGAAATAGAACAGCCATATGACTCAGCTATGCCACTCCTGGGAATATTTTAAAAATTAGTAAGAAGTTGGCAATTGATTCGATTTTGAAAATGTCACAGAGTAAACAATTAAGTTGATAGAGGGCGTTCTTGCTACCCATACCCATCATGGTGACTAATCTCAGTGTCAATTTGTTTTTTTTTTTTTTTTTTAGGAATATTAAGACTTTATTAAATGATCTTACATTATAATAGTAACAACTGTCGTCTCACATCTGAGAGTCTGGGAACCTGATGATTCCATGGTTCATGAAGCTGTGTGCCTCTACAGTCTCATTTGGGTACCTAAAATATGGAAGACTCCTGAAGATCTGCTGGTGCTGGGTCAATGATGGAAGCATGGAAAGGCTGGCTTTGATGTCAGCGATATCAGTGTCAGAGCAAGAGGGAAGTCTGAACAAGCCAATGGTGAGTGATCTTCCTTCTGTCTAATTTTGTAGAAAGATTCTTCAATCTGGGCTCTTACCAAAAGGTGCCAATCAGATGGGCGTTCCCAAGTAGTAAAGGCCATCAGAACAATTCCCCAGGTGAGGGTCCCTACTCAGGTAATTCTAATTTGTGGCAATTTGACATTAATACCCATCATCGTATTGTATAATTCAGTAATTTGTAGAAAGTGGACAGAATTTGAATAAACCTTACCACACTCAATTATAGTACATATTTCCAACCCAGAGACACTTTCCTGTGCCCTTTTGTGATCACTCTCCTTATCTCTCTCAGCCCCAGGGAAAATTTATCTGTTTTCTACTTCTGTAAATTTACATTTGCCGGGAAAATAATATATAGTGATTTGCACTTGTTTTTATTTTAAGCATAATGGTCTGTTTTCATTGTTAAGCCAAATAGTACGTAGCATGTGTATCAAGTTCAGGTTTGTTTTATTTTTTTATTGCTTAATAGTATTTCATTGCATGGATATGCATATCTACCACATCCCCTCACCCCCATTTCTTTGTGGCCATTTAGATTGTTTACAATTTTTTGGCTGCTATAAATAACACTAGTATGAATATCTATGTATATTTTTGGCGTAAGTTTTCATTTGGGAGGATATATGTCTTGAAGTAGTATTACTAGAGCATATGGTAATTCTAGATTTTACCTCTTAAGGAACTGCAAAACTGTTCATTCCAATTGGCTGTACCATTTCATAATATTACCAGTGATGTTGATGTGTTACAGTTTCGCACTATTTTTATCATTATCTAAGATTCTACTCTCAGCAATTTTAGTGTGTGGTTATGCTATTCATGATGGATTTATATTTCCCAAAGGACTGATAACATTAATAATATCTTTATTAGTCATTTGTATATTCTCCTTGGTGGAATGTTTATTCAAGTTCTTAGGCTAATTTTAGTTTAATGTTTTTCTTCTTAATGAGTTGTAAGAACACACACATACACCAGGTACAAGTTATTATTTTCAGACATATGATATGCACATATTTTTTCCTACTCTGTAATTGTTAGGGTAATAGGCAGACACAAACTAGAAAGAAGAGTGTGTTATATATAGCTACATCTTTTATAGTTAGGTAGATCCTGACCAGTTAGTTAGGCAAGGAGTTAGATTTGAGTTAACCAAGAAAATCTACAACTATATATCTATGTCTCCTGATTACTAAAACACTATGCTTTGGATGCCAACAAGAGCCTGCTGACAGGAGCCTGATATAGCTGTCTCCTATGAGGCTCTGCCAGTGCCTGGCAAATACAGAAGTGGAT
>NC_034606.1:31159777-31167888 GCF_900095145.1 Mus pahari
AAAAAAAAAAAAAAAAAAAAAAACTAGAACACTGCAGACATACATCTCCTAAACTATAATATGTCCAATTCAGCTCAAACAACCTCTTCCTAATGAATTTTCAACCTATCATAATTCACATATTCCCATCGTTCCAAAATGGCATAATCAGCTATTCAAACACAGGTAACACAGAAACTAAGTCTATGCTCACCATAAGATCACGAATTTCTTGGCGACTTAGCCTGCATATGTATAAAAGAATTTCTTCCAGTCTTGATCATATTGGACTCCCATGTATACTTAGCAGATTAAACCATATTGTCAACTACATTTTTCATATGAAGAAATAAGACTTGGAGAAATCTGATAGTTTACGTATTACACAAAGGAGATAAAATTCACATCATAGGTCTGTACATTAGAAATCAGTCAGGCAGAGCAAACGTCACAGATAGGGGCTGGTTTAAGGAACAAAAAGATGTTTTATTCATCTTTCTTGATCATCTAGAAGTCAACATGCTAGTGTCGCCTGTCACATGTGGTTTCTCCTGAGACTTGTTTTTTCTCTTTGCCTTGGAGATTGCTGTCCTCTTCCTGCATCTTCAGGTGACTTTACATTTATACATCTAAATCCTTGCCACGGATAAGAACCTCAGTTGTGCTGATTAATCTCATTTTAACTAAATTACCTCCTTGAAGATTCTATCTTCCAGTTCAATCATACCCTGAGGATGGGGGCTAGAGACTGAGGAAAAGTACACAAGTCAACCCTTAACAACTCTTTCAGGTGTGCCCCATCTTTTTGACGTATAACAGGAGGTTGTCATCTGCAAAGTCCATACTAGGGAACCATGCAGCCTCATCACAAAATACATCTCCTGGTGCTTTATCCAAGCCCACCGTGTTGAGTCTGACTGGATTCATAGCTGTCTTTGGCTATATGTGGCCCATGGGCCAGAGATAGAACACACTAAGAAGGCCTGTGTTCTTTTGTTTCTGACTGGTAGAACTATTATTTCTGATATAGATAAAATAATTATTTCTCTAAAAAAAAAAAAAAACCAAGTTGTATAAATTACCATTATCATTCCAGAATTCTGGGTTTCTTCTGTGGCAGATCCTTTCTCTAACCAATTTGAATGTCTGAGCTTCAAAAGAAAGAGAGAGAGAGAGAGAGAGAGAGAGAGAGAGAGAGAGAGAGAGAGAGACCTGGTGAAGACTCTGGACTATGAAGCCAGACATTCCTGGCCAAAGAGTCTTCTGGCTGAACTCTCTCATCCCCAGGGACACAGGGAAACCCATCTTCTGACTCAGGGGAACTTCCACTGTCTGACAAACAACTCACAGTCAGAAATCAAAAATTCTACAGTGAAACCAAAAGCCACCTATTTTGGCACCTACTCAATATGAGACAGTTCTTTGCTTCTCTGATGGGTGACATTTAAGAAAATATGGCATGGCCAGATTGAGGAAGCTCCCTCACAGCAGGAACAGGGAATGATGGGACAAACATGCCAGGTCCTTTCATAGGCCAAGGTAGACCTCTCCAGGGTTGAGGGACAAAGAAATGTCACTTTCTGAAAGTAATTCTGCTTGTCAAACATCTTTTCAGTTTTGTTACAGTTTCAGTGACATTTTATTCTAAACCGTTTTGGAGATGGTACCTGTGGGCACTACAAATGAAAAAACAAACCGCTTCAGAAGACTTAGACACTTACGATGCAGGAAAAAAGAGAGGGAGAAAGAAGCTAGGAAAAGTCATGTTGCTTAGGTTCTGAACGTCGTTGCTTCATTGAGAAAGACACACAGTATCTCTTCTTTCCCAGGCTTCATTCTCCAGTTCAAACATGGATATGCATACCTTTTGGGAACTTAAAGTTCTATTTCAGACGGTGGCAATTTTTTTTTAAATTTCACGATTGTCAACACACATTTGTTCTACATATTGATGGGGTTCAGCACACATAAACGTACGTGTGTCAAATCACTGCTTTAGATAAAGAGCCATAGATGCTCTGTCCCAAAGACAATCCCTAGACTTTGTTAGGATTAAACACATGCAATGGAGAGAGCCTCTTTGCTCCTCTGTTCCCTCCCTTTCACCTGCAGAGTTGCAGGGAGGTCAATTTGGGGAGGCTCATCATGAGCATCTAAACCAAGTGGATCCAGTTAGATCCATGTGAGTCACATGGGGCTCTCCAGAAGACAGAAAGGGAAGGCAGATATGTTAATAGAAAAAATGAGGAAATGATAAAAGATGTCAGAGGAATATAATTTTAGTCCCTTTTTTTTTTTTTTTTTTTTTTGGTTTTTCGAGACAGGGTTTCTCTGTGTAGCCCTGGCTGTCCTGGAACTCACTTTGTAGACCAGGCTGGCNCCTGGAACTCACTTTGTAGACCAGGCTGGCCTCGAACTCAGAAATCCGCCTGCCTCTGCCTCCCAAGTGCTGGGATTAAAGGCATGCGCCACCACCGTCCGGTGTAATCTTAGTCCTTAAAGGTAAGAGAGGGGCCACAAGCCAAAGAATTTAGGCAGCTATTACAAAGGGGAAAGAAACAGATTATTCCACAAAGTCCCCTCAAGAAGACATTTCTGTAAACACCGCAAGAGCCATTTCATAAGTCAGACCTTTAAAACACGAAGGTTGGTATTGAATGTTACTTTAATGTACTAAGAATATGATTGTTTGTTTCATAAACACTTTAAACCGTCAGTGAAAAGTGTTTACATTTCCTCCCCTCAGGTAGAATGTATTCAGATAGAGAATAAATGCTATCTGTCTATAACATAGCCCCCTTTTGGCTTTCCTGATTAATTCTGAGTGTTGGATGGAAAATTTGCTATTACCTACAAACGGGCAAGTTTGAAGTTTACATGGAGCAAGGTAAAGATGAGTTGGGATAAGAAATTTAAAAGCCTAAAAATTATTACAAGTTCAAGTTACTTTGAGAGACTGGACAGACAACTAGGTCAATAAATTAATGGAAGATGTGTAAGTAGATTGGTGGAAGAGTGAATGAAAATTAATGGAGGGGCACACGAATGGATATGGATGGGTGCACAGGTAGAAGGATAAACAATGGGATGAATAAATACATACCTAAGACTGACATGTACTACTGGTATATATGTTAGTAGATGGATAAACCAAATAATTCATGTAATATATTTAGTATATGCCTAACTTATGGTAGATACGCATTAAATAAAATTACTGAAAGTTTTTCATAGTCAGGGTACTAGGATTAATCATATATCACCTGATTCTTTGCTTCTACCTTCCAAGGGGCATAAATTGATGCATACAAATACATAAGCAAATAAAGAGCAACTGGGGAATCCAAGCACTATGTCATGGAGGGTTGTACAGATACTAAAAACTCTTCTGAGAGGGCCTATTGCCTTTCCTATTCAGCTCTCACCTAGTCAAGAACAAACAAAAGAGATCTAGGGGGGAAAAAAGCAGCTTAGGCATTAAAAAAACCGACAAGGTTATTGTCCTTTTTCTCATTGGTATTATTAACCATGATGACAGACAGGCCCTGTGATCTCAGTGACATGGTAATAAAAAGAAAGCATGGGTAAATAGATGCTTGATAGCCTCTCTGGTATGACTCAAAGGATTGTCGAAAAGTATGCAAGTGTAGGTTATACAGTGTGGGAACACAAAGGAGAGAAGAACCAGTATTATCTGGATACCTACTACAGGCTATGCAGTTCAAGCCCCAAACAAATGCAGGGCAGAAGGCCGTACCATTCCCAGTTCACTGAAAGTCCAAGGATCCGCAGCTTAAGTAAATAGGAAATAAGACCTCAAACAGGCTTGCTGTTTCCAATACCATTCTTTCTGCCATCCCTGGCAAAATGAATTTAGGATTACATTAAGGTGCTAGAGGCCTTCGGAATCAGTCCTTGCAATAGACAAATATTCTTTCTCTACTCGATGATGTGCAGTTTCCTTGTTCAATATGAGTCCCTAGTTGTTTCTGAGAAACTCTTATCTCTGAGCAGGTAATTAACCTAGGGTTGACTGCTGACCTCTTCTAGAAATGACCACATACCTCATGCCTGACTGGTGATCATGGGTCTCATGTTATTGTTCACAGTGTATGTCCCAAGGATACACACCTGATTCACATCAGCACAACAGATGTAAACATCACCAAGAATTCTTGAGAAGTTTCTCTCCTCCACCCTTCCTTTTCTTCTTCCACTTCTCCTTCCTCACTATTTCTTTCTCTGACTATCTCTCTGTGTGTATGTGTATCTGTTTCTCTGTGTGTGTGTCTCTCTCTCTACATCTCTCTGTCTCTGTCTCTTTGTCAAGGCTCCCACCTCTGGTGCCTGAATAACAGACTAAGCATGGCATAGTAGATCCTTAGTAGGCCCACAGAAACCAACAAGAAAGAGAATGAAACCACAGCATACAGACATTTCCCAGTGGTAAACCCTGAACCTCTAGACGCAATCCAGTTCAAAACCAGCAGCTTTCAAACTTCTTCTGGTTTTGTGCAAATCTACTTGAATTGAGTGCTTTCCACATGCATCAATGAGTCCTACTAATGCAAACTGACGCTGGAAATAATTTGAGCTTAATTTGAACATATACCTAGGCTGCCAACTAGTAACTCATGAGTCATAGAAAGGAGGGGGGTCCAGACCTCTGGAACAGAGGACTTACATGAAAACCGTGCAAGCCATCAGGACCCAGACAACTAGACTGAGTTTCCAGGAGATACCAACTGCTAGCCAAAAACTAGAGTGCCACCCATTGAATGAATGGGGCCAGTGCCTCAGATGGTATCATATCCCAGAGGCCAAAGGGACTACAACCCAAAGTTTAGCCCTGCCTTATGCATACCATGCTCATGGCCAGGAAGACGTCAGCAGATGGTTAGATACATTCTTTCCCTGCTCGGTTCCTAAATTCCTGTGTTTCCCTAAGTTTCTAGGAGTTTTCAACACACAGTCTCCTAGATTTTGGCTTACAATATTTCAAATAAGCAAAGTTTTTATCAGAATACTCTGTGTATTCCTATTTGCATGTACTTGCTTTCAAGAGTATCATTGACTTGTAAAACAATTTTAAAAAGTAGTTTGGATAGTACAAAACTTAAATTCTATAAGGTTGATCACAATAACATTCACTTGAATTTTAAAAGCTGTCCGTCGTCATTCTAAGTTATGACATAATTATCCAAACCAAAACTAATATTTCATGTATCAATTTGATCAACAAATAGAAGTGATCAGAAGGCCAGCCAGCATGGAACATTCTCTCCTTGGGATGTCCATCAGACTAGCTGAACAATGTGTTAGATCTGGAAAGATTATTGTTCTCATCCTAGGAGCTATTGAGGCTGATGGGTCTGATAAGACCAGGCACTGGAATATTCATTGCAGTTCATTTGTTAGAAAACTGTATCCCTTGCCCCACCCTCAACTAACCTGCAGGAGCAGGACCTTCTTACCTTAATGAGAGCCTTGAGCTAAGTCTCCTTGGATCCTTTCAATTTCAGTGCCGGAGATTGTTTATGCCTTTGCATGTATTGCATTTCCCCTACCTGTCTTATTTATAATCTCCTGCTATTTATCATAAGAAATAACCAGTGTGTTAAAGTGCAATGAAAAACTTCAAAATGAGATTTTTCAAACTATAATGTTCTACCCAAGTACTCATCAATAACAATCCTGCCTTGTGGAATCAGTGGCAAGGTCCATCACCCCTTTCCAAATCCAATCTGTGTACCGAAGAGCCATCTATGCTTTTCAAACAGTAGTTTTGACTCTTTTTTTTGGTTCTGACCCAGTTTCTCTTTCCTATTGTTAACATGGATGTGGAGTTGCCTAGACTGGACTCCGTCTCTCTACCAGAATATCCTATGACAATTAAAATGCCCCCTTCACAGAGAGCCCCAAGCAAAGTTTTTTTAAAAAAAAAAAAATCACAAGGTTTAAGGTTTCCCAGTTCTTTTCATCAAAACCCTAGGTCAAACATTTCTGATTCACTCTTGAATCCACCAACACATTGCTAATCTAAGCAGGCAGATCAGTGCTGTTCAAAGATGGCTCACAGTACATTACAGACAAAAGCTAAAAATACATGGTCAAAGATACACACATGCACAAACACGCCAGTGTGTGTGCGCGTGCGTGCGCATGTACACACACATAGTCCTAACACATAAACGTATTTCTAGTGATCCTTTTGTATGCAAAGGTATTACTCCACTGAGGTGCGGATGGGTAAACTAGTCCTTTACTGAAAGCAGTTTGAAAAGCACCAATAAGAGGCCCACACCTAATTGTAACATGACTGATCATTTTCATATCATGGTGATACAAATATGATGCCCAACTAATTCAATATTTCTTCATTGGACATTGTGTAATGTGATAGGAAGTGTGAGTTCAGACTGTGTGGTTTAAAATCCTATTTCTGTACTTACCAACTCAGCGACCTTATCCAAATTCTTTAGTTATTCTTTATGTGTTAGGAAAAAAATGGGTACAATAAAACAGCATAGCTCCTGTGAACACTAGCTTATTCTCATGTATATAACACAGAAAAAGAGAGACTAGAGAGAAGGTATACTGCATATGGACTAAAGTACAAGAATACTTGTGGTGAGTAGAGGGTTGTATGCAGAATGCTAAGACCTATGCCTTACAGGCACAAAGAATATGTTTCAGGAAGGGTCTAAGAAACAAGTGAAATAGATAGGACAAATCCAGATGCTAGACAACTTCTAAAGCATTCATAGAGGTTTCCAGATTCAAGGAGAAATAGTGTCCCCATTTAGAACCTATGTCACACTGCAGTCTGTGAATGCCATGTATGTCTTTGCTACTTTTCCTGTTCCTGCAATAAAATACTCAGACAAAAGCGACTTAAGGGAAAAAAAGGTTTTAATACAGGGGAACGCCAGGGCCAAGAAGTAGGAGTGGGTGGGTAGGGGAGCAGGGGGTGGAGGGGTATAGGGAAATTTCGGGATAGCATTTGAAATGTAAATAAAGAAAATATCTAATAAAAAATGTTGAAAAAAAAGAAAAAAAGGAAAAAAAGGTTTTATTTGGCTCACAGTTCTAGGATACAGTCCATCATGTTAGATAAACTACAGGAGCTGGAGCTTGACATCACACCCACAGTCAGAAGTACACAGTAATGACTCCTTGTACTCAGCTTTTTTTTAATACAATCTAGAATCCCAGCCTAGGGAATGGTGCTACCCGCAGTGGGTATGTAGTCCCATCTTATTTAACCTAATCAAGGTAATCCACCACAGGCATATTTCCAGGTGATTCTAAGTCTCACCAATGTGACATCTGGTATTAACCACTATAGTGTATATAATTCTAGGTGATGATGGCAGACACCATCAGCTCTGACTAGATGGTAGAGAGTTCCTACAGCTTCAATGAATATCTGTTGTGCATAATATGGTAATCCAAGCAGTTTTTCCAGAGCCTAGGAGAGTCAGAGGTATTCATGGGGCACAGTTCCTATTATCTCTGCCCAATACCACCCTTATCTCTTGCTTTACTCACCTTTTATTCCTTGCTTTAGATCTCTTCCTTGAAGACCTTTAGCTGGTCTATGAACTGGGTTTATTTACTCAATTATTTAAAACTCTTTCACTGAATGCCCAAGAGTGTGCTAAGCATACAAGTAATAGCCTTCCAGCATCACATAGTCACCTACATCATTACATCTATGACATCATTTTGTAATGACATACCTACTAGCATGTCTCTTCTACTAGACGGTCAGACCCTTGAAAACAAAGTCTCCATTAAATCATGCATATGTGTCTACTTACATATGCACGTGCCTGAATTACCAGTACTAAGAAGCAGGAGGGTCAGAAATTTGAGGCCAACATGGGCAACACAGTGAACTGGAGGTTATCCTTGCTGCCTAGCAAGACACTATCTAAGTGGGTTGGGGAAGCAAGGAAAACCTATCCTTTGGAACAAAGGCCACTATGTAGATGTTTGTTAAATGTCAGCTGTTTGGTGTAGGACAAATACGATTAACAAGTGGGGCTGGAGAGGTGGCTCAGCGGTTAAGAGCACTGACTGCTCTTTCAGAGGTCCTGAGTCCAAATCCCAGCAACCACATGGTGGCT
>NC_034606.1:31169513-31179049 GCF_900095145.1 Mus pahari
GCATATGTAGCAGAAGATGGCCTATTCAGCCATCATTGGGAAGAGAGGCCCTTTGGTCTTGCAAACTTTATATGCCCCAGTACAGGGGAACACCAGGGCCAAGAAGGGGAGTGGGTGGGTAGGTGAGTGGGGGGGAGGGTATAGGGGACTTTGGGGATAGCATTTAAAATGTAATGAAGTAAATACCTAATAAAAATTGGAAAATTAATTAATTAATTAATTAAAAAATATTAACAAGTAAATAATATATTTGCACAATCCATCCTATGAAATACATGTAGATAACTAATAAGGAGTTGACAGAGGTAGAGGATAGCAGGTGGGGAGAGAAAATTCATAGTCAATGCCATATCACCATTTTGGATGTAGATATTTCAGATTTGGTGATGAGCTGCAGTTATTTTAAATTCTTTAGGTATTCTAATGAACAAAGGGTCTTGTTTCTACATATAAGGCAACTCCCGTCTCACAGCAAAAGTTCTCAGAGGTACCCAGTAGAAAATAGACTATGTTTAAGTCTGATTCTTAAAATATAAAAATTATGTTGGGGAGAGGGGGAATGAGGCCTTTTGGATATGAAAAACCACCATTTGTTGTCATATCTGTTTAATTCCCTTACCAGCAGAAGAACGGCAGCAGAATGTGGTAAATACGTGTGATATAAAGATTGAATGAAGTCATAACTGAGAGGGCTCTGCTTGGTGCCTGGCTCATAGTAAGTCCTCGATTCATGATGGCTTTAATGTCAAAGAGAAAACATGAGATACAAGGCACGAATTGAGGAAGTAGCAGAGGAACACTGATTGAAGCCAGGGAGCTGTGTGGGCTGAATAATATTCTCTACATCCATGGGCCTTGCACATGCTGGTCACGGAAAAACAGCTCAACGCGCATCCGTCTTTCTCTTCCGTCTAGTATAACATACAAGATGTCAATCCTGAGGCTGAGTTCTCCAGAGCAAAGAGACAAACTTGCGGAAGTTCTGACACAGAAACAAGGGCTCCACCTACTGCCCAGAATAAACATTGCCCAGCTTGCCTCCTGCAAGCTAGTCCTTTGCCTTACATCTGAGTTGGCACTAGGGCCATGAGCAGGTGTGGAAAAGGTCACTAGCAGGAAGATGCCTTGCAGAACATCCCCTCTAAAACACTCTCCTTCCTTCCTTCCTCTCCCTCCGCATCCTAGATGGCAAGTAACGGTGCTGATTGTTCGGCAGATGCAATTGCCTCTGCACACTTGCACTCTGCAGATTAAGAGCTCGAGATGGAAGTCACGGAAATGGGCTCGCAGATGATGGAGCTCTGCTTCCAGTCCCCTCTCCATCTGCTTGCCCAGCCCTGTCCTTCCTTGCGCAAACTGTTAGGCATCCTGGGTTGCTCTCCCTTCTGGAATTGCACTTCCTAGCTCCTACCGTCCCTTTTTTTCTGGTGCAATTCCTGTGTGTGTGTGTGTGTGTGTGTGTGTGTGTGTGTGTGTGTGTGTGTGTGTGTGTGTGTGTGTGTGTGTGTGTGTGTGTTTTCTCATTTCATTTTTACCTTTTATTTTCTTTTAAACCAATGTTCAATGCCATAGCATGATCTCCAGGATCCAAGGAGGGCTTAGTATTTGACACTGTCTGAAACCCCTCATTCTCACTTATGAGATAACTCATGTCTACTCATTTTGAGAGATTCAGCACAGAGTTATATCTCCTAAGAATGACACTTATAGGTTCACCCTATATAGGTTCACCCTATATAGGTTCAGTACTCCCTTACTTTTGAGTGTTTCTGCTTTGGAATTGTTCATGCCCATTGTTCATCCATAGGCTGTGATCTCTGGAACTCTCCTGGGATATCTGTAATATTTATCCTTTTATAGGGCATAAAACTACCACCATTACTATTGACAGTGTAATGGAATTGATCAGTTTAACCAGTACCCCCAGAGCTCGTGTCTCTAGCTGCATATGTAGCAGAAGATGGCCTAGTTGGCCATCATTAGAAGGAGAGGTCCTTGGTCTTGCAAAGATTATATACCCCAGTACAGAGGAATGCCAGGGCCAGGAAACAGAAGTGTGTGGGTTGGGGAGCAGGGCAGGGAGAGGGTATAGGGGACTTTCAGGATAGCATTTGAAATGTAAATGAAGAAAATATCTAATAAAAATTGTTTAAAAAAAGAATTGATCAGTTTGTTGCATCATTGATAAGCCAGTGTATTAGTAGAGCAACCTATTGTAATCATGATTCTGACACTCACTGGTGGGTGCATGACTTCTGGCCAGTCTCTGTATATGTGATGATTATTCCTCCTCAGAAAAATCACAGTATCCACATATGCTTCTAGAGACACCGAGGTGAACAAAACAAAGCAGAGGCTGACCTAAGGTGACCTAAGGCCTAATGTGACAGGAGACATAAAAATAAATAAGGAATGGATTACAACACAGGATGATTTCTGAAGCAGAGAGTATGAACTTCTGTATCAATCTGGATTGTGGATTTGACAAACAAACACACAGAATGACAGCAGTGAGTGGGTGTGAGACAGTAAAAGCAAGGTAGGCGGCACTAGGATAGTTATTGTGTGAGGAAGGGGGCCCAGAAATATTCTGCCATTAGGAAATAAGAGAAAAGGCCACCCTGACCTGTACATGGGTTGGCAGTCCTACTGAAGGAAGATGTAAT
This sequence comes from Mus pahari, assembly GCF_900095145.1. Lineage (NCBI taxonomy): Eukaryota > Metazoa > Chordata > Mammalia > Rodentia > Muridae > Mus > Mus pahari. The sequence continues at coordinate 31,172,180 of NC_034606.1, forward strand.
CTTCTTGCACAATTTCTCTTACATTTGCTTTCCTGGGAAGAGAATATTCAAGGTCCCTGCCAAGTGCACACACTATACCTTGAAGCAGCTTCCACCTTCTACACCTGACATCTTTCTGCATGCTCACTGGGCTGAGCACTCATCAGATACTTATAGTTCTCTCTCTCTCTCTCTCTCTCTCTCTCTCTCTCTCTCTCTCTCTNTCTCTCTCTCTCTCTCTCTCTCTCTCTCTCTCTCTCTCTCTCTCGACTGGAGAGACTGACAAATATGTCTCTTGCTTCTTCTCTTCTGACCTCTATGATCATCACTTCAGGACCTGAAGATAACTTCCGTATAACCGAGGGTGAGCCAAGAGCAGCGGGAGCCAGTGATAAAGGGACATCATCAAATTCCCATTGTAGTCTTGAAAAGGTCATTCCGGCTGCAGCATGAGCAGCATGTTGGAGGGAACAAGCTGAACAGAGGAAACTGTTAAAAAGGCTGTTGCATGAAGCCAGTGCATGAGAACAGTGGCCTACACTCAAGTAACAACAGTGAGTACAGGCAGAAAATAAGGTGGCAGAGTCAATTGATCTTGGCAACTAATTAGTGTGGGTCCCTGTGGAAGAAGGAGGGTTCTTCGGGATAAGTTATGGCTGTTGCGTTGGCAACTAGAGTTTGCTGATGCCATTGTCTGTGGCAGAAAAAAAAAAAAGGAGCTTAAATGAGGTAGGAAATGATGATGTGGTTTTGCCATGCCACAGCTACAATTTGTGAGAGGGCAATCAACGAGGAAATGAGGAAATCCGTGGTTTATGTAGTGGAAAACATAAAATGTGCTAGTTAAATAGGAGATGTTTTATATCAGAACATAATTAGTACATGTTCGGGACTGGTGGTGGGTCCAAAAGATGCTGAAGGCATGTACTTTAGAGTATGCTAAAATTAAAGGGAACGCAATTAACATGGGGTACGCGTGAAGTCTTGGAATGAGTGTTGGACAACGTGAAAGATAGCTTTCCTGTGAGTGCCATAGAAAGTGTGGTTGAAAGGGTTCCTGGGGCTTCTGTTCACACCCAGGAATGGGCTTTATCCGTGCATATTATGCTGGCTCAAGTTATGCATATGAAACAGAAGAACGTTGCTTAACTTGTATTCAGAAGACTGTGGTTGTACAGAGTAAACACTCCCAACGTGTTTATTGCTTTCTGCTACTCTTCTTGAGTTCCTGCGCATCTAACTTATGCAAAGGAAATAACCAGGATCACCAATCACATCCCATGGCAGCTGATCACAGTGTTACAGTTCTTTGAGTCCCAGTTACAGAAGGAAAGCATAATGAACTGAACATGGGTCAAATTACGATGTTGAAAATGGAACATCATAAATGTGCTAAATTAAATGCAAATGATTTACAGGTATGCCAGTGCCACAAAATGCAGTATCACTCTTCCTGCTGGTTTCCAGTCAGCCCTGGATGCCAGACCTTAGCCAGTGGTTCAGGACACAGTTTGGTCCAGATCATTATCTATTTCCACTGTTGTCCTGAGCTTACGCAACCTGCCTTCCTGCTTCCATGATGCTCTAACTTCAGCTGCCTCTGATGCAGTCCTGAAAGCTACACTCTTTCTTTAACTGAAAAAAGAAATTATATGCTATTGTTCTCGCTTATAAACCCTAGGTTATCACTAATGGATACCACCTATGAATAGGAAATATTTTAAAATATGCTATCTATACTGAACATAACCGTGTTTTCTTCCCATTACTTCTGAAATAATGCAATATAAAAACCATCTTCAGTCTACCAGGCATCATAAATGATCTGGAGATAATTTAACATACCCAGAGTATACTCATGTGTTGCATGTTCAAACACTGCCATTATTAAAGAAGAGACTTGAGCCTCTGTAAATGTTAGTACATATGAGGAATGGTAGAACCAATGTTGTGTTCACACCAAAGGATAGCCATACTCATTCTGTTAATTCCACTGTATACACATTTTTCCACCAACCTCTCTGCCAGTGATCTACTAGATTAGTTGAAACACATGAAGTGTGTGTGTGTGTGTGTGTGTGTGTGTGTGTGTATGTTTTACTAATAAATTAGGTAATAACAGACATGATCATGTCTAGTTTTTCTGGCTCATTCACTTTCTTCCACAGGCTCTGAGCACCTTCACAATGTCCCCAAGGCTTATTCATCTTTGTCTCACCAGGGTTTAGAACCATCTTCACATAATAGCTTTCCAAATCATATACATGGAACAGAACTGGAGCTTAGAAATAAAAAGTACTGAGGAATGTAAGCTGCCTATGCTCCTGTGGATGGTTCTACACAATAAACATTCTGGCAATACTAATATATTCATTGTTTTTTTTTTTTATGAAAACATGACACTAAGGGAGGAAAGTAATGAAAAAGTTATGGCTGAGACAGAGAAGAGGTAGTAAGGGAATAAACATGATCAAACTAAAAATATAGGAAATTCTCAAGGTATTAAGAAAATATTTTGTGTTATCAGGGATGGAGACAGCTTGCAGGATTGTCTGCCTTTGTTAGCTTTCTAGGCCACAGTGGATTAGTATGCAAGGGGGGAGGAGAAGATTTGGGCCTGAGATTCTTTCAGGAGACTGGTAGGAACGATGGTTTCTTGAGTTTTCAGATAATCTTCATCGCCTACCTTAGGTTCCTAGCCCTAAACTCCTGACTTTCTACCAGAGATTCTGCAGCTTCTGTGCCATTGCGTGGAATCAACTAAAGCAACCCCTGGCAGTGTGTGTGATTCAAGATTTCTCTTCCAGCTCTTTGCCTTCTGTTGTAGGTCATTATAGATGTGCCAAAATGGACGTGAACTATATTTCACAGTGGGGTGTGTGTGTGTGTGTGTGTGTGTGTGTGTGTGTGTGTAGCTTTGTGTGAAGTCTTTGGTTTTCTCTTCTTTCATTTACTTCTTCTCAAGGACGTATTTCTCTCTCTCTAGCATGAAGCTTCATTTGTGCACACTGCCTTACCTTCAGACGTCATAGTACCATCCTGACCATGTCATCCATCTCCACAACATGCCATACATACCTCAGCTTTTGTCTTTAACTACCAGTTTCAAATTCCTGAGAGTAGAAATGACACTGACTCAGTTCTCCTTTCCACTCTGAGTCACATCTCTGACCTCTGGCTACCTTAATCTGGTCATCAGTGTGGTGAGGAGGAGGAGAGATGATGGTCACTCCTGGGAAAGGTGCAGGTATAACATGGATTTGGGAGGAGGTTGGTGGGAATCAAATTCATGAAAGTAAAACTGGGATCAAGAGCACAGCACCTCGGCTCCTGTGATTGCTCAGAGTCCTGATCAGCTGCACATGGCACTGGTGAGACAGAAAAAAGTAACTGAGGCCAGGATGGTGGCTAATTCCCCCAACTTCACAAGTCCTAAAAGGTGAAGATGACCCCCTCACATACACGCACGCACATACACACACACACACACACACACACACACACACACACACACACACACACACACACACACACACACACACACACACACACACACACACACTCCTTCTGAGTTACTTCATCAGGCAGGGTTTTCATTGGGGCTTGATGACAGTGTGGCAGCAAGATGTGATTGGCTAAAGATTGAGGAGCTTGGAATTAGCTCAAACATTGTTTATAAGCTTATACACTGGCCAATAAACTCAGTACTGCACCCTGATGCTGGTCTCCAGAGTCACATTTTCCAGGATTCATCATGTGACTCAATTGCCTCTCACCTCCCATCCTTGGTACTACTCCCACAGATTTGATCACAATAGATACCTTTTGTAGGAATTGATTATTAATTGGCTCATAGAAATTCATGCAAGGGGAATTTGATTCTGCGAAAAATGAGAAGTTGGTAATGGCAGTTGCACCGTAAAAACTAATTGTGACATTGAACTGGTGACATTGGCCTTTTGAGTTTATATATACAGTATACAGTGGAGCAGGATGCTTAGCTTAAGAAAATGTTGTCGAGTAGAGATACCACATGATGGTGGTAAAGAATAGCGGTTTCTGGGTCCATCAAACCTTTCCTCCACTCTGCAGGGGATGGAGGGAATCACTTACTATGTCTAATGCTTCCCCAACCTAGAACAGAGTTTATTGGAAAACCAAAGTAACTCAGAGTTCTGGGTCAGCTCTTCACAGTCTAGAGATGAACCTTTAGCTAATGAAGCCTGAGAAACTTTTTCTACTCACAGGGAAACTCATAGTCCTCTCTAAACTCATATTCCTATAAGAAAGTATCTGGCTCAACTCTGGTTTCTCTTTACTGTATATTGAATGTTTGTGTCTCCCCAAATCCTTAAATTGAAACCTAATGCCCAGTGCAATGATTTTGGGAAAGGAGATCTTGGAGAGGTGACAAGGGCATACGTATAGACACTCCATGAATGGGATTAGTCCCCTTCTAGAGATTACCTATGAATCAGGAGTCAGACCCTCACTAGATGCCAAATCCACTAGCATTATATGATCTCAGACTTCACGCAGATCACACACCTATCAGAACCAAGTCCTTCTTACTGATAAGCTGACATTTTCTTTCCTGAACTAATCAATCCTAGCCTGGAAATAGTTGGATTCAGAGAGAAGAAGGAAAAAAGAACTCCAGCATCATCACTGGGGTTACTGGAGCTGTAGAGCCAATGGCAGAAAACAGAATAGTGTCTCATGAAGGGCAGGCAAGGTACTGTAAGTTTGTGACAGGGCTTTGAAAATGGGGGAAGCTCATTATTTTCTTGCTTGCATGTGAATGTACTGACCTTCTGCGACACAAAGAGGGGACTGTCAGAAAGAATCCTGCCTTCCAGGATCTTATAGTCTAGAAGAGAAAGAGGGCAATGCATAATTAAAGCTGTTTTGTCATATAGATCTCAGATGTAAAATGCCAAAGTGGAAGGCCTGAAAGTCAGAAAGAAAGAAAATTCCAAGAGACAAATAGAAATGTGAAAAAAAATAATTTGGAAAAAATTGATTTTGAGGCTGGACTCAAAAGTGATTTTCTATTCCATTTCCTGAGCTGTCTCAAACCCATAACAAAAATAGACTTATTTATAATGCTATTGATTGCCTGGTGTATAGTGCTAAGAATATAAAATGAAAGGAGAATATATTCCATTTTGACAAATGCAGACATAATAAGGAAAATTCACTCACCACCCCTCCACAGCTCCCTCTGGATCTTTGCTGTTCTGACTCCTTACCTTGACAAACAATTTATTTTTATCCTCACAGATGAAGCAATTTGTGTGATTTGAGTCCAGCTTTGTTTGTGTATTACAGAAAAATGCCGGTTGCCTTCACTGTCAATTATCTTCCACAGCACAGTGAGGATTTATTTGAAAATAAATATAAGAAAAATGTACCTGAGAGATAGTGGGGAGACAAAAAGAATTCCATATAGAATTAGAAAATAGAATTGTGAGATAAAACTAACATTCTCACTCTTTTCTCATTTCTAATATAAAACCATTCCATCTCTTACTGGGATGAAAGGGTTGCCCTCTGGTTACACACCAGCATCCGGGTCTTGCTAGGACTCTGCTTCTTAGCTCCACTTATGTTCTTGCTCATACAGGCATCTCTGCTCTGTATTCTGATTTCCTGAAGAGAGGCACAAGAATTTTGTTTTAGCAATGGACATCCAATGTAGTAAGAATAAAGACAACATGGCCGTGATACCTTTAAAGGATGTGGCTGTTCGGGAGCTTTAAAGACTGGGAAACTGAAAGTGCCTTGTGTGTGTGTGTGTGTGTGTGTGTGTGTGTGTGTGTGTACGCGCGTGCGCGTGCGCATGTGCATGCACACTCCTTATAAGAAATTCTCTAGTCCAGAAAAAAAAAATGATTTTGACCTTACTTTTTTCCCAGTTAAAAACTAAAGATTCCCATGCTATATCCTAGTCATGTTATACCCACTAATATTAAACCTTCAAAACAGCTTCATTGATGCTGAGAATATTACTGTCACCGTTTCATAGAGGGGGAAACTAAGACAGAGAATTTAAGAATATATATCAGAATAAAGAGCTGGAATGTTCTTGAGACAATACATGAACACAGTGGATGAATTACATAGCTCAAACTCTTAATCCTTGATTTTGGCTGGAGACATGGAATCAAATTCAAGGGGATAATTATGAAAAGGATAATCTAACACCTGATTACAGACAATAATATGTAATTTCAGTCCCTTATCTTCCAGAAAAGTGTCACAAAAGGGATCATTTCAAGGAAATGTGTAATTTAGTCCTTTTTTAAAAAAATGTAAAACTGACAGATGGCACATATGGCAGTGGTGAAGAGGAATGGGTGGTCTACCCAGGGCCTGCCCACTGACCCTGAGTCAACAGGTGAAGTTTTCAATATCAGAGGCCACAACCTCCAAGAAGAACCATACAGCCTGGAGCTGCGTGGAACCTTAGAACAGCAGCAGGAGGAGTAGAGGGAGGAAGATGAGGAAGAAGAGGGGAAGAATAAAAAGGAGGAGTAAGAGGAAAGGGAGGAAAAGAAGGAAGAGGAAAAGGAAGAAAAGAAGGAAGTATATAAACACATTTTGCAATTATAATCTAATACACATATTAAAACACATCCTATATAAAAATATACATAACAAACATAGATATATCAAATAATCTCTATGTGATGGATTTTGACCATTCTGTTTTTACCTTTCATAAAATAAATTAATTCTCAAAGACATTAGTGATCCACAATAGATACTTTAAGAAGAATGAAGTCGGGCATTGTGGCACATGCCTTTAATCCCAGCACTCAGGAGGCAGAGGCAGGCAGATTTCTGAGTTCAAGGCCAGCCTGGTCTACAAAGTGAGTTCCAGGACAG